>NC_141879.1:541056187-541362750 GCF_056163025.1 Triticum urartu
AACAGAAGTAAAAAGAACTAAAAATAAAACAATAGGATAAAAACTAAATAAAAAATATGTAGACACACAGTAAAAATAGCCCTATCAATATAAACTACAAGAACACTAGTTCCACAACTAATGCAATTTTGTAAACTCTTTTTGATGCAATATGTCACTCAAACAGCAATAAAACCCACAAATAAAATACTTTGGGAAATAAAAAAAATACCAAAATAAAGTAGATGCACTGGAAATAATATTCTAGGCATTATGAACATTTTTTGAATAGGGGAGAAGTCATGTTATCTCCGCTCCAATAAATTGCCTTTAGTTGCATAATGATTCGAATATGCAGAAAGACAAATAATGCATGGAAAATATGAGATGCATATGAATGATCTAATAACATCCTAATTTAGGAAATTGGGATTTTACAAACCTACCCCCTTAACATGAATCTCGCCCTCGAGATTTGGGCTGGCTAGCAAATAGGTGTGGATGACCCTGCGTGAGATCTTCCTCTCGTTCCCAGGTAGCTTCCTCCTTTGTATGATGATCCCACTGAACCTTGCATAACTTGATTGTCTTGGTGCGAGTAACTCTCTCTGATGTCTCCAAAATCTTAACAGGTTTCTCCTCATATGTCAAGTCACTCTCCAACTGAATTGCCTCAAGTGGCACTGTGTCCCTCAATGGAACATCCATCATCTCTGCATGGCACTTCTTCAACTGAGATACATGAAACACATTATGAACTCCTGACAAGGATTCTGGCAACTCCAGCTGATAAGCTACCTCTCCTCTGTGCTCCAAGATCTTGTAAGGCCCCACAAAACGGTGCGCTAACTTACCTTTGATTCCAAACCTCTTAATTCCATGAAGTGGTGAAACTCTAAGGTATGCATGGTCTCCTACTTCATATGTCACCTCCTTACGTTTTGCATTTGCATAACTCTTCTGCCTGGACTGTGCTATCTTCAGCCTATCATGAATCAACTTGACCTTCTCCTCAGCATCTCTGATCAAGTCTGGTCCAAAGAACTGGCGCTCTCCAACCTCATCCCACATTAATGGTGTCCTGCACTTTCTACCATACAATACCTCAAATGGGGCCATCTTCAGACTAGCCTGATAACTGTTATTATATGAGAACTCTGCATAAGGTAAATTATCATCCCAACTGGACCCATAGTCCAAGGCACAAGCCCTCAACATATCCTCCAAAAATCTGATTTACCCTCTCTGTCTGCCCATCCGTCTATGGATGGAAAGCTGTACTGAACTCCAGCCTGGTGCCCAAGGATTCATGCAACTGACGCCAAAATTTCGATGTGAACTGAGTACCTCTATATCAGACACTACCTTCCTTGGAACTCCATGCAGACAAACAATTTTAGACATATTAATCTTTGCTAGCTGAGCACTGGTATAAGTAGTCTTTACCGGGATGGAGTGAGCAACTTTAGTCAAACGAACAACAACCACCCAAATAGAATCATATCCTGACCGAGTCCTGGGTAGACTGTAATGAAATCCATACCAATCTCATCCCACTTCCATTCAGGTATAGGCAATGGTTGTAACAAACCTGCTGGTCGCTGATGTTCTGCTTTAACTCTCTGGCACACATCACGTGTTGCAATATATCCAGCAATTTCCCTCTTCGGGCTAGGCCACCAAAATCTTTCCCTCAAATCCAAATACATCTTAGTATTACCTGGGTGAATAGAATAAGGTGAATCATGCGCCTCCTGAAGAATCAACTTCCTGATATCTGCATCCTGAGGTACACAAATACGCTTCTCAAACCATATGGCTCCATGTTCATCCTCATGGAAACCTTCTGCCTTACCTTTAACCATATTCCCTTTTATCTCAGCAATCTCTTTATCATTCTTTTGAGCTTGTCTGATCCTGTCAAGAAAAGTAGGCTTTACCTCAAGTGTTACTAAATATCCCTTAGGAACCATCTCCAACCTGAGATTCCTGAACTATTCACATAACTTTGGTGGCATATCATCAATATTAACTGCATTAACATGGCTCCTATGACTCAATGCATCAACAACAACATTAGCCTTACCAGGATGATACTAGACATTCAAATCATAATCCTTAATAAGCTCCAGCCGTCTCCTCTGCCTGAGGTTCAAATCCCTCTGAGTAAAAATATACTTCAAGCTCTTATGATCAGTAAATATATCACAATGATTACCAATAAGATATGGCCTCCAAGTTTTCAATGCATGCACAACTGAGGCTAACTCAAAATCATGTGTAGGATAATTATGCTCGTGAATCTTAAGCTGGCGTGAAGCATATGAAAAAACTTTACCTTCCTGCATCAAAACACTCCCAAGTCCTTGACAAGAAGCATCACAATATACCTGGAAGTCCTTATGTATATCCGACAGAGTTAAGACTGGTGCTGTAACCAAACGCTGCTTCAACTCCTGAAAGCTGGCTTCACATTCATCAGACAAATTTCTTCTCTTTCTTCAACAATTCAGTCATAGGCTTTGCAATCTTGGAAAATTTCTCAATAAACCTCCTGCAATAACCTGCAAGGCCCAAAAAACTACGAATCTCCCCAACTGTCGTGGGTGTATTCCACTCTGTAATTGCAGCAACCTTAGATGGATTAACTGCAACTCCATTACCTGACACAACATGTCCAAGGAATGCTACCTCATCCAGCCAAATCTCACATTTGCTGAACTTGGCATACAACTGATGTTCCCTAAATTTCTCCAATACCAAACGCAGATGCACCTCATGCTCTTGCTTATTCTTGGAGAACACCAATATATCATCAATGAAAATAACCACAAATTTATCCAAGAACTCCGTGAACACCTTGTTCATGATATTCATGAAGTATGCAGGAGCGTTAGTCAATCCAAATGACATAACAGTATATTCATACAACCCTTGTCTCGTAGTAAAAGCAGTCTTTGGAATATCTTGCTCACGAATCTTTAATTGATGATAACCAGAACGAAGATCAATCTTAGAAAACACAGTAGCTCCCTCCAACTGGTCAAATAGATCATTTATCACATGCAAAGGATATTTATTCTTAATGGTTACCTCATTCAGAGAACGATAATCAACACACATCCTCAAGGTTCCATCCTTCTTCTCCACAAACAAAACTGGAGCTCCCCAAGGTGATGAACTTGGGCGAATAAATCCTTGTGCCTGCAATTCCCTTATCTGCTTCTTCAATTCCTCCAACTCTTGAGGAGGCATTCTATATGGTCTCTTTGCAATAGGTACAGTGCCCGGTATTAAATCAATAAGAAACTCAATATCTCTATCTGGTGGCATACTGGCAACTCCTCTGGAAACACATCTGGATAATCCCTCACAACTGGCACCTCTTCTAGGCTACCCCCCTTAAGAGAGTTCACCTGCACCTGATTATGCTTATACTTACATATATATTTGATCCTCTTCCCTCCTAGTGCACTGAGAGTAATAGATCGACTAGCACAATCAATACGACCTTTATATAATTGTAACCAATCCATACCCAAAATAATACCCAGACCTTGTGACTTCAATATAATCAAATCCGTAGGAAACTCATGCTTCCCAATAGACAAAGTCAACTGATGACAACCCACACCTTCTATCATCTCAGCTCCCGGAGAACTCACTCTAATAGGCATACTAAGGGTTTTGGTTGGCAAGAATAGATGAGTTGTAGATATAATAGGGCCAAAGACTATGTATATATAAATATATTCTACCCATATGCATAATATGATCAGGGCAACAAAACACAACAATGAATAGCACCAACAAACAAACAACAAACAATATAATAATATTATATATATATATCTTACCTAATAATAAAGCAATTGGGTTTCTTTCGTCCGTCATGGCATTTTTTAGAAATGTCCCTCTATTTCAGAGAATTCAACCCGCAGTCACTACAAAAAAATACACTTCCATGATGATACGTGTTTGTCACAGTAGGTCACATTTTCTGTCATGCATGTACATCCATGACAAATTTATGAAAGAATCAAGATAGTCATACCTGTGCTGTCGTAGAAGTGTTCCATGACATTGGCAAAATTATCATCACAGAAGTGTCCACTTCCATGACGATAAATCGTGCGTCACAGAAGTGCTTTCGTCAAGGGTGACCAACACATGGCATCCACCATAACGGAACGCCGTTAAGCTCTCAGGTCGGATTTTGGATCCGATAACCCGTTAACAGCCATGACCAATGCCGATTTTCCACGTGTAAAATTCTCATTGGCTGACGGATCCACGCGTCAGCTCCGCGTTGGCACAGGTGTCACTCATCCAACGGTCGAGATGGGCCTATGATATGTTGACACGTGGACCGGCCCAAAAGTGGCCCATAAAGTTTAAATGGGCCGGCCCAACCGAAGGCCCATAAGATTTAGCGGACCATAATGGGCCAGCCCAGCTAAAGGCCCACAAAATTTAGTGGACCATAATGGGACGGCCCAGCTAAAGGCCCATACGATTTTGCAGACCATAATGGGCCAGCCCAGCTAAAGGCCCACAAGATTTTGCGGACCACAATGGGCCAGCCCAGCTAAAGGCCCACAAGATTCTGCAGACTATAATGGGTCGGCCCAGCTAAAGGCCCAACATTCTCTGTCAAATCGGCCCGTCAATGGCCTGTCCTAAACTTGTCATCAACGCGGCCCATGGTCACTTCTGGCCCGTTAACTGTCCGCTAAGTAATTGGGCCGAATTACGGCCTAGTGTATTTCCGGCCTGTTAAAGGTCTGGCTTCATTTGGGCCCATTTACAGGCCATCAAAACTTTCGGCCCATAAACGACCGTGAAGGATTTGGGTCATATTCGGCCATGTCTGACATTCGGCCTGTTAGAGGCCCACTATAGCTTTGGGCCACTTTCGGCCTGTTGTCATTTTCGGCCTGTTAACGCCGGACGTAAACCACGGGTCATATGTGGCCCAACGTCATATCGGGCCCATTAACGGCCCATATAAAAATGACGATAATCTAGCCCGACCGAAGTTCCGGCCTATTATAGGCTCGTGTATTAGGTCGGCGCATTTATGGCCCGTCCGAATTTCGGCCTGTCAAAGATCCGCATCGTAAATGGGCCACCATTTCGGCCTGCTAAATCCAGTGGGTTATTTGGCATAATCAGGGCCCAATCTCAGTTTCGGTCTATTAAAGGCCCATGTTTTTTATGGGCTCGAGATATTTACACCTGTAAACGGCCTATTTTTACCGAGGGCCCAAATTATGTTTAGGCATGTTAAAGGCCCACTATGGGCACAGGCCTACTAGAAAAATATGAAAGCTTATGCTGATTTAGGCCCAGATATTTTTAGTGGGCCACATGCCAATTTCGGCCCGTAATCGTTTTTAGCCCAATTGGAATGGGCCCGACGAATGTTGGCATGTTGGGCTCCTAGGAAGCTTTCGGCCGAATACATTACTAAGATAAACCTACACTATACAAAAATAGCATCGTAACTACTGCAGCCTGAGGCAGCATCATAAATGTTGTATCACAACAAAATAAATTCCAACCATACAACAAAAGGAATGTTGGCATAAAGTTTACAGTCCTTCCAGATAAAAGCACCATCAGATGTATAGAAGCACAGATCATTTGACCTGAGTGCTAATATTTCAGGCTGTAGAATCTGATGGAGCAGCACGATCTTCACCTTTTTCTGCCATTACTCTTGAACAACGAAGCGAATGTCTGATAGTCTGGTTTCAAAACCATTCATATCTTGACGACATTTCTCAACCACTATTATTGTTTCCGAAACAACGTCCATTAGGTATTGGACTTGTGTCTGGAGCATAGATATATCACTCTGTCTAGCAGGAAGATTTCGTTCAGTAGGCGATTTGGACGAGGTTACCTTGACAACCAACCTAGAATTACGCAGGAAGGTGCTTTTTGCACTGTTAGTGGAGAGATACTGACACATTGCAGCAAGAGGTGACATTGTGCCTGTAGTAGCCTCGTCACCTTCAAGTGGTTGTGGCTGTTCAATCATTTGTTCCATAGCTTCTTGAAAGTTTGAACTTGTAGATTAGTGTACCAGATAAGTTACTAATGAGACAAAAACAAACAAAGTAGGTTAAACATTTGTACATAACTTATTTGGGTGAACTACTGTAATACATTAGCATGTATTGTAGTGCCAACTACATAATAAAATCACTTTCGGAACATATGTCCATGTAGCATGCCTACTGTATTGTCTATTTCCTCACATTCATTAACATCTAATGATAAAGAGACATGGTTTAAAGTAGGAAGCACATAGTATGGCATCATTCATATCATGGGCAAATAGATATAAAACAAACATGCTATTTTATCATTGTGTGCGCACGGGAACATAACAACTAGATTATAGATCAAGACCAAAAGAATATCCTTCATCTCTTTTAAACCATGTAAGTTGAAATGATACGTTAAGACAACTGTGAATAAAAGTGAACAGAGTAACCGACATTGGCTGCAAACCAAGTAGTTAAATGAACACATCATAGTACCAATCAGTTCAAGGAAGAAGGAGTAAGGACTTACAACAGCGGCTTGAACTGGTGTGCTCATGCCCTTCATCTTGCTGGTGTGGAAATCCTTGAAGATTTGCACTGCATTCGGTTCAGGTTCTTTTTGGTCCGCACGGGCTTTCCTCTGTATTTGGAACAAGTCAATATAGATACGACAATATGGCACAAAAAAGAAGAAGGAAGTAGCAGCTATTTACAAGAGCCTCGCAGTGTGCAATATAGCTACGAGATCCTGTTGTCTATTGGAATTTCACTTTAGAACGGTTGGTTTTGTTCTTCAAACAGTTAGCCTAGAAGAAGATACACTTGTAAGGCACATACATAAATACAAGTTCAATATGTGGTCTGATCAAATACATATAGCCTACCTGATACTTTGGATCAGACCAGTGTTTAACGAGGGTTGTCCAGTCCTCGTCTGTAATATATTCCACTGGAGATGTTTGGGCGATTTCATTGTTAGCCTTGCCTTCAAAATGAGATTTTCTAAGGTGGTACCGATACTGTCGTAGAGCAGACTGAAAAACATGAGTGCATGCTTGTTTAGTTGCATCATCTTTCGGATCCAACTTGAACCTCATCTGTTGAAAAAAGAATGTGAGTCTTATTAGGAGGAAGCTAGAAAGTATGGGACAGAGCAAGACAATATTACTAATTGCGATGAATAACATTACTTACGGATAAATGGTCAAGGAAGGTGTTAAACTGGGTATTGTCTTTCTCATTCCTGTACTGGATCCACGTTGGGAGGATACGTGCATGACACCTAACGGCAACGGCTGCCTCTGATACTAACTTG
Organism: Triticum urartu; assembly: GCF_056163025.1. Classification (NCBI taxonomy): domain Eukaryota; kingdom Viridiplantae; phylum Streptophyta; class Magnoliopsida; order Poales; family Poaceae; genus Triticum; species Triticum urartu. The sequence goes on from NC_141879.1 coordinate 541,063,538, forward strand.
GCTGACTCTGTAGCATCACGTGGCCTTTTTAAACCCGCCTCAAAATGGATCTCCATTCTTCCTCCCTTAGATTTTGTCAATCTATCAAGCATTATCCCTGATGTCTATTTCCGCTTGCACCATGGTGCTAGTTCAACAACGAATATGGAAAGTGTTAGTGTACATCAAACTGTGAGAGTACATATAAAGGAGCATGCAACTACAACTTGACTCAGTTAGGTACCGTCTTGGTGTTGATGCTCATGAGGTTCATCTGATCTTGCCAAGTCCTGTTGTGTCAGCAGTGCTTCGGAAGTAGTGTTAGGTGTGAAGGCAGCTTGGGAACTGGCTAGTTCCGGAGCAAACGAACGAGTAACTGGTTCAGATGCTGGTACAGTTGAAGCGGATGCTACAGCTGGTGGAGCAGGTGATACTGTGTTTGTAGATTTAGCCGGTGGACTTGGACGTTCTACTGCACTATAAGTACCAGCAGAATCTCGACGGCAAAACCTTTTCCGTTTCACCCGACGAGTAACAACACTCCCTACTATATTATTTTCCTTGCTCTTTTTTGACTTTGCCATGTCAAGCTGTACCCACAACACAAAAGAATAAAATCACTCTTCAAAACTCATTGATGCATGATACAGACAAGCAATACTTTGATGTAAGACAACCGTATGAGGATGGAATATGTAAGAAAAACAGGACGGCATGACATATTCACAGCTACGATGTGCAAAATAAGCAGAAGGATTTTCAAGAAAATAGAAGTAATGCAAGCTAGACACCATATGAAAGATGCAACCAATATTACTCTGCCAAGTTAAAAGTGTCTTGTCATAAGTGGCAATTCGAAAAATTAGAAGCAGTACAACGTAGAAATCAATGCAAGATGCAACCACTATCAAACTGCCATGTTAAAAGTATCCAATCATGAGTGACTGATGCGGGATACACAACAATAGTACTTTGATGTAAGAACATGGTATGATAGATAGATGCAGTGTATTCTAGACACAGAAAGCCATGTCATATGCACATGTATAACGTATAAACTCAGCAGGTGCAATTTAATCAAAATAGAAGAAATACAGGCTAGACAACATATGCAACATGAAGCCAATTATCACACTGTCAACTTAGAGCAAGCACCTGCGATGGTGGAGTACGGGAGATGAACTCATCATGTAGACTTGGGACTTCAACTTCATTAGCAATAGCAGTGGCAAATCTAGAGAGTCTCTGTTTGCGTCGGTGCGGAGGACCACCAACTTCCCCTAACTTACTCTTTCCCTTCCTATTTTCTGATATTGCCTTATGAAGTCAAAACCACAAGAAGATGAATAAAATTAGCTCTGCATAACTGGTTGGTGCATGATACAGACGAACACTACTTTGATGTAAGGCAAGCGCAGGATAGGAGGATGGAATATATACAAAAAAATACAGTATTTCATATTCACACATACGATAGGAGGATGGAATATGTATGAAAAAACAGTAAGCGGAAGGCATTTCAACAAAAATAGAAGAAATGAAAGCTAGGCACCATATGAACATGCAACCAATATCACTCTATCAGGTAAAAAGTGTCTCGTCATAAGTGCCATTTCAAGAAATTAGAAGCAGTACAAGCTAGAAGACAATTCAAGATGCAACCTACATCACAGTCCCAAGTTAAATGTGTCTTATGGATAAGTGATCGTTGCAGGTATAAGTTGTAAGCTACGCAGATGCAATTCAACATAATCAGAAGCAATACAAACTAGACATCATACGGAAAACGCAACCACGTACAACAGTTCCAAGTAAGAGCAAGCACCTGTGATGGTGGAGTAGGGGGAGATGTGCTCATCATGTACACGTATGTTCTAGAAACAGGAACATGTGTCATATTCACAGGCATTATGTGTAAAGTAAGTAGATGCAATTCAAGTTAGAAGCAATACAAGCTAGACATCATACGCAACATGCAACCACATATAATAGTGTCAAGTTAGAGCAAGCACCTGTGATGGTGGAGTAGGGGAGATGTGATCATCATCTACACAGCTACGTTGACTGTCCAGCCTTGTGTTGTCTTGCGAATCTTGTTGGGAGGATGGCGGAGTAGAATCTGTAGAGACCCCCTGTTTGAGTTGCTCCGAAGGACCACCATCATCCACTGCTGGACTAATTTCCTTCGGCTGTAATGATTTTGCATTGTGAAGTCAAACCGATAAGAAAAGGGAATAAAATTCGCTCTTCAGAACTCATTCATGCATGATACTGACAAACACTACTCGGATGAAAGGCAAACACATGATGCGAGGATGGAATATGTATGAAAAACAGGATGGTGTGACATATTCACACCTATGATGTGGTAACTAAGCAGAAGGCATTTCAACAAATTAGAAGCACTGCAAGCTAGAGACCATATGAAAAATGCAAACAATATCACTCTGCCAAGTTCAAACTGTATGGCATTTCAACAAATTAGAAGCAGTACATGCTAGAAATCATATGCAAGACACAACCAATATCACAGTGGCGACTTAAAGGTGCCTTATCATAAGTGACTGATGAGGGATACGCAACAATAGCAGTCTGATGTAGAAACAGGAACACATGTCATATTCACAGGCATTATGTGTAAAGTAAGCAGATGCAATTCAACAAAGTTAGAAGCAATACAAGCTAGACATCATACGCAACATGAAACGACATATAATAGTGCCAAGCTAGAGCAAGCACCTGTGATGGTGGAGTAGGGGAGATGTGCTCATCATCTACACAGCTACGTTAACTGTCTAGCCTTGCGTTGTCTTGCGAATCTTGTTGGGAGGATGGCGGAGTAGAATCTGTAGAGAACCTCCGTTTCAGTTGCTCGAAAGGACCACCATCATCTAATGCCTTTCCAATTTCCTTCAGCTTTATTGATTTTGCATTGTGAGGTCATACTGACAAGAAAAAGGAATATCATTCGCTCTTCAGAACTCATTCATGCATGATACTGACGAACACTACTCTGATGAAAGGCAAAGTCATGATACAAGGATGTAATATGTACGAAAAAATGGACGGCTTGACATATTCACACCTATGATGTGGTAACTAAGCAGAAGGCACTTCAACAAATTAGAAACACTGCAAGACACCATATGGAAGGTGCAATCAATATCACTCTGCCAAGTTAAAACTGTCTCGTCATAGGTGGCGTTCATCAAACTAGAAGTAATACATGCTAGAAATCATATTCAAGACGCAAACCAATATCGCACTGCCAACTTAAAGGTGTCCCATCATAAGTGACTGATGCAGGATACACAAGAAGAGTAGTTTCATATAAGAACATGGTGTGATAGACAGATATAGTATGTACCAAAAACAGGAAAGCGTGTCATATTCACATGTATCATGTGTAAGCTAAGAAGATGCAGTTTACACAAATTAGGAGCAATAGGAGCTAGACACCATATGCAACATGCAACCAGATATCACACTGCCAAGTTAGAGCAAGCACCTTGGATGGTGGAGTAGGGGAGCGGAGACTCGGACCTTGTAATGCACTATCAGTACAAGGAGAATCAGTACAGATGCTCCGTTTACGTTGATGTAGAGGACCACCATCATTGCCTTCCTTACTCTTTCTTGATTTTGCCTTGTCAAGTCAAACCCATAAGAAAAAGGAATAAAATTTGCTCTTCAGAACTCATTGATGCATGATACTGACGAACACTACTTTCATATAAGGCAGCCGCATGATAGGAGGATGGAATATGTATGAAAAACAGGACAGTGTGACATATTGACATGTATGATGTATAAAGTGTAAACTAAGCACAAGGTGCTTAAACTTGTTAGAATCGATGCAAGCTAGAAACCATATGAAAGATGAAACCAATATCACTCTGCCAAATTAAAAGGGTGCCCTAACAAATGTATTTGACCAAATTAGAAGCAATACATGGCAACAGGCTAGAAATAATATGCAATATGCAACGAATAAAGGTGACTCATCGTAAGTGATTGATGCAGGATACAGAAGAGAGGTAGTTTCATGTAAGAACAAGGTTAACACATAGATGTAGTGTGTACCAAAAATAGGAAGGCATGTCATATTCACAGGTATGGTGTGTAAACTAAGCAGATGCAATTTACCCTAATTAGAAGCATTACAAGCTAGACACCATATGCAACATGCAACCACATATCACACTGCGAAGTTAGAGCAAGCACCTGTGATGGTGGTGTAGGGGAAGTGCGGTCTTCAGGTACAGAGCTACGTTCAATATCTTCATTTAGGCTTACTGTTTCTTGAGAATCATGTGGAGAGGATGAAATTGCATTGTTTATAAGAGTATTGCGTCTCATATTAACCCACGCGCATGACTGTCTCATCATAAGCGATAGATGCAGGATACACAAGAAGAGTAGTTTGATGTAAGAACATGGTGTGATAGGCAGATGTAGTATGTACCAAAAACAGGAAGGCGTGTCATATTCACATGTATAATGTGTAAGCTAAGGAGATGCAATTTAACAAATTAGGAGCATTGATGAGGGATACACAAGAAAAGTAGTTTGATGTGAGAACATGGTTAATAGAAAGACGTAGTATGTACCAAAAACAGGAAGGCATGTCATATTCACAGGTATAATGTGTTAACTAAGCAGATGCAATTTACCCTAATTAGAAGCATTACAAGGTAGACACCATATGCAACATGCAACCACATATACACTGCCAAGTAAGAGCAAGCACCTGCGATGGTGGTGTGGGGGAATTGCGATGATCAACTAGAGAGCTACGTTGACTATCTTCATTTAGCCATGCTGTTTCTTGAGAATCATGTGGGGAGGATGACACTGCACTCTTTAAACGAGTAGGGCGTCTCACAGTAACCCACTCGGGTGACTGTCTCATCATAAGTGATTGACGAGGGATACAAAAGAGCATTAATTTGATGTACGAACATGGTTAATAGACATATGTAGTATGTATCAAAAACAGGAAGGCATGCCATTATCAAAGGTATAATGTGTAAAGTAAGCAGATGCAATTTAACCAAATTGGAAGCAATACAAGCTAGACACCATATGCAACATGCAACCACATTTGACAGCGCGAAGTTAAAGCAAGCACCTGGGATGGTTGTGTGTGGCAATTGAGATCATCAACTGCAGAGCTACGTTTACTGTCTCCAACTGCTGACACTGCACCCATTAGAGCACTGAAACGCTTAGTGCTTATCTTCGAATTACACTGGAGCGACTTCTGTCTTTTCTTTTCTGCATTCATCAACACTGCGTCAGAGTCTGAAATACCCATGCATAAAAAACAATAGTGTGAGTATGGGTGAAGTGTGTGCACAATTAGTATAGTCTAAAGGTAGTAGATAGCAGGTCGGTGAGAAATAAATGACGTGAGACATATGATAGCTCTACAACATGCATGGCACACTAAATTACTACAGGATTCTATGAAAATAACAGTCGACTGAAAGCAAATAGGTCGGTCCATTTTTTCTGCACCATCCGATGTACAAAGAACGGGCAGATCGCCTTCATCTACCTCCAGCCAGTCAGTGTTGACGATCTTCCTCGAAACACCAGCGACCACTGACCCAGTATTCCTCCCCTGCATGCGCCCTCCCCTCGACCTCACCACACCGCTGTGCTTGGCACCGCCCCCCCGGCCATCCATTCAAGCCCCGCCGACCTCTAGATCTAGCGCAAGCAGCTCCTGCGCCCCACACCCCTATGATAGACACCGATGCGCCGCTTCCCAGGGGAACAGGCGGACTAGGTGCTCCGCGTGCCTAAGAGGGTGCTGCTTCTTTTAATTGCAGTTCGACTGACCCTGAATTGAAATCCAGGCGGGCTACTGACCTCTAGCAAAGGTGAAATAGTAAAAGGGAGGAAACCTTGTGAATTTAGTATCACGAAGAAGATGCAGTAAGAAGCGCTCAACTAGTTTCTTTCGTGGGATGAATACGGTGTGAGTGGAGACATAAGATTTGCACGAATAAGGGAAGAGGAGTACCTCTTTCTGCTGGTAGTGTTGTGTCCTCCTTCTGTTTTTCCGACGATCTTCTTGTTGTTCGCCGGAAACCAAAAGTTGTGGAGGACGGTGCAGCCTTGGACAAACCCATGGCCAAGTGTTGAGTGTGGTGCGGTGGCCGTCTGTCGGCGGCGGGGAAGCAGATCCGAGGCGGCGAACAACGGCGTAGCGGGAACAACTCCGGTGCGGTGGACGGTTGCGATAGTGGAGCCGCAATAGTGAGGCGTAAGACGGCATGGTTGGAGTGGTTCTGGTATGGCACACGTCGGCGTCGGCCTCGTGGAGGCAGCTCTGCCTCGGCTTCAGCTGCTAAGTCCTTGAGGGCGTTGCGGTTGCGGTTGCGTTAGATGACGACGTCGGGGTACCGGCTCCGGCGTGATGGAGGAGGGCGGCGGTGGATTGGACACTATGGGGTGGAGGACGGAGGAGGCTGGGGTTTCGCAGCTGGTGGAGAGGGTGTTTTCGCGCCCATAGAGTTTGAATGGGGAAACAGAGGGAGGCGGGGAACTAAGGGGGAACAATGTTTCGGTTTTAGACGCGCTTGTTTGAAATTTGGGGAAAGTTACAAACTTTGCCCCCATCTAAAATTTCGGACATATTGTGGGTTGGGGGTAGGACAGTCATGTCAGGTGTCCCAAATGTGGGCGGGATAGACTTCGGCCAAGCGCATGGATAGGCGCCCACGGCGTATGAATGCTTCTCGCAGGCGGTTGAGACTGGCATCTTGGTGAAGTTACAAACCTACCCCGGTTTAGACCTTTGGACATCGGGTCGATAGGCTACACGGGCCAGAGTCACGACAGTAATTTCCTACCACCAAAACATTAGTCTCGCGCGGTTTCGGGTGACCAGATGCCTATTTGGCGCTTCGTTCAATATTTGGGAGCAGAAGCATTAACGTTTTCGGTTCTCTTGAATTGAACTTTCAGGATTTGTCAAACTTCACAAATCTTTACTCTTGAAAATCCTAAAGCTACGATTATTTTGGAATGGAGGGGGTACATTTGAATATACATTGTACACGAGTATATATTAAAAAATATGCAACTTACCTCAGTTCATGCATGGTTCCAGATATAATCTCCTTGGTTGCAAAAAAAAGTTAGATATGCGTATGAATATATATAGCATGTTCAAACTCACAACAAAGATTGATGCCCCCTTTTACATCTGATTTACAAATGCCATTATCTTGGGTTCAAATAGATGAATGCACTTCCTATGAATTCGAATCTTCGAAACCCCCTTTATGTTGAATTCGACATGTATTCTATTTCGTAGCTAGCAATTTGGAATGTATCCATGCAAGTGACAAATGTATAAAGTGCTTCACACTAACAACATGGAGTGCACTAATTAATGTTTATATATGAATTGCAAAAGCATCCATTGCCTGTATTTCAAACTGCTCTCACTCTATGGATCGATAATATGAAATAAACACATGCACATGCTAGGATTCAATAGAGTATGGGTGTCTGATAGACCGATTTTTGTCCATACGCAATTTGCAAAATTCATGATCTCATCCAAAAATAATAATGCCATTTATATTTTAATTTAATGCGTAGAACCGCCTTTTACACGTAGATGCACTATGCCTCGCCCCGTTCTCACAAACGCGTTATATATCTGTCTATCTAACGCATAAGTGCACACACTTTATATGCATCAGCATTTCTCTTTCACACATGCTCACAATCTCTCTCAGGGTGTCGGGGTGTCTCACGCACATGCTCTCTCTGTTTCTCTCTCTCTTTCTGACTACTATGTACCACTCTTTTCACTAATCTCAGTTGGAAAACACTATTTCTCTCACATGCATATATACACATGCACGGTCTCTACTAGCCCTCTATACGCACATATATGTGCCTACATGTCTCCCGCACGCACATTATCTTTAGGCCTCTCTCGCACACATTGCCCCCCCTGACACACCTCTCTCTTAGTAGTTGGCAGATATGATTTCATCATATCATTCGATAGGATATCCCTAGCTATTAGGCTGGCTGGTAATACGAGGCAAAGTTTTACCCTAGTTCGGATCGGACCCTTGCAGTTGAAGAAAGAGCCTACTCCTGGTATTGTATATTAGTGATAGGGGTGTGTACAAAGTACACGTGAATACCAGGCATTGTGTCTGTGTGTATACTATCGATGAACTAGGCCCCAAGCTTGTATAACATACTAAGGGCCTAGGGTTACAAATCATATATAGTCGGCTTATCACCAGTGGGATAGAGTCCTCCGCGACTCTGGTAGCTTCATGTTGTACGCCGAGTCCTCCACAGGGTTTTCGTATAACACGTCTCGGTCCAACCTATATGTGGCGCAGGATGGAATGGACCCATGAGTCTTCATGTTGACCCACCACAACTAGAAATGATGTTCCCACCACACCACACGCGCAATCGGCCACTAAGAAAATAAGCATATACAATAGTACAATGGTATCTAGCTCACGATACGTCTCCATATTTTGTTGATGACACTAATGGACTTCGCATTTGATGCGTGCTCCGTATTTTGTTGACGACACTTACGGTCATTGTATTTGAAGCGGAAGCATGATATGGTCACTGGACTTCAGAATAAGCTCATCACGATCACCACATACATTTTTTCGTGCTAACCAACATGTGGTTGGATGGTTAGAGGACAGTGGTTTGTCAAGCCCACCAAGGTTAAAGTCCCGGTGCTCGCATTTATCTTGTGTTAATTTCAGTATTTTCCGGTGATGTACGTTCAGTGGGAGGAGACGTTCCACTCGACTACGAGGCACCTATGGTGACTTCATAAAATCTCAAGATCATATATGCTGGCCCACTCTCTCGAAGGTGCTCATAGGGGTAGGGTTCGCGTGTGTGCGCTTATAGCGGTGAGTGCTTGCGCGTATATATGAGCCCTTGCGTCTGTACCGTGTTAAACAAATACATATCATGATTATACGGTCAAGTGACTCACTCGTACAACTCCGTATTTTGTTGATGACACAATTAATTGACCAGTCGAACGTTCCATGCGGCGCAACTAGTGTTGCACCATCGGGGCGCGTAACCGTGGGGCCCACCTGTCAGCCCGTATATGAAAGAATGAAATGGTAGTTTGAGTCTGTACTGTGTTAATAAAATAGGAGTACATTTTAGGGTGATCATATGGTCACTGGCTCACCATACAGCTCCATAATTTGTTGATAACATGATCAATTGACCAGTCAAACGGTCCACATTCAGCAGCGCACATTACCATAGGGCCCACCCGTCAGCGCGTATATGAAGGACAAAAATGGTAATAAATTAGTGGTCGGTGGGTATTCGAAGTCGTGAGACCTCTGGTTGGCAGTCACCGGCGGTTGGGGGGCGTTCATTGGGCTGTGGGGTGGGGATCCCCGGAGAAAAAGCTCGGCGGGGGGGAGGGGGGCTAGAGGGATGGCCGGTGCGGCGGCAGACCGGCGGTGGGGAGTGGTTTCGGGGAGGGCGGGCCGCCCGCGGGCGACGGGGGCTGGCGGTTCGGCCGGTGGTGGCTGGCAGCTCAGGGGGGTGTAGTTTGATGATAAACTGGAGGCCCTTGATTTCGTATCCAATGGCTGGAAAATCTAAGTGACCAGAGATAAAAAGTCAGTCGACTGACGTGTAGCCTCACCCCGCACGTACACATGCACGCACGCAAGACACGCACACATGTAGGCGTGCAACAATGACACGTACACACGCACGCATGCTGGCGTGCAACACTGACATGTACACATGCACTCACGAACACACACACGTATGCACCCATGCATGCAACACTGAAATTTACCCTTGCACGCATGCAACACTCGCACGCCTGCATGCACATAGCACACGACGCAAGATACACGCTCAACCTATACGTGCATGCACCCTTTGTTAAGGACATGGATTGTTACGGGTATTAATCAATCTTATCTGTGATAAGCAGAACATTGATGTTTGCAGCGGTCTTTATGAATCACAACGTATCGAACGGGCTATCAACATAGTAGGCTTATCTACATGAAAAAGATGACATCACACTCAATGAACAATCATCGGTTTATGAAATGCCCGCTTCTGACCGCCCTGGCCCACCAAAGGTTCCTCTGCTGTGCGCTGCCTGCATTGGGTCACTGACATGCAGGCCATGCACCCAAAGAGCCCACAAGTCAGTGGAAGAATGGCGCGGTGTCCTAGGTCAGAGTCGAAGGCGCCACTCGCGGCACGCCCGGCTGAACAGGCCTCCGTGCCGCATTCAAACGCCTCCATGAAACCCGCCCGTGTGGAAGCCGAGAAACCCACTCTAGACACACGTCCGTTCATGACCGGGCCGGCGTTAAACGCAACGCCGACCGAGCTCCTCCCGTCCGCCGTCTATTTAATCTCCTATTTAAACGAGGCCAAACGCCGGCCAAGAATCGCACACCTCCGCCGCTCCCCTATCTCCTCCACCATTTTGTCCACTCTTACAATGGCTTACGAAGAGTAGTTATTCCGCATCCAAGCCGGCTAAGTAGCCCGCCGGATACGAGCTATGCAGCTCGCTGATCCACCTCCCTCCCCTCGCCCGACGGAGCCAGTTGCCGCCCCAAGCCGGCGCGTGGTTCAGCAACTCGCCGGTCCAGGCCAGCTCGACGAGGAGCGGCGCACGCGCGTCGTTGCTGCTGTCCATGCCGCCGCCTCGTACCGCGTCTCCCGTTTCTGTGGCCGAGACTCCCATGCCGGTGGCCGCGCCATGCAAGCAGCGACAGAAGCCGGGTGCACGGAGAGCGACGAGTCGGTGGCCAGCGCCTTCGTGTCCGCCCCATCATCGAGGAGAAGTAGAACACGAGAGGCCGTTGCCGCTTGGGTCCCATGAAGGCCACCGCAGAGGCGACGCCGGCGTACACAGCAGGTGCCTTGCCGGATCCTTTTGTCGCGAGGACCTTCGTCGACCCCGCATGGGCTCCACGGAAGAGGGGAATGTTAGGATGAACTCGAGCCGGTGCCGGCCATGGCGAAGTAGTGGCCGGTGATGAACTCGAACCGGTGCCGTCCACCATCATCTTTGGCACCAGCCAATGATATCAGTTGGGCAGTGGGGAAGCGAGCCATCCTTTGCGCTGAAGCATATACCTCCGGGGCTCCCGGCAGTCCGGTGATCGTGCTGCCGGACATGAGGAACACAAATCGATCGGCGAGCGACCATTTAGGCCAGGTATTATATACCTGTGCTGTCCAGAACTAGCACCGCGTAGTTCATTTGAATGTAATGAAATCCATCATGTTTGTATGAAAATCCGGTATTTTATATGATTTCCATCATTGTTTATATGAAATATCAGTTTGTCTACGTGTTTGCGTGAATTTCATCCGGTTGGTTGAGTTGCTGTCATAATGTGTGCGGCTACAGTTGGATGGCGTAATTTGCAGGTCGCCGGTCGGTCTGCGGGTGGCTCGGGCGGCGTTGTGGGACAAAAAAACACAACTCGTGCAAGCTCGTCTCCAACGTGCGTGCTGGAGGATGCATGACAACATGAGCACCCGGGCCATTCCTCGTTCACTGGTGGACAAAAGGGTCACCAATATTTTGGCTACCCCGGGCAAGATCCAAACAGCCCCTCCCAACAGATTCAAATCCCTGGTTCACCGTGGAATTTTTCCATGTGTTGTTTTCATGGACTAGCAAGATGCCCGTGCATTGCACGGAACATTAAGATGCATTTTTTTTACAAACTCCCGCATGCATGCAAGGGATAATTAATGTCCTCCATTGCTAGTACCACGAGGCAAACACCATTAATATTGCATCGATTAGTGTTAGTGGCCTTGTATATCTGCAAATTGTAATTTTGATAGTGGCCCCTTGTATATAAAAATGGAGGGAGAAGGATGAGAGATAAACCGTGACAACTTATGTCTTACCATGCCATATTCATGAAAAAACTAGTGAGGACGCATCTGTCTCGGCAACAATTACGATGGTTCTCACATGATTCACGGGCACACAAAAGTAGCAGGAGTTCCCATAGACGGATTCAAACAGAGTACTAGCCCCAGAGGGGTCGATAACAGGCAAGGTTCGGATAATTAGGCACAATCCAAACTACTATTAAACACTAGCTGGGGTAACTATTTCATGCCTCGATCTAATTTGGGCTGGACACAAGATGGACCTTGCCATGAACATCATCGAGGATGTCCCGCAGCAGCTCAATCCTGTGAACCTTCATGAAGACAACCTTGTGGCCTTGCGACTGATAAACTTGTTTGTGGAGGCATGCCACGTCATCTTCCTACGTAAGCTTGACAAGAACAGTATGTCTCACAAACGAAGGAGTAGCTTTGAACTTCTTGTGCTTCAGTACACCCTGGACAACAAGCGTGACAACAGTGAGGCTGGAGTACAACTCTTCATTGGTATAACCGCAAATGGCTTCCAGGATCCAACAGCCTAAGAACTCTGTTTTCCTAGTGCGTATATTCAGGCCGTCCGCCTCATAGCGAGTGACATGTACGACCACACAATCCTTGTTTGCATCAGGGCTCTAATTGAAACAAAAACAAATTCTGAATTACTTTTCAGTATAAGAAACACAAGTTATTTAAACCACTATGTATAGCATGGCATCGAAGCTAATAAAATTTTGCATTATTAATCACCACATACTTCCTTTTCTAAAAAATCACCACATACTTAGATGAAAAACCACAATCGAGATTGGCAAAGAAGGAAATCACCTTGGGCAGCTCAGCGGGGGGGGGGGGGGACACATCCTCGAAGGGGGAAAACTGCTCCTGCAGTGCCACGGGGGCCGTAACCTCAAACGGGGCATTGACCATCTCAGTAGTGGCCGTGAGCGTATCTGGGGTCGGCTCGGTGGTTGCCTCCATCTTCTTGGAGCTCTCTGTCTCGTGGGGATCAGCCTCCCGCGTCTGCTCCAATATCGACAGATCTTTGCCTGGTTCTCCTTGGTCCATCATGAAACTGACAAATACTAGGAGACCACTGAAAGGAAAACACAATCGCAATGACAATGAAACAAAAAAGAGAGTGAGGATCGGTTACTGCTTTGCAAAAGTTCTTTTTTTCTCTGAATAAAAATATACCAACATCACGGATCCGCTTACCTTCCCGTCGTTCGGAGAGAAGAACAGTGGTAGATGCGAGTGTTGCCTTTCTTGAAGACGGTGGGGGAGAAGGGGATTCAGCGAAGAGTGAAATGATGGTTGCTTTGTCCGTCAAACTTAGACTACGGGGAGGTGGGGTTTTGTGATACGACGGCTCGTTACTGCCGCGCTACGACCGGGTGACTCTCCGCCTGTATACTGCCTTCTAATTTGGTGGATGGCATTTGGGCCCACGCACTGCATGGCCCGCATGTCGGTGAACAAAAGTATAACGGCATTCATTAGAGGGAGACGTTTCAATGACCTAGGAGGAACCAGAAGCGGTAGAATGTCTCTGCTGTACTAGTAGTAATTGTTTTTCTGGGTAGCTGTAGAGTGTCTCCACTGTACTAGTAGTAATTGTTTCTCTGGGCCCAAGACAAAACAGCCCATCCACACTAGTAAATAGTAAAATCAATTCAAAAGCCCATATATTTACTGAATTGACGGATGGGTATGTCGAAGAGCAAAAAAAGGAGTTTCAGGTGGGAAAAAGAGCTTCTGAACGTGTCGGGCTTCTATTTACAACATATTGTGGTCATAATCCAGTAAATTTTACGACCCAGGATGTTCATTCTATGGACCTGACCGATCCATTTGACTGTGACTGCCGAAAACAGTGCTGGAGTTAGATGTTGTTGCCCTTTTCAATCTGATTTTTTTGTAAACCTGATGAACAATTAACCCTCGTGCTTTTGTTCAGTTTGTAAGATGGAGTTAGATGTTCCTACCCTTTTCAACTCGGTTGTGACTATCATATTTTCTTTGAAACAAGGCAAATGGCATCACTCTTGCCGGCTGCTTGAGCTCACTGTGCATTACAAAAGCCAAGTGATTATCCCCCACCAGCACCCACAAACTTATTTCGAACTAGCACATCAAATGGGCTGTAAATTTTCATAGGAAAGGCTGCATGACCGTGACAGATTTGGATTCTGACATTTGGGACCTGCGAGGAAATAGCCTATCCAAGGTGGTGTCGACTTACTAGCCAGTCAACAAACGATTCTGCCTACCAGCCGTTGGGTTGACATCCAACATCTGTTGTGTATCTTCTATCTCTTGTCTTCTTCTTCCTCCAGCCGCCCAAACCAAACCACCCCGTTGGCTCCGCCTGCTCCCGCCTCCCATGGCTGGCTGCGCCTCCGCCGCCCTACCGTACGTACCCTCCAACATTGGCCAGTCCCTCCCTCTATTCCCCCACACGTCCTGTTATTCTCCGGCGACGTCATCCCCAACACGCACCCGCGCCCGAACCATTCAACCCTCGTACTCCCCTCCGCCTGCGACTGGACCGGCGCATATTCAACGGCTCATGTTCGTTTCGTTCGAGGCCTCCCCATCATCCTCCGCCTTGCGGCCTTGGTTCGCTCGCCGTGTGCGGTGCGCCGCCCTCTTGCGTTGTCAACATCGTCAACAACCGAGAGGAACAAGGAGATGACTGTACGTGGAGAGGATGACAGTAGGAACCCACCAGCGTCATGGCAGTACGCAAGCAAGTGCCTCTATAGTACAAGCACAAAAATATGGTTCCTCCTAATGGTTGGACATCTGGGGCTCATGCCATTGTCAACATAGTCAATAAACAAGAGAATTACACTATGAGCGGCTGACACCAGGGACCCAGCAAGTCGAGCGGTTTTTTTGAGGAACAAGCAGTTGTTATTTATACTAGTTTTAGCGACGGATCAGGGTAACAACGGGGCTATGCGGGGGTTGTGGCCCGTCTAGCCAGGGTTTTATTTATGTTTACTACATCATGAGCCCAGTTGTGTTTTTTTTCTTGCTGAAAATGGCTAGCCCAGTTCTATTTTTTTAAAAGAAATATCCAAACAAGGCCTACTTGCTTTATCGGCCCTGCTGGGCTGCAAATCTTTCAAGACGAGGAGAGTTTCATTCGGTTTGCCCAGAAATGGGTTGTACATTTTTAAAACACATCAAACCAGGAATTAGTTTCAATTTTTTTCATTACAAAATCTTAAATTCCATTGATTTTTATGCGTGGACAATTATTTGGATTTTATATTTATATAAGTTATTTTTCAAAATAGTTTGAATATGAATCGATATTTCTGGATTACAAACGGTTGACCGTGCCGAAATATGCAAAATTCCGTATAATTTTTAACTGTGGCCACAATATGGGGTGTAATGCTAACAAAAAGAAGATGGGCTCCAAAAAAATTCTGAAGAATTAGCAAATGGGATGTACATTATTAGAAATAATGGCAGATGGGTTGTATGCTGTTTTCCACAGATTTGAGGCTGACTTGTGTGCCTACTACAGGTTGACGCGTATGCTTTCATAAAAAAAGGTTGACGCACACGCAACGCCCTGTCAACTTAGTCAACACACGAGAGAAGTGACTGTTGGATGTCCATCCAACGGCTGTCGTGCTTCTTCAATCTCTGCTCTTCATGCTGCAGCCGCTCAAACAAGCGCCGACGGGACTGGCTGATCCCTCCTCCTGCTGCCGGCTATGCTGTCGCGTAGGCCTCACGGCCCCATCGTACTCCCATCGCTGGCCTAGCCATCCCTCTACTCACCCACACATGTTGTTATTCTCCGGTGACGGCAGACAAACCAGTAAACGCTCGTACTCCTCCGCGTGGGAAACAACTGCCGAGTATTCCCTGGCTCCGTGTCGTTCCCTTCCTAGGCCTCGCCGTCGTCCACCGCCTTGGTGCTCTCGGCGCGGCCTAGTCAACGTGGTCAATGAACGATATCCATCGGAAGTGGACTGTACGTGGAGATGCTGACAGTTGGGTCCACGGCCGCACGCAAGGAAATGCCTCCTTATTACGCGCAAAATAATGATTCCTCCACCTGACAGCTAGGACCCACAGGGAGGGCCTCTATATTTCACTAAAAAAATGTTCCCCCCGCTGACAGGTCGGACCCACCAGCTATATCTTCGCACGCAAGGAAGTGCCTCCTTATTACGCCCAAAAAAATGAATACCCCCTGCTAGCTGGGACCCACCATATTATTGGGCTGACTTGTGGGCCTACTAAGTTGACAGGGACGGAGGGCTTTGTCAACTTAGTCAATACTCTAGTGACCGTATGATGTCCATCCAACGGCCAAACTGCTTCTTCAACCTCTAGTCTTCTTGCTCTAGCCGCCCAAAGCAGCGTCGGTCGTGCCGCCTGCTCCTGCCTCCCATGGCAGGCTGTGCTACCGCTGAGGCCTCACCGCCCCCATACTACTCCCACCACTGGCCAAGCCATCCCTCCACTCACCTACACCCCCTGTTATTCTGTGGCGATGGTAGCCTCACACCGCAGCCGAACCAGTGAACGCTTGTACTCCTCTCCACGTGGGCATCCACTGCCGCGTCTTGCCCGGCTCCACGTCGTCCCCTTCCTAGGCCTCGCTGTCGTCCACCGCCGTGGTGCTCTCGGCACGGCGTGGTCAATGTGGTCAACGACCGACTTCCATCGGAAGAGTACTGTACGTGGAGAGGCTGATAGCTGGGTGCACGGCAGCTGCAAGGAAGTGACTCCTTATTACGTGGAAAATAATTATTCCTCCACCTGACAACAGGGACCCACCGGACGGGCCACCAGTATTTTGCGAAAAAAATCATTTCCCCCTGACTGCTGGGACCCATCGGACAGGCCATCGTATTTCGCGAAAAAACGTTCCCCCCGCTGTCAGCTCGAAACCACCGGAAGTGCCTCCTTATTACGCACAAAAAAATGAATACTCCCCCGGCTAGCTAGGACCCACCGTGGTGGGAGGCTGACTTGTGGGCCTACTAAGTTGACAGGGACGAAGGGCTTTGTTAACTTAGTCAATATGAACGATTCTAGCTCCAGTGACCGTACGATGTCCATCCAACGGCCGTAGTGCTTCTTCAACCTCTGGTCTTCTTGCTCCAGCCGCCCAAAGCAGTGCTGGTCGTGCCACATGCTCCTGCCTCTCGTGACCGGCTATTCTGCCGCAGAGGCCTCACTGCCCCTACTATTCCCACTGCTGGCCAGGCCCTGCGGTGACGGCAGCCTCACACCGCAGCCGAACCAGTGAACCCTCGTACTCCTCTCTGCGCGGGCTTCCGCTGCCGTGTCTTCCCCGGCTCCACGTCGTCCCCTTCCTAGGCCTCGCGGTCGTCCACCACCGTGGTGCTCTCCGCGCGGCATGGTCAACATGGTCAAGGAACGACTTCCATCGGAAGAGTACTGTACGTGGAGAGGCTGACAGCTGGGTCCATGGCCATTTCCCAGTTTTTTTTTGTGATTTGCCAAGTAAGTTGCTTTGTCAGGCCTGTTGGGCTGCAAATCTTTTGTAACATCCCAAATTTTCAATTTGGAATGTTATACACTAGATCATCATTACATGTCATATTTATTGCATTTTGGTTGATCCTAGAAATTTTTCACAACTCAAGGACCCTCGGAGAGAGTTGGGGATTTCGTTATTTTCATATTTGAGTTGTCTCAAATTTTGAAAATAGGATCTTTTGATTTTATTTATTTTATCATCAATTATTTCTATTACAAAAATATGAGAGAGGGAATAAAATGACCTTCCCAAAATAAAGAAATATTGAGGATTTAATAAAAAATCAAATAAGATTTTATTTGGTTTATTTGCTATTTTATTTGAATTTAGGAAAAATGCGCGTTTTTCAAAATTGCATTTAGGCCCCAAATAAATGTTAATCCTGTGTGGCTTGATTTTAGAAGCCGGGGAAAAATTTATTTCGGGATTTTTGGAGTCCGTTTAGTATTCCTTTTGTTTTTTTCAGAGCGTAACTATTTAAAAAAACGCAACCGACCTACGGGCCGTGTCCGACCCGGACACGAGACCCGTCCGGCTTTATAAGCCGGGGAGGCCCAGCCGGAACCCCACCCCAAACCCTAGCCGCCCCAAGCCCGACCCGCCGCCGCCGCCGCAGCCGCCGCCGCGCCGGCCGCCACCCGCGTCGCCCCGCCGCGCCACCACCCGCGCTGCCCCGCCGACGATCGCCAGAGCCACGCCGCCGCCGTTCGCCCGAACCGTTGAGGTAGACGCCGTTGCCTCGGTTTTCGCGAAGAAAACCGATTGGTTTTTTTAAAAAAAACATAGATCTGTTTTTTTCGTTAGATCGGTTTTTCTGGTTTATTTAAATAGCGAGCGTTCGTCCGTTCGTTCGTTTTAACGAACGCTCGTCGTTCTTCTTTTTCTTGGATTAAATCCGTGATTTTTTCTGATCGCGATTTCTGATCCGATTTTCGTTTTAGTCTAACTTTTCGCTCGTTTATCGGAATCAGGCGATTCAAGCGCCTGGAGTTTCATCTCGAAACCCTCTTTCTGATTAACCAACTCAAACAAGTTTTTGCCACTGTAAAGATTGCCTTAGATCTAGAATAGTAAACGAAGCCTGTTTCTTTTGCCCTTTGACTTTCGTTGCTTCGTTTGATTTGATTCTTTTTGCCAACCGGAGTTCTTAAGTTGAACCTTCTGGTTAGACCTCTTATTTGAGTTTTACCTGCGCATTAGCTGAGTACTTATTGTATGCTTGTTTGTTTGCGTTCGAGTACCCGGAGTGCGCCGCTTGTTACTTCGAATCGCTAGATTTCCCGGATCATCAGCAAGGCAAGTAACACTTTGATCATACCTCCTACTACCTAGTTTTATTGCATTAGATCAATCCTCACACATTACATGATTAGGATCTAATTAAATTGTGGGTTTGGGGAGTAGTTGAGGTAGTACCTATTACCTATTTATTATCAAACCTTTGGGAGCTACTTCTATGTTTGCTTATTATGCCATGCTATGCTAGTAGACGTGGATTGGGTGAGTGTATCCATGACAGAAGTGAGATTGTTAATTAATGGTTTATTTAAGGTGGCAACTTAAACACACATCTGGGTGGATTGAGGTACCTGGGTATTCCAGGATTGCCTGTTTTCTTTTGGACCGCCACCCAGGCTCAAAGGGATCATGAGATTATTCATGCTAGAAACTTCCGTGTGCAGCCACAAGCTATTATGGGCTCTAGCATAGTTGATTAAGTTGTGCGAACTCTTACAGTGGTAGACTAGCAGATGTAGGGGAAAGTAGGTGTAACGCTCTACCCGATCGTAAGGTGCTAGCGCTTCTGAAAGACTATGTCTCGGTCATCCGTCTTCTCAAACACCATGTAGTGCGAGAAACCAAATGGAGGAGATCGAGTCTTGTGGGGAAAAGTGCGCAAACCTCTGCAGAGTGTATAAACTAATCATGATTAGCTGTGTCCCCAGTTATGGTCATCTTGAGTATCTAGTATCTGGATTATCATGTGAATCTCAACATGTTACTATAAAATTAATTTTGATGGGTTTGTTTAATGATGATGCTTAATTGGGATTGAGAATGCTGTCAACCATTCTCAATGTTTAACAACCACCATGATAGTTAAATAAATTTATTCCTTTGCAGTAGGGAAAAATTGGCTTTACGCAAAACTGTAACCATAGAGCTTTCCACCAGCCAAATATGCATATAGTATAGTTGTTTCTTTCCATTACTCTCTATGTGTTACATTGCCAGCATATTCCATGTGCTAACCCGTTTCGGGCTGCAACGTTAATGTTGCAGACTCTTCAGACGATGATTAAGGAGTTTTTAGGTCATGGTTCTATACTCAGTGATGCCGTTGGAGTTGATGGACTCACTTATCTTCCAAGCCTTCCGATGTTATCGTTATTAGATGGCCTTAAGCCATATTTATTGTAATAAGTTCTCTTTTGAGACACTTGATGTAATAGTGTGTGATTGCTACTCTGCTATAAATCCTTCAAGTACTATGTGGTGTTAGCATTACTGATCCAGGGATGACACTGGAGCACAGAGATTGGACTGTTTGAGGTCTGGTCGCTACAAGGTGGTATCAGAGCACATGCTGACTGTAGGACACGACCACTAAGCTAAAGACCTAGATCACTGCTCACTCTCTTCTCTGACTCCTCATCTTTTCTACTCTTTTAGGATGGCGGATGCAAGGAACAAGTTCACTCAACCGGATAAAGACACACCCTTTGGACGTCACTTAAAGGAAGTCACTAGATATCTGAACATAGGAGTACCAAGCTTCACCAGCACCTACAACGCTACTTTACCTGAAGAAGAGCGCTGGATGATTCAAGTTCAAGTTCCAGGAAGGACTTTCATGCCAGTCACTAAGCCCTTAGAGTTTTCTTTTGATGCACCAACTTGGAGTCTAGGAAAGAGCATGGCAGCTCACATCGCCATAGGACGCATTGGAGAAGTCTACCACAATGATCTCAAGGATACTATCTACCAGATTTGTGGGCGCCGAGATGAGCACTGGGAGATGATCAGCACTAGAAAGGATAGATCAATTGCAGCTTTTATCCAGGAGTTAAACCAGCACATTCGACGTCGGGAGAACTAGATGTGCGCTGACATGATAGACCTGAAGAAGGCAAAGACAAGAATCAAAGAACTAGAGGAAGAACTCAAGGCTACACGCGAAGATTATGAAGAGGAAATTGAAGTATTAGTGGATAAGAATGCCGACCTAACAATGAAGATTGGAATATTTATGGGAGGCTCTACACCGGTAGAAGAAGACGAAGAACCCAAGGAGATTCGCCCGGAAGACTACATCATCATTGACGACACCGACTCGGATCCAGATGATAGCGATGATGACTACGTTGATGAAGCTGGAGCAGATATCATGGAGTCTGCAACCGAAGAGTATTTATAGTAGACCACCTCATCAGTAGTAGTACTCCACCTTGTAAATATTATAGTCCGAGCACTTTTGCGATAGTTAGATCGATTGTATGCCCTTGTTTGATTGATTGAATGGAGTGAATTGTTTGCTTTTGCCTCATGTGCATATGGGTAGTGTTTTCCCTTTAGACCCCTCTATTCTTAAATTCATCTTTTCTAAACCCTTAGATGCCTCCGAGACGTGACCCCGGATTTACCTTCCCACCAGAGCTCACCCAGTTGATCCAGCAGCAGAACACATTGATGCAGTTGCTAGTCCAGAATCAGAATCAGGGGAACAACAACAACAACCCACCACCACCACCACCTGTTGATCACTTAGCCCGCTTTCTTAGGCTGAATCCGCCGGTGTTTTCCAGTAGCACCGAGCCGATAGTAGCAGATGATTGGCTCCGCAAGACAGCTAGAGAGTTGACCACAACAGGATGCACGGATGCGGAGAAGGTGAAGTTTGCCGCACATCAGCTTGAAGGACCCGCAGCATCATGGTGGGAGAATTTCACAGCCACTTTCCCTGTCGACACTGTCACGTGGGACCAGTTTCAGTAGGCGTTTTGAACTGCCCATGTTTTAGCAGGAGCTATGGCCATGAAGAAGTGAGAGTTTCGCAACTTGCGCCAAGGAGGACGGACAGTTGGCCAGTATGTGGAGGATTTTAGTAAGCTAGCACGTTATGCCCAGATGACGTTGCTACGGATGCAACTAAGCAGGAGAAGTTTCTGGAAGGACTGAATGATGAGTTGAGCATGCAGTTGATGGTAGCAACCTTCAACAACTACCAGGAGTTCGTAGATCATGCTCTTATGATTGAAGGGAAGCAGCAGCAGATTGAGAATCGCAAGAGGAAGTATGGACAAGGGAAGCACAATTCAGGAGCTCAGCAGAGGCCACGTTTTACCCCTAGATCGGGAGGACATTTTTAGCATACCCATGGAGGAGGTAGCTCGCACAATCACAATGGCACCAAGAATGGTAATGGGAATGGAGGAAGCAACGGCCAGAACCGCACCAACCCATCGACCCCAGCCAAGAGAGACCTGAGCCAAGTCACTTGTTTTAAGTGCCAGAAGACCAGACATTATGGCAATGAATGTCCTGAATCCCAGAATGGAAATGGCAATGGCAGCTCTGGGAAGAAGCTGAACCCTTTCAACAGGGGACAGGTGAACCACGTTAACGTGGAGGAGGTTGAAGAGCAGCCGGATGCAGTAATCGGTAAGTTTTTGGTTAAGTCATTTACTGCACTCGTTCTTTTCGATACTGGTGCATCGCATTCAAACATATCAAGGGGATTTGTGGATAAGTATAACCTGCCCACCAAAGTACTTAGAACACCTATGTTAGTAAGCTCACCAGGAGCGGAGTATATGGCTAGCCAAGGATGTTTTCAAATGCCATTAAGTATAGGTAGGCATGTGTTTCCCTCAGATTTGATTATATTGGAATCACATGGTTTGGATGTAATTCTAGGTATGGATTGGTTGTCGGTGTATGGAGGAAACATCGATTGCGCCAGTAAGTCTATCTTGCTTACCACCCCAGAAGGGAGAAGGATCAAGTATGTATCCCGGCATGTGCCGAAGAGGACTCAAGTAAATTGTTTAACAGGAGTTGTGCAGGAGGAAGTACCAGTGGTGAAGGATTTCCCCGAAGTATTTCCAGAAGAGTTGCCAGGCATGCCACCGGATAGAGATATTGAGTTTTTGATAGAGCTTTTGCCAGGCACAGGGCCAATATCAAAGAGACCATATAGGATGCCCGCAAATGATTTGGTGGAAATTAAGAAGCAGATTAAGGAGTTGTTGGATAAAGGATATATTCGCCCAAGTTCATCGCCTTGGGGATCGCCAGTACTTCTAGTGGAGAAGAAGGATGGATCGTTAAGGATGGTTGTTGATTATCGAGGATTGAATGAAGTAACCATCAAGAACAAGTACCCACTACCGATGATCAATGATCTGTTTGATCGATTGCAAGGAGCTAAGGTATTTTCCAAGATCGATCTGCGATCAGGATACCACCAGTTGAAGATTCGGGAACAGGATATACCCAAGACGACTTTTACCACCAGGTATGGGCTGTACGAGTATACCGTTATGTCATTTGGTCTGACTAACGCACCTGCATATTTTATGAACATGATGAACAAAGTGTTTATGGAGTTCTTGGATAAGTTCGTCGTAGTGTTCATTGATGATATCCTAGTTTACTCAAAGAATGAAGAGGAGCATAAGGAGCAATTGCCTTTGGTTCTTGGAAAGCTCAGAGAACATCAGTTATATGCCAAGTTTAGCAAATGTGAGTTTTGGTTGAAGGAAGTTGGATTACTCGGACACGTTATATTCGGAGAAGGTATAGCAGTAGATCCCACTAAAGTTGATACCGTGACCAAGTGGGAAGCGCCAACCACAGTTGGAGAGATCCGGAGTTTTCTTGGACTCGCAGGATATTACCGGAGGTTTACTGAGAATTTCTAAAAGATTGCGAAGCCCATGACGGAGTTGTTGAAGAAGGATACTAAGTTCATATGGACGGAGGAATGTGAGGCTAGTTTTCAGGAGTTGAAGAAACGTTTGGTTACCTCACCAGTGTTGATTTTGCCAGACTAGACCAAGGATTATGAGGTGTATTGCGACGCTTCACGTAGAGGACTTGGCACAATGCTTATGCAGGAAGGGAGAGTTGTTTCATATGCCTCACGACAGCTTAAGCCTCATGAGTTGAATTATGCTACGCATGATTTGGAGTTAGCAGCCGTAGTGCATGCACTGAAGACTTGGAGACATTTTCTGATTGGAAACCATTGCGAGGTGTACACAGATCATAAGAGTTTGAAGTATATTTTCACACGGAAGGAGTTGAATCTTAGACAAAGGAGATGGTTGGAGCTCATCAAGGATTATGATATGAGATTGCATTATCACCCTGGAAAGGCTAACGTTGTAGCTGGCGCGTTGAGCCATAAGAGCCACGTCAACACCTTAATGACAGAAGATTTACCAAGGGAGTTAGCCGAAAATCTTCGAGAGCTATGTTTGGAAATAATCCCGAGAGGCTATGTAGCAGCATTGGAGATTCAGTCTACTTTGATGGATAAGATCAGAAAGCTCAAAGGACTGACAAGGAGATTGCTTCTATTAAGGAGAAAATGAGCAAAGGAAAAGCTAAGGGATTTCGCGAGGATGAGCATGATACCCTATGGTTTGAAGACCGTGGTTATGTGCCCAATGATCCGGAGATCAGGAAGTTAATTTTACAAGAGGCCCATGAATCACCATATTCGATTCACCCAGGAAATACCAAGATGTATTTGAATTTGAAGGATATTTTCTGGTGGACCGGAATGAAGAAGGATATTGCGGAGTATGTAGCAGTTTGTGATGTATGTCAGAGAGTGAAGGCAGAGCATCAGAAGCCAGGAGGATTGCTACAACCATTGCCGATACCCGAATGGAAGTGGGATAAGCTAGGCATGGATTTTATTACCGGATTGCCCAGAACACGTTCAGGCTATGACTCGATATGGGTTGTAGTCGATCGTTTGACAAAGGTAGCTCATTTCATTCCAGTGAAGACTACCTATACCAGTGCAAAGTTGGCAAAGATATACATGACCAGGATCGTATGTGTGCATGGAGTTCCAAGGAGCATTGTATCAGATAGAGGAACCCAGTTTACCTCAAAGTTCTGGAATCAGTTGCATGAGACTTTGGGAACCAGACTAGAGTTTAGCACAGCTTTCCACCCGTAGACAGATGGACAGACTGAGAGAGTCAATCAGATTTTGGAGGATATGCTAAGAGCTTGTGCGCTAGATTACGGATCTAGTTGGGACGAGAATTTGCCGTATGCAGAGTTCTCTTACAACAACAGATATCAATCCAGTTTAAAGATGGCCCCTTTCGAAGCCTTGTACGGAAGGAGGTGCAGGACCCCATTGTCTTGGGATGAAGTTGGAGACCGCCAGTTGTTTGGACCGGATTTGATAAAGGAGTCTGAGTAGAAAGTGAAATTGATTCGCGATAGGCTCAAGGTAGCTCAATCCAGGCAGAAGAGCTATGCAGATTCTAAACGCAAGGAGACAGTTTACGAAATCGGAGACCGAGTTTATCTTCGAGTATCACCACTTCGAGGAGTTAAGCGCTTTGGAGTTAAGGGAAAATTAGCACCACGTTTTGTAGGCCCATACAAAGTTTTGGAGCGTATGGGAGAAGTCGCCTATAAATTGGAATTGCCCGAAGGATTGTCAGGAGTTCACAACGTGTTCCATGTATCCCAGTTGAAGAAGTGCCACGCAGGGATGGCTGACATACCACTGAGAGATACGGTACCACTGGAAGCAATCCAGTTGGACAGTGATTTGACCTATGAGGAGAAACCAGTTAAGATTTTAGAGTATGCCTGTCGAGTCACCCGCAGCAAGGTTATCAAGTTTTGCAAGGTTCAATGGAGCCACCACACGGAGGATGAAGCCATGTGGGAACGAGAGGAGGAATTGCTGAAAGACCACCCTCACCTATTTTCTAGCCAACCCGAATCTCGAGGGTGAGATTCATCTTAAGGGGGGTAGGTTTGTAACATCCCAAATTTTCAATTTGGAATGTTATACACTAGATCATCATTACATATCATATTTATTATATTTTGGTTGATCCTAGAAATTTTTCACAACTCAAGGACCCTCGGAGAGAGTTGGGGATTTCGTTATTTTCATATTTGAGTTGTCTCAATTTTTGAAAATAGGATCTTTTGATTTTATTTATTTTATCTTCAATTATTTCTATTACAAAAATATGAGAGAGGGAATAAAATGACCTTCCCAAAATAAAGAAATATTGAGGATTTAATAAAAAATCAAACAAGATTTTATTTGGTTTATTTGCTATTTTATTTGAATTTAGGAAAAATGCGCGTTTTTCAAAATTGCATTTAGGCCCCAAATAAATGTTCATCCTGTGCGGCTTGATTTTAGAAGCCGGGGAAAAATTTATTTCGGGATTTTTAGAGTCCGTTTAGTATTCCTTTTGTTTTTTTCTGAGCATAACTATTTAAAAAAACGCAACCGACCTACGGGCCATGTCCGACCCGGACACGAGGCTCGTCCGGCTTTATAAGCCGGGGAGGCCCAGCCAGAACCCCACCCCAAACCCTAGCCGCCCCAAGCCCCCACCCCCCCCGCCGCCGCCGTGCTTCGCCGCGCCGCCCCACTGCCCCGCCGCCACCGCCGACGATCGCCGGAGCCACGCCGCCGCCGCCGCCGTTCGCCAGAGCCGTCGAGGTAGACGCCGTTGCCTCGGTTTTCGCGAAGAAAGCCGATCGGTTTTTAAAAAAACTTAGATCTGTTTTTTCGTTAGATCAGTTTTTCCGGTTTATTTAAATAGCGAGCGTTCGTCCGTTCGTTCGTTTTAACGAACGTTCCTCGTTCTTCTTTTTCTCGGATTAAATCCGCGATTTTTTCTGATCGCGATTTCTGATCCGATTTCCGTTTTAGTCTAACTTTTCGCTCGTTTATCAGAATCAGGCGATTCAAGCGCCTGGAGTTTCGTCTCGAAACCCTCTTTCCGATTAACCAACTCAAACAAGTTTTTGCCACTGTAAAAATTGCCCTAGATCCAGAATAGTAAACGAAGCCTGTTTCTTTTGCCCTTTGACTTTCGTTGCTTCGTTCGATTTGATTCTTTTTGCCAACCGGAGTTCTTAAGTTGAACCTTCTAGTTAGACCTCTTACTTAAGTTTTACCTGTGCATTAGCTGAGTACTTATTGTATGCTTGTTTGTTTGTGTTAGAGTACCCGGAGTGCGCCGCTTGTTACTTTGAATCGCTAGGTTTCCCGGATCATCAACAAGGCAAGTAACACTTTGATCATACCTCCTACTACCCAGTTTTATTGCATTAGATCAATCCTCACACATTGCATGATTAGGATCTAATTAAATTGTGGGTTTGGGGAGTAGTTGAGGTAGTACCTATTACCTATTTATTATCAAACCTTTGGGAGCTACTTCTACGTTTGCTTATTATGCCATGCTATGCTAGTAGACGTGGATTGGGTGAGTGTATCCATGACAGAAGTGAGATTGTTAATTAATGGTTTATTTAAGGTGGCAACTTAAACACACATCTGGGTGGATTGAGGTACCTGGGTATTCCAGGATTGCCTGTTTTCTTTTGGACCACCACCCAAGCTCAAAGGGATCATGAGATTATTCATGTTAGAATCTTTCGTGTGCAGCCACAAGCTATTATGGGCTCTAGCATAGTTGATTAAGTTGTGCGAACTCTTACAGTGGTAGACTAGCAGATGTAGGGGAAAGTAGGTGTAACGCTCTACCCGATCATAAGGTGCTAGCGCTTCTGAAAGACTATGTCTCGGTCATCCGTCTTCTCAAACACCATGTAGTGCGAGAAACCAAACGGAGGCGATCGAGTCTTGTGGGGAAAAGTGCGCAAATCTCTGCAGAGTGTATAAACTAATCATGATTAGCCGTGTCCCCGGTTATGGACATCTTGAGTATCTAGTACCTGGATTATCATGTGAATCTCAACATGTTACTATAAAATTAATTTTGATGGGTTTGTTTAATGATGATGCCTAATTGGGATTGAGAATGCTGTCAACCATTCTCAATGTTTAACAACCACCATGATAGTTAAATAAATTTATTCCTTTGCAGTAGGGAAAAATTGGCTTTACGCAAAACTGTAACCATAGAGCTTTCCACCAGCCAAATATGCATATAGTATAGTTGTTTCTTTCCATTACTCTCTATGTGTTACATTGCCAGCATATTCCATGTTCTGACCCATTTCGGGCTGCAACGTTAATGTTGCAGACTTTTCAGACGACGATTAAGGAGTTTTTAGGTCGTGGTTCTATACTCAGTGATTCCGTTGGAGTTAATGGACTCACTTATCTTCCCAGCCTTCCGCTGTTATCATTATTAGATGGCCTTAAGCCATATTTATTGTAATAAGTTCTCTTTTGAGACACTCGATGTAATAGCGTGTGATTGCTACTCTGCTATAAATCCTTCAAGTACTGTGTGGTGTCAGCATTACTAATCCAGGGATGACACGAGAGCACAGAGATTGGACCATTTGAGGTCTGGTCGCTACATCTTTAAAGACGAGGAGAGCTTTCATTCGGCTGGCCGAGAAAATGGCCCATCAGTAATGAGAAATGGGATGTACATTTTTAAAACACATCAAACCGGCAATTAGTTTCAAATATATTTTTTTCATTTCAAGATTTTAAATTACATTAATTTTTATGCATGGAGAATTTGTTGGATTTTATATTGATATACATTTATTTTTAAAATCAGTTTGAATGTGAGTCGGAATTTCGGGATTAAAAACAGTTCGGACCGCACCGAAATATTCAAAATTTCGTATAATTCTTTAACCGTGGCCACAATATGGGTTGTAATGCTAAGAAAAAGAATATGGGCTCCAAAAAACCTTAAGAATTAGCAAATGGGCTGTAAATTATTAGAAATAATGGCAGATGGGTTGTATGTGTTTTCCACAGATTTGAGGCTTTCCTAGAAAAAGGTTGACGCACAAGCCCTGACTGTTGGATGTCCATCCAACGGCCGTCGTGCTTCTTCAATCTCTGCTCTTCCTGCTCCAGCCGCTCAAACAAGCGCCGGCGGGACTGCGTGCTCCCTCCTCCCCGCGGCCGGCTGTGCTGGCGTGCAGGCCTCACCGCCCCACCGTACTCCCATCGCTGGCCTAGCCATCCCTCTACTCACCCACACCTGCTGTTATTCTCCGGCGATGGCAGACGAACCAGTAAACCCTTGTACAGTCATACTCCCCTCCGCGTGGGAAACAACTGCCGAGTCTTCCTTGCCTCCGTGTCGTTCACTTCCTAGGCCTTGCCGTCGTCCACCGCCCTGGTCAACGTGGTCAATGATCGACATGCATCTGAAGTGGACTGTACGTGGAGAGGCCGACAGCTGGGTCCACCGCTGCACGCAAGGAAATGCCTCCTTATTACACGCAAAATAATGATTCCTCCACCTGACATCAGGGACCCACCGAAAGGGCCTCTGTATTTCGCGAAAAAACGTTACCGCCGCTGACAGCTCGGACCCACCAACTATATCTTCGCACGCAAGGAAGTGTCTCCTTATTACGCACAAAAAAATGAATACTCCCCCTGTTAGCTGGGACCCAGTATAGTGGCAGGCTGACTTGTGGGCCTACTAAGTTGACAGGGACGGAGGGCTTTGTCAAGTTAGTCAATATGCACAATTCTAGCTCCATTGACCGTACGATGTCCATCCAATGGGCGTAGTGCTTCTTCAACCTCTGGTCTTCTTGCTCCAGCCGCCCAAACCAGCGCCGGTCATGCCTCGTGCTCCTGCCTCCCGTGGCCGACTGCGATGCGGTGGAGGCCTCACCGCCCCCTACTACTCCCACCGCTGGCCAGGCCATCCCTCTACTCACCCACACCCCCTGTTATTCTGCGGAGACGGCAGCCTCATACCGCAGCGAACCAGTGAACCCTCATACTCCTCTACGCGTGGGCATCCACTGCCGCGTCTTCCCCGTCTCCGCATCGTCCCCTTCCTAGGCCTCGCCGTCATCCACCGCCCTGGTGCTATCGCTGCGGCATGGTAAACATGGTTAAGGAACAGCTTCCATCGGATGTGGACTGTACGTGGAGAGGCTGACAGCTGGGTCCACGGCCGCAGCAAGGAAGTGCCTCCTTATTACACTACAAAAACCTGTTAATCCATGACAGATTTCTGATGACAGTATTGAAAATCGTCATGAATGTCCCGGTATAGCCCGGCAAGCATACTGAAGCCCGCCCTGAAGCCCGGCTAAAGCCCTAAATCTTTCCCCGTATAAAAACTAACCCTAAGACCCTCCTTCCCAATCTCAATCTCCATCCACTGCCGCCACGCCCTGCCTCTCCTCGGCCCTGTCCTCCGCCTCCACCTCCCCGCCTCCAAGCGATGACGACGCCCCGAGATCCATGGTGACGGCGGCTGCAGTGGCCCGATGGAAGAGGCGGCCATCCCTAGCCGTTGCCGCGTGCTTCTGCTACTCACGTTGACCATGGATCTGCAGCAGGGGCCTCCCTCCTCCGTTTCCCAGAGCCCGCAGCAGCTGATTCGCCATACGAAGATTCGGAGCAGCAAGCGCCGGACGAGGAGAGGGCGAGGACGGTGACCTTCTGGAGGCCCGAGCACGACCCACTCAACGGTGACGATGCCCCACACAAGGTTCGTCCCTGCCCCCTCGTCTCCTCTCCTTTATTACTTTCTCTCCCATCCCCAATCACAATTTCTTGCTTCGATTCAGATCAGTAGGAGCTCTCTGCCTCTCCAATTCCATGGACGGCGACGACCGGGACCCCACGCTCAAACCCGACGAGCTGGAACGACGAGGTCATGCGAGCCAACCATCATGATTCGCCACAGAACAATAAGGTTGACTCTCTCATTCTGTTTTTCTTTATTTCAAGTGCCTGCTGCTCTTCTCTAGCATAGTTCTGTAGGGGCTCACCAATTTTCTTTAACTGAACCTGATGTAGAAAACGTGTTAACTTCGTTTCCTGATACTCGCAAGCTACAGCCAAGTTACAGCCAACGATAGACTAGCACTGCTGGCTATTTCCTTTTTCTTCTCTCACCGTGCGAGCATTAGCAGTGTAGAATTTGTGTTAAATAACTATTAGTTAGATAAGCTGTGTGGTGGTTCACGTCTAGTTCCTAATTAGGCCATGCCAGTAATGAATAAAGCATATTAGTGTTCTTCTCCTTCGTATTGTTATTAGCCTGGTATATCTCTATATTTTTATATTGTCTTTACTCCCTGGCGTAGTTGCAAACTAATAATTAACGATGTGCAAAACTTGTCTAAGCTAGATGTACTCAGTGGCGGAGCTACAACAAATAAGTTGGGCGGGCCAATTTTTTTTTCTAAACCATACAGTCCAGTAGGCATGAGTTAGTGAAATTTCAGGTTGCCTGTATAGGGAAACTGGTAACAAGATGATGTTGTCAAGTAAAATTTGGACAAATAAACGAAATTTCTTGTGCGCTAGCTGCCTGCTGGTTCTATGGTCTTGTGCTCATCACCTGGGTAGTTCATCGGTGGCTAGCCGCTGGCAGGCGCCATGGCCATGCCCGTCGTGGCATAGGGATGGGTCACCGTAGGGGTTGCTACATGCGGCGCCCGACTGCCTGGCTATTGGACCTCTCCATCCCTGAGTGGCTTGCTCAGTGCTGAATCGGGGCAGAGAACTCATAGCTGGATGCGAGGGAGACATGCTATTGGATTAAACTATTACATGTACAAAAGAGTTTTATTTGTCTCTGGAGCTGGGCGGGCCACGGCCTTGTTTTGCCCTCATGAAGCTCCGCTAGTGGATGTACTCATCTTTGTTGCTGTTAGGATCAAATATCAATGCTAGTTGAGTCATACTACCTCCATCTTGAAATATAAGTCGTTTTTATAGGCTAAACTAGCCTACAAAAATGTCTTATATTTTGAGACAGAGTTAGTACTTGTTAGTTCCGACCATGCCTAGCTTAAGGACTCATCGGTATTCTTGATAAGAAAATCCTGCATATGTACGTACATGTTCCTATCTGAATTAATATTGGATGTTTCTTGGTGTGTGCATGTGACAGTCAAGGCACATTTTCACAATATATGTTGGTATATGGTGTTGTGAAACTTCTATGATTGAACATACCACGGCAAGATTTAGAAGTAACTTTCTTCCATCTACAAAAGTTGAGAGGCAGAGGGAGAGGCACATAGTTTTACCACTGAATAAGCTACTCCCTGAGCTAGAGGGAGGGGCACAAGATTTACCACTGAATAAGCTGTCCCATTCTACATGATTGAGGCTCTAAAATGAAATAATGAAATAGTGTAAAATCTATAGCTTTAGAGATTTAGAGGCACACATAGATAATGAAATAGTGTAACAATCTTCAGGTTTGAAAAGTTTGGTGTTCTTATTTGATCTTGGTTTGCAGCAAATAATAATATTGGTGTTGTCATTGCACTTTGGGCTCCAATGAAATTCTTGTATGTCTCAATTCTCTGTCAAAAGTTGTTTTAACAGTGTGCTAAGTTTTGTCGGATGCTTTGCCCAGGTCTATCTCATGGACACCCAGATTTTGTATGCAATTTTCTCAACACCCAGATTGGAGCCTAAGGTTGGACATTTTGATGGGACCACGGATCTTTGGATGTTGGTGCTGAGATTGATGTGGCCCTAGCTACATGTAAGCGAAGCATATGATGTCGATCCTCCATGTTGCACTGCTATCGTGTTACCTCACAAACTGCTGGTGGTAATTTTGCATCACCACTTATTAATTTATTTACTATTGTTCCTGTCAAATGCTTCTTGTCAAATAGTAATTCTTCAGCTGTATGTTGATGATCTCTTATGGTTGCAAGAGAAATTTATCCTTGGGCAAAATGTCCACATTCTTAGATAGGTCTATTACTGTCTCCTTCATAGCCTTTTGGTTTTATTTTCACTATATATCTTTTTTGGTCAACTGTCAAGTGTCAACAATATGTGGATATTGTTCTTTAGGGTATGCCCAATTTCTTAATGCTATATATAATAGGGTAGGTTCTGGGGTTGGGTAACCTATTTTTTGCAAATTGGTGGTACCCAAAGGTGTTGTTCTGCCAAATATTGACAAGTCGATTCATGCCTACTTACAAGGATGGAAAAATAATATACTACTAGACACAACTGTAGAAGTATGTAGTTGTTTGTTTTCTCAGCGCATAACTATCCCTTCTTCTATATTAATAACTTATCATCAAGGATGACTGGACATATGATAATTGAATGAATCTTTTGCACTGCACTATATACTGTCCCCCAGTGTTTTTGTCTTTCTTGTTTGGATGATATGCACAAGTACTTGACATTTCATTTTTTTACCCATAACTTGGTTGTTTTAATTAATACGGATCTACATGAAACATGTATGTAGTAGATACTATGTTATTCTCACTTGTAGCAGTGCAAGATTTAAGAATTTTGGATAGCATGAGTTATTCATTTTTTATATTTGTTTCAATTCTCTTATTTTTACAATCTATTCATATCTACAAATATCTAATGGTGTTGTAAATATGCTAGGTATGATTGCGTACCGGGCTACTTGGTGCTGCCCCATCACAATTTGCACTGACATGATAATTTCCATCAAGAGGGCTGACAGCAAGAACTTGAATAGCAACTTCAATAGTTTAAATGTTTTGTTTGTGTGAACTAGATTGTACTGTTTTCTAACTTTCCCAAGTGCTGTATTTTGTCAATCTATGTTGTAAACTATCATTTTACGGAGGATTTTGTAACCTGCTATGTTATAGATACTTGTGGATAACTGCATTTTGATTCATATGCGCATGTGAGACAATTTTCAAATACCTGTCTCACCAAAATTGGCATTACAATGTGTGTATGCATTCTGCTTAAAAATGTAGTTGGTGAAAATGGCCTGAATGAAATAGGCTAATGGGCTACCCCATGTAGGATATCCATGACGATTTCTGTGACGAAAACTAGTGTCCGCGTAGGCTGCCACGTCATTCCAGTTGGTTAATTGAAAAGTCTACGTGTCATTGGTCCATGACGGATTGCTCCGTCACAAAGGCTTGGGCCCTGGGTGGGCCTGCAGTAGATCCTTGACGGCCAAGGACCGTCATGGATAGCACCATGTCAAATTATGACGCGATATACATGACGGATTCCAAATCCGTCAAGGATGGGCACCCATGACGGATTTTGCCTCGCCTGTGACGGATTAGAATCGTCATGTATTAACAGGTTTCTTGTAGTGTTACGTGCAAAATAATTATTCCTCCACCTGACAGCGGGGACCCACCGGATGGGCCACCGTATTTCGCGAAAAAAAAACGTTTTCCCCCGACTGCTGGGACCCACCAGCTACATCTTCGCACGCAAGGAAGTGCGTCCGGGCAACAAAAAAACAATTAACCCCCCTGACTGCTGGGACCCACCAGCTACATCTTTGCAAGCAAGGAAGTGCTTGACAGTCGGGACCCACCTGGTCGAAGCGTACGTAGCATTGTCATTCTGGTCGCGAACGAGTACGTACATATATACTGGTGGATGTAGAGGCGCACACGTGTTGTAGTAGATGCGCGTACGTGTCATAGTAGAGGCGCGCACGTAGCATGTACACGTACGTACAACGGCCAGGGTGTAAGAAAGAAAATACGGCCACGCATGTGTACATACGGGCGGGGTCTTGAACGCCTACTCGCGCATATGTACGGCCAGGGCTCGTGTACATGGCTGGGTCGGAACGGAGGAACAACATCGTCGTCGTGTTCGTGGGGAGGCAACGGAATGCGTCGTGTTCATGGGGAGGCAACGGAACGCGTGGGAGCCAACCGGCTGGGTCGGAACGAAATGCGTGGTCGTGTTCATCAAGAGGGCTTGGACAGAACAGGCGATGGAAACGAGGCCTGGCGTACCGCACAACGGAGGAAACGGACCTCCTACGTTCGGAACGGGGTCCTGTTGATCGGGAGGGGTCTGGCGTACCGCAAAACGGAGGAAACGGACCTCCAATGGTCGAAACGGGGGTCTTGTTGATTAGGAGGGGTGTGGCGTACCGCAAAACGGACGAAACGGACCTCCTACGGTCGAAGCGGGGGTCCTGTTGATCGGGAGGGGTGTGGCGTACTGCAAAATGGACGAAACGGACTTGTGTTGGAGCGCTACGGTCGAAACGGGGGTCCTGTTGGTCGGGAGGGGTGTGGCCTACCGCAAAACAGGACTCCACGGGATACTATTCATCTCCACCGTCGACCTCCTCCAGCCTCCATGGGCTACCGTCGACCTCCTCCAGCCTCCACGGGCTCCTGTTCATCCAGCCTCCACCGTGCGCTACTCCACCGGCTACTGTTCAACCACCCCTACACGGGAACCCCTTCACCGTCTACTGTTCATCCAGCCCTCCATACCACGGGGTTCTGTTCAACCACCCCTCCACGGGCACCACTCCACCGTCTACTGTTCATCCAGCCCTCCACCACACCACGGGGTCCTCTTCATCCAGAGACAACGCCACCGCTCACTGTTCATCCACCCCCCCCCCCCCCGCAACGCTCACTGTTCATCCAATCGATCGGCTTCAGTTAGCAGCAGTAGAGAAGGACGCTCGATCGGGTTCAGTTAACAGACATCGATCGATCGCTCGGGTTAAGTAACGCGTAGCCTGCAGTGCAATCGCTCGGGTTCAGTTAGAGCCCAATGCCTCGCTCGGGTTCAGTTAGAGCCAACGCGTCGCACACACACGCGTACGTGTACGAGAGAAACGCGCATCGCTCGGCCCCCGACCTCCCACCGTAACCGGGAACTCGCCGAAATTTTCCTCGCCCTCGCTTCTACCATGGTTTTTTCCGTCATGGACGGCCCAAAGAATGTCATGCAGCTGCGTCTCCGTCCCGCCCAAGACGAAAAGCCCATTTTCTGTCATGTTTTTTGTCATAGAAGTAGGAGCCCACCACATCTATGATGATACCGGGTTTTGTCACAATTATCGTCATAGAAGTGTCATATGTATGACAGAAAAAATTTCGTCCGGCCCAAAATGTCACGGATGTGTCTTTTTTGTAGTGAGTCCTGTTTTAAGTGAAAACGAATCGTTATTTTCGTATTGTACACAAAAGTCCCCATCTTTCCTTGAAATCAACCCGCCATCTGGTTTAAGTCACACCCGAACCGTTATTTTACATTTTTTGAACCCCCCCTGATGTTTTAGGTAATTCATCCGCGGATCATATTTAAGTCAAACAAATGCTTTTTTAAAATCATCCATATCTTTTAAACCGTAACTCCGATTTGAACATGTTATATATGAAATTTGATTAGAAAAATATGTAGAATATGAATATGATATTATTTTTACCTGTTAAGTACTTTTAAATATTATTTTGGAATATATTGAGTCAGACCAAATTATTTTCTATATTATATGTATCTTTTAAACCGTAACTTTGATTTTAACATACTATATATGAAATTTTATTAGAAAAATGTGTGGAATCTAAATATGATGTTAATTTTACCTGTTAAATATTTAAAAAATATTGTTATGGAAGAAAACTTATAATTTATAGCGCAAGATCCGTGTTTTCATAGCGACGGTGATCCAGATTGCAAATAAACACCCCACTGTAACCATATAGGGAAAAGAAAACATCGATAACTAAACATGCATACCTCTTAAAAATGTCGAAGTGGAAAACAACAGATTTCTCATCACGAGAGTGAGAGAAAGCGAGAGAGAGAGGGGGGGAGGGAGGAGAGAGGGAGAGAGAGACGTCTTAGGATTAACCATATTCAACACACGTTTTTATTGTTTTTTATGAACACCGAGGCCATCGCCGGCGAGGGTGAGAAGGAGGATAAGCGGCAACACAAATATGGTGCCTTGGCAAAATAAAGGAGATGGACCTATTGTGGTCTTGAGTGATGGTTGTTGAGTTAAGAGCGTGTGCTATGTTTTCTCTCCCGTTGCAACGCACGGGCTCTTTTGCTAGTATATATATATATAATTGGATAATTTCGACACTAAGCAATTTAACAAACAACTACCAATCAAGCAAACAATCTAGTATCTTCATACCACGAAAGTGGGCATAATTAGATACGCTAACACGATAATGTTGCAATATAAAACAAACATGAATGGTGGTCTCAGTACTAGTTCCTACTTAACTGTTCAAGACACTTGAGGGGGTTAACTAAATAAATAGCAAGAAGTATAACTAGTTGATAAATAATTTTCACTCCTATGGCTTTTCTAATCCATTTTCTAGGGTCACGTCCTACAGTCAATGGACTGCTCTGATACCATCTGTAACGACCAAACCTCGAAGGATTTGAGTCTCTGTGCTTACCGTGCTAGTCCCTGGATCGAACTCGCTAGCACACACAATATAGATGAATACCAGAATAGCAAGTGCATCATTTATTACATCGTATGATCCAGAATATATAAAATAAAATAATATGCATAACACTTGGATAACTTTATTCAATCAAACAGCAGAAAGTAGCAGAAAATAACGATGAGTCCCATCATAGCCCATTGGCGATGCTGAGTGCAGACTCGTGACCCTAACGGTACCTTACTCTTCGTCTGAATATCCTGCAACATGAGACGTTGCAGCCATATAGGTCAATACTTGGAATGTATTGGCAAGTTACACAGGAGTAATAATAAAGCAGACCTACATGTATATGCATAGTATAACAAAAGGAAGGCTTGAGGGTTTATTTTTGCAGAAAGCTAATTTTGTCCTAATAACTACCTAATAGTCAAATTTTCATTTAGTTCTTTTATTACTACAATTAAATACACAAGGTTGAGTTGGCAAAATCAACTCCAACCTACCCATTATTAAGTTTTCCCACAAATATTATTAAGTGTCACATCTGTCAAGATCATCCAACAATTGTAATGGCATAGTCGCTCAAAGTTGCCCATAACCGGGGACACGACTAATCATGATTACTTTTTAATACTCTACAGAGTTTAGTACGCTTTACCCACTGGACCCAACCCGAAGATTGAGACGAAGTCTTTCATAAGCAGTCCCCTAGTCCCAACAGGAGGCCCATCCCAACTATTATATCTACATTTGCTGGCACATCCGGGTAAGGGTTCCACAACTGATCAACTAAGCTAGAGCCCATTTAGCCAGTGGTCTCACATGGAAGCTACCAGTCACTAAGTCTGTCTGATCTTTTTGAGCCTGGGCGGCCGTCCACTTACATTCAGAGGGTATAAACCATGATGTTCTTGAAACCACCCTAGCAACACCAATTCCGCCCAGAGGTGAATTAAATCCTGAGTTACTACTCAAATTATTAGGTATATAATCCTCACATAAGCTCAATGAATACACGAACCAATCCCCGTCTACAAAGCATAGCTACTACAACTACCACGATCTGCAGTGACGGGAGATAGCTCAACAATATAGCAAAATAATATAGTAATCCTATACATGCATATATTCATAGTGTGATATAACTACATGCATAGAAAACAATAGGTAAAGGATGATGAATATGTAACTTGCCTTGGTTCTGGTTCAGAAAGTCACACTCCTGACAATAGCTCGCGTTGCACTCCGGACAATCTACACGTTTCGCACAATTCAACAAATCTATCACCGAAACATGAATAGAACCAAAATAAAACCAACAGCAAGAAAACC
Organism: Triticum urartu; assembly: GCF_056163025.1. NCBI lineage: Eukaryota > Viridiplantae > Streptophyta > Magnoliopsida > Poales > Poaceae > Triticum > Triticum urartu. Next base: position 541,101,708 of record NC_141879.1, read on the forward strand.
ATTTTTAAAACTCAACAACAGCAGCACAACAACACCTAAATTGCACTACGATCACAAGGCAAAAAGAATCACTCGATTCCGATACACAGTTTAAAAGATACGGCCTCCGGAAGATTTAATTCAAATTCAAACAAATTCAAATTTGAATTGCGCAAACATGTGCAAAGTTGGTACTGTGATAATGTCCTGATTTTTGTGAGTGCACAGGAAAAAGAATTACCTAAATTGGACTTATAGAATAAAAGATATAGCTAAAAGTATTTTGGATGAAAATCTGTGAAAACAAAAAGAAACAGAAAACTCCTGGACACCGTAGCAACTAATGTCCGTGTCCTGTAGTGAACTGCCACGTGGTGGCGTCCGATTGGCTGGGTGCGTGTGCTCACCAGAACAGAGGAAAAGGACGGTCGTGGTTCGGGCGTCGGTGGTGGCGGCTCTCCGGTGGGTCTCCGTCGAAGACGAAGGTATGGGCGGGTGCGGCAGTGACTGGCGGAGGCGGTGGTGGTGTCGGACGGCGGCGAAGCTCCCTCAGTAGGCGGCAGCGACGATGTCAGCCGTGGATGCTCCAGCGGCGGTGGGTCAGCTCGTTCCTCTCCCTATGCTGCGTGTCCAGCAACAAGGAGATGTCAGGCGGGTGAGTCATTGAGAGGTAAATCGAAGGGTGTAGGAGGTGAAGCTCAACGGGTTCTTACAGTGGCGCAACCACCCAGCGAACGGCGGCGGACGGCGGAGCTCCGAGCGAGATCGGTTTCGCCCTAACTGATGCGTGCGGCAACGAGGAAGAACGAGGCAGGGCTTGGGGGTTCCTCGAGGGAGTGGGCTCCCCTAGACGTCTTGGGCGTGCGCGGGGGTGGCTCGGTGCTCGGGTTCGACTCAGGCTAGCGCTCGGGTGCGCGTGTGCGGCTGCGCATGCGGCCGACTCGGGGAAGAAGAGTGGGCCGGCGTGGGTCCCGCTGATCAGCGACGGGAGGCAAGGGGCGATGCGGGTCGGGTGTAGCGGTGCGGTTGGGTGTGGGTCAGGTGCGGGGTTAGGTGGGCCGCGGTGCTGGGCCGCATGGCTAGCTGGGCCGCATAGTGCTCTGCGCTGCGCGCTGAGTTTTTCCTTTTTTCTTTACAAAACAACACAAGTATTTCCCTCAGTTTTTGAGAACCAAGGTATGAATCCATTAGGAGGCTACGCGCTAGTCCCTCGTACCTTCACAAAACAAATAAATCCTCGCAACCAACGCAAATAGGGGTTGTCAATCCCAATAGGGCCACTTACGAGAGTGAGATCTAATAGATATGATAAAGATAATGTTTTTGGTATTTTTATGATAAAGATGCAAAGTAAAATAAAGGCAAAGTAAATAGCAAAGTAGTAGGAGATCAATATGATAAAGATAGACCCGGGGGCCATAGATTTCACTAGTGGCTTCTCTCGAGAGCATAAGTATTCTACGGTGGGTGAACAAATTACTATTGAGCAATTGATAGAATTGAGCATAGTGATGGGAATATCTAGGCATGATCATGTATATAGGCATCACGTCTGAGACAAGTAGACCGACTCCTGCCTGCATCTACTACTATTACTCCACTCATCGACCGCTATCCAGCATGCATCTAGAGTATTAAGTTAAAAACAGAGTAACGCCTTAAGCAAGATGACATGATGTAGAGGCATAGACTCATGCAATATGAAGAAAACCCCATCTTGTTATCCTCGATGGCAACAATACAATACGTGCCTTGCTGCCCTTACTGTCACCGGGAAAGGACACTACAAGATTGAACCCAAAGCTAAGCACTTCTCCCATTGCAAGAAAGATCAATCTAGTAGGCCAAACCAAACTGATAATTCGAAGAGACTTGCAAAGATAACCAATCATACATAAAAGAATTCAGAGAAGATTCAAATATTATTCATAGATAGACTTGATCATAAACCCACAATTCATCGATCTCAATAAACACACCGCAAAAAGAAGATTACATCGAATGGTTCTCCACAAGAGAGGGGGAGAACATTGTATTAAGATCCAAAAAGAGAGAAGAAGCCATCTAGCTACTAACTATGGACCCGTAGGTCTGAGGAAAACTACTCACACTTCATCGGAGATGCTATGGTGTTGATGTAGAAGCCCTCCATGATCGATGCCCCCTATGGCGGAGCTCCGGAACAGGCCCCAAGATGGGATTTCGTGGATACAGAAAGTTACGGCGGTGGAATTAGGGTTTTGGCTCCGTATCTGATCGTTTGGGGGTATGTGGATATATATAGGAGGAAGGAGTACGTCGGTGGAGCAATAGGGGGCCCATAAGGGTGGAGGGCGCGCCTGGGGTAGGCAGGCGCGCCCCCCCTACCTCGTGGCCTCCTGTTTTGTGCCTTGACGTAGGGTCCAAGTCTCCTGGGTCTTATTCGATGAGAAAATCATGTTCCCGAAGGTTTCATTCCATTTGGACTCCGTTTGGTATTCCTTTTCTTCGAAACCCTAAAACAGGCAAAAAACAACAATTCTGGGCTGGGCCTCCGGTTAATAGGTTAGTCCCAAAAATAATATAAAAGTGGATAATAAAGCCCAATAATGTCCAAAACAGTAGATAATATAGCATGGAGCAATCAAAAATTATAGATACGTTGGAGACGTATCAAGCATCCCCAAGGTTAATTCCTGCTCGTCCTCGAGTAGGTAAACGATAAAAACAGAATTTTTGATGCGGAGTGCTACTTGGCATAATTTTAATGTAATTCTTCTTAATTGTGGTATGAATATGCAGATCCGAAAGATTCAAGACAAAAGTTCATATTGACATAAAAATAACAATACTTCAAGCATACTAACTAAGCAATTATGTCTTCTCAAAATAACATGGCTAAAGAAAGTTATCCCTACAAAATCATATAGTCTGGCTATGCTCCATCTTCACCACACAAAATATTTAAATCATGCACAACCCTGATGACAAGCCAAGCAATTGTTTCATACTTTTGACATTCTCAAAACTTTTTCAATTTTCACGCAATACATGAGCATGATCCATGGACATAGCACTATAGGTGGAATAGAATGGGGGTTGTGGAGAAGACAAAAAGGGAGAAGATAGTCTCACATCAACTAGGCGTATCAGTGGGCTATGGAGATGCCCATCAATAGATATCAATGTGAGTGAGTAGGGATTGCCATGCAACAGATGCACTAGACCTATAAGTATATGAAAGCTCAAAAAGAAACTAAGTGGGTGTGCATCCAACTTGTTTGCTCATGAAGACCTAGGGCAATTTGAGGAAGCCCATCATTGGAATATACAAGCCAAGTTCTATAATGAAAAACTCCCACTAGTATATGAAAGTGATAACATGAGAGACTCTCTACTATGAAGATCATGGTGCTACTTTGAAGCACAAGTGTTGTAAAAGGATAGTAACATTGTCCCTTCTCTCTTTTTCTCACATTTTTCATTTTTTCTTTTTTTATTTGGGCCTTTTCTCCTTTTTTTGTGGCCTCTTTTCTTTCTCTTTTTTTTATTTTTCGTCCGGAGTCTCATCCCGACTTGTGGGGGAATCATAGTTTCCATCATCCTTTCCTCACTGGGACAATGCTCTAATAATGATGATCATCACACTTTTATTTTTCTTACAACTCAAGAATTACAACTCGATACTTAGAACAAAATATGACTCTATATGAATGCCGCCGGCGGTGTACCAGGATATGCAATGAATCATGAGTGACATGTATGAAAGAATTATGAACGGTGGCTTTGCCACAAATACGATGTCGACTACATGATCATGCTAAGCAATATGACAATGATGGAGTGTGTCATAATAAATGGAACGGTGGAAAGTTGCATGGCAATATATCTCGGAATGGCTATGGAAATGCCATAATAGGTAGGTATGGTGGCTGTTTTGAGGAAGGTATATGGTGGGTGTATGATACCGACGAAAAGTGCGCGGTATTAGAGAGGCTAGCAAAGGTGGAAGGGTGAGAGTGTGTATAATCCATGGACTCAACATTAGTCATAAAGAACTCATATACTTATTGCAAAAATCTACAAGTTATCAAAGCAAAGTATTGCGCGCATGCTCCTAGGGGGATAGATTGGTAGGAAAAGACATCGCTCGTCCCCGACCGCCACTCATAAGGAAGACAACCAAAAAATAAATCATGCTCCGACTTCATCACATAACGGTTCACCATACGTGCATGCTATGGGAATCACAAACTTCAACACAAGTATTTCTCAAATTCACAACTACTCAACTAGCACAACTTTAATATCACCATCTTCATATCTCAAAACAATTATCAAGCATCAAACTTATCATAGTATTCAACACACTCATAAGAAAGTTTTGTTATTAATCTTGTATACCAAGCATATTAGGATTTTAAGCAAATTACCATGCTATTAAGACTCTCAAAATAATCTAAGTGAAGAATGAGAGATCAATAGTTTCTATAAAACAAATCCACCACCATGCTCTAAAAGATATAAGTGAAGCACTAGAGCAAAATTATATGACTCAAAAGATATAAGCGAAGCACATAGAGTATTCTAACAAATTCCAAATCATGTATGGCTCTCTGAAAAGGTGTGTACAGCAAGGATGATTGTGGTAAACTAACAAATGAAGACTCAAATAATACAAGACGCTCCAAGCAAAACACATATCATGCGGCGAATGAAAATATAGCTCCAAGTAAAGTTACCGATAGAAGTAGACGAAAGAGGGGATGCCTTCCGGGGCATCCCCAAGCTTTGGCTTTTAGGTGTCCTTAGATAATCTTGGGGGTGCCATGGGAATCCCCAAGCTTAGGTTCTTGCCACTCCTTGTTCCATAATCCATCAAATCTTTACCCAAAACTTGAAAACTTCACAACAAAAAACTTACAGTAGAAAATCTCGTGAGCTCCGTTAGCAAAAGAAAATAAAAGACCACTTCAAGGTACTGTAATTAACTCATTATTTATTTATATTGGTGTTATACCTACTGTATTCCAACTTCTCTATGGTTTATAAGCTATTTTACTAGCCATAGATTCATCAAAATAAGCAAACAACACACGAAAAACAGAATCTGTCAAAAATAGAACAGTCTGTAGTAATATGTAGCTAGCGCAAGATCTGGAACCCCCAAAATTCTAAAATAAATTGCTGGACGTGAGAAATTTATCTATTAATCATCTTCAAAAAGAATTAACTAAATAGCACTCTCCAAATAAAAATGACAGCAGTTCTCGTGAGCGCTAAAGTTTCTGTTTTTTTACAGCAAGTTCAACAAGACTTTCCCCAAGTCTTCCCAACGGTTCTACTTGGCACAAACACTAATTAAACACAAAAAACACAACCAAAACATAGGCTAGATAAATTATTTATTAATAAACAGGAGCAAAAAGCAAGGAATAAAAATAAAATTGGGTTGCCTCCCAACAAGCGCTATCGTTTAACTCCCCTAGCTAGGCATAACAGGCAAGAATAGATCTAGGTATTGCCATCTTTGGTAGGCAATTCTTCAATTAGGCATCTACCATATTTAGGAATTTCTTTCTTTTTATTGATTATCAAACTTTTAGGCACAAGATCTAAAAATTCATTTGTAACAAATGGTTCCTTAATGATAGCAAAAAGATTGGGATGAACACTTATAGATTTGAGATCCGCATCCTTACTGGAGGATTCACCCTTATTTTTAGGAATGTACATAAGTTTGGCAACTTTTGTGGAAGAACTTGGAGTATTCTTCACGGAAGAAAAAGCGGTTCCCAAGTTGGTAATAATATTCTCAAGTTTATCGATCCTAATGGAATCGTGATTTATTTTCTCATTAACTATGGGTTCCTTTTCTTTAATATCTTTCAAAGTAACTCCTACTTTAGATTAATATTGAGAGATTCGTCTATGGATCTTTTTATCCAAATTTTCAATTAATTCTACGGTAGAAACCTTATTTTCAATAATTTCAAGCCTTTGCATTACATGCTCCAAAGTTAATATAGTTCCATTAACCAAGAGAGGAGGTGAGCCAAATAAATCTAACATAGCATTATAAGAATCAAAAGTATGGCTACCCAAAAAATTCCCTCTGGTAATAGTATCAACAACATAACAATGCCAAGGAGTAATGCCTACATAGAAATTGCGAACAAGAACGGAAGTAGATTGCTTCCTAGTAGATCTATTTTGAGCATTGCAAATTCTATACCAAGCATCTTTTAGATTTTCTCCCTCCCTTTGCTTAAAATTTAGAATTTCATTCTCGGGAGACAACGGAGAAGATAAGGGACTAGTCATAATGACAAGCAAGAAAACTAACACACAAGCAAAAAAGCAAACGGGCAAAAAGAGGCAAATAGAGAAAGAGAGGGAGGATAGAGAGAGAGGGCAAATAAAACGACAAGGGTGAAGTGGGGGAGAGGAAAACGAGAGGCAAATGGCAAATAATGTAATGCGGGAGATAAGGGTATGTGAAGGGTACTTGGTATGTTGACTTTTGCGAAGACCTCCCCGGCAACGGCGCCAGAAATGGCTCGTTGACGGGAGATAAAATCTTGACTTCACGTGAGCCTCCCCGCCAACAGCACCAGAAATCCTTCTTGCTACCTCTTGAGCACTGCGTTAGTTTTCCCCGAAGAGGAATGGATGATGCAGCAAAGTAGCGTAAGTATTTCCCTCAGTTTTTGAGAACCAAGGTATCAATCCAGTAGGAGGCTACGCGCTAGTCCCTCGTACCTGCACAAAACAAATAAATCCTCGCAACCAACGCAAATAGGGGTTGTCAATCCCTATAGGGCCACTTACGAGAGTGAGATCTGATAGATATGATAAAGATACTTTTTTTGGTATTTTTATGATAAAGATGCAAAGTAAAATAAAGGAAAAGTAAATAGAAAAGTAGTAGGAGATCAATATGATAAAGATAGACCCGGGGGCATAGTTTTCACTACTGGCTTCTCTCGAGAGCATAAGTATTCTACGATGGGTGAACAAATTACTGTTGAGCAATTGACAGAATTGAGCATAGTTATGAGAATATCTAGGCATGATCATGTATATAGGCATCACGTCCGAGACAAGTAGACCGACTCCTGCCTGCATCTACTACTATTACTCCACTCATCGACCGCTATCCAGCATGCATCTAGAGTATTAAGTTAAAAACAGAGTAACGCCTTAAGCAAGATGACATGATGTAGATGGATAGACTCATGCAATATGAAGAAAACCCCATCTTGTTATCCTCGATGGCAACAATACAATACGTGCCTTGCTGCCCTTACTATCACCGGGAAAGGACACCGCAAGATTGAACCCAAAGCTAAGCACTTCTCCCATTGCAAGAAAGATCAATCTAGTAGGCCAAACCAAACTGATAATTCGAAGAGACTTGCAAAGATAACCAATCATACATAAAAGAATTCAGAGAAGATTCAAATATTATTCATAGATAGACTCGATCATAAACCCACAATTCATCGGTCTCAACAAAAACACCGAAAAAAGAAGATTACATCGAATGGTTCTCCACAAGAGAGGGGGAGAACATTGTATTGAGATTCAAAAAGAGAGAAGAAGCCATCTAGCTACTAACTATGGACCCGTAGGTCTAAGGTAAACTACTCACACTTCATTGGAGAGGCTATGGTGTTGATGTAGAAGCCCTTCATGATCGATGCCCCTCCAGCAGACCTCCGGAACAGGCCCCAAGATGAGATCTCGTGGATATAGAAAGTTATGGCTGTGGAATTAGGGTTTTGGCTCCATATCTGATCGTTTGGGGGTACGTGGATATATATAGGAGGAAGGAGTACGTCGGTGGAGCAAAAGGGGGCCCACGAGGGTGGAGGGCGCGCCTGGGTAGGCAGGCGTGCCCCCCTACCTCATGGCCTCCTGTTTCCTGCCTTGACGTAGGGTCCAAGTCTCCAGGGTCTTATTCGATGAGAAAATCACGTTCCCGAAGGTTTCATTCCGTTTGGACTCCGTTTGGTATTCCTTTTCTTCGAAACCCTAAAACACGCAAAAAACAGCAATTCTGGGCTAGGCCTCCGGTTAATAGGTTAGTCCCAAAAAAATATAAAAGTGGATAATAAAGCCCAATAATGTCCAAAACAGTAGATAATATAGCATGAAGCAATCAAAAATTATAGATACGTTGGAGACGTATCACTCCACATCAAAAATTCTGTTTTTATCATTTACCTACTCGAGGGCGAGCAGGAATTAAGCTTGGGGATGCTTGATACTTCTCCAACATATCTACAATTTTTGATTGTTCCCTGCTATTATATTATCTGTTTTGGATGTTTAATGGGCTTAGTTTCGCACTTTTATATTGTTTTTGGGACTAACCTATTAACCAAAGGCCCAGTGCAAATTGTTGTTTTTTTGCCTATTTCAGTGTTTCGCAAAAAAGGAATGCCAAACGGAATGAAACCTTCGGGAGAGTTATTTTTGGAACAAACATGATCCAGGGGACTTGGAGTGGACGTCAAGAAAGAAGCAAGGAGGCCATGAGGCAGGAGGGCGCCCCCCCACCCTCGTGGGCCCCTCGCAGCTCCACCGACCTACTTCTTCCTCCTATATATATCCATATAGCCCGAAAACATCCAGGAGCACCACGAAACCCTATTTCCACCGCCGCAACCTTCTGCACCCGTGAGATCCCATCTTGGGGACTTTTCCGGCGCTCCGCCGGAGGGGGAATCGATCACGGAGGGCTTCTACATCGACACCATAGCCTCTCCGATGATGTGTGAGTAGTTTACCACAGACCTTCGGGTCCATATTTATTAGCTACATGGCTTATTCTCTCTCTTTGGATCTCAATACAAAGTCCTCCTCAATTCTCTTGGAGATCTATTCGATGTAATTCTTTTTGCAGTGTTTTTATCGAGATCCGATGAATTGTGGGTTTATGATCAAGATTATCTATGAACAATATTTGATTCTTCTCTGAATTCTTTTATGCATGATTTAATATATTTGCAAGTCTCTTCGAATTATCAGTTTGGTTTGGCCTACTAGATTGATCTTTCTTGCAATGGGAGAAGTGCTTAGCTTTGGGTTCAATCTTGCAGTGTCCTTTCCCAGTGACAGCAGGGGCAGCAAGGCACGTATTGTATTGTTGCCATCGAGGGTAAAAATATGGGGTTTATATCATATTGCTTGAGTTTATCCCTCTACATCATGTCATCTTGCCTAATGCGTTACTCTGTTCTTATGAACTTAATACTCTAGATGCATGCTGGATAGCGGTCGGTGTGTGGAGTAATAGTAGTAGATGCAGAATCATTTCGGTCTACTTGTCGCAGACGTGATGCCTATATACATGATCATGCCTAGATATTCTCATAATTATTCTCTTTTCTATCAATTTCTCGACAGTAATTTGTTCACCCATCGTAGAACTTGCTATCTTGAGAGAAGCCACTAGTGAAACCTATGGCCCCCGGGTCTATCTTCCATCGTATTATTTTCCTATCTATTTGCTATTTCTATCATTGTTTATTTTGCAATCTTTACTTTCCAATCTATATCATAAAAATACCAAAAATATTTATCTTATTATCTCTATCAGATCTCACTCTCGTAAGTGACCGTGAAGGGATTGACAACCCCTTTATCGCGTTGGTTGCGAGGTTCTTGTTTGTTTGTGCAGATACGAGGAGACTTGCGTGTTACCTCCTACTGGATTGATACATTGGTTCTCAAGAACTGAGGGAAATACTTACGCCACATTGCTACATCACCCTTTCCTCTTCAAGGGAAAACCAACACATGCTCAAGAGGTAGCATACCACGCAACTTTCGCCGGTACCATAAACCCACCATATACCTTCCTCAAAATAGTCACCATACCTACCTATTATGGCATTTCCATAGCCATTCCAAGATATATTGCCATGCAACTTTCCACCGTTCCGTTTATTATGACACGTTTCATCATTGTCATATTGCTTTGCATGATCATGCAGTTGACATCGTATTTGTGGCAAAGCCACTGTTCATCATTTTTTATACATGTCGCTCTTGATTCAGGGACTGATACGTCTCCAACGTATCTATAATTTTTTATTGTTCCATGCTATTATATTATCCGTTTTGGATGTTTTATATGCATTAATATGCTATTTTATATGATTTTTGGGACTAACCTATTAACCTAGAGCCCAGTGCCAGTTCCTATTTTTTCCTTGTTTTAGAGTTTCACAGAAAAGGAATACCAAAGGGAGTCCAAACGGAATGAAACTTTCATGATGATTTTTCTTGGACCAGAAGACACCCAGGAGACTTGGAGTGCAAGTCAGAAGAGCCACGAGGCGGCCACAAGGGTGGAGAGCGCACCCAGAGGGGTAGGGCGCCCCCCCCCCGACCTTGTGGGCCCCTCGGTGACCCCCTGACCTATATCTTCCTCCTATATACTCTCAAATACCCCAAAAACTTCCAGGGGAGCCATGAAACCACTTTTACACTGCCGCAACCTTCTGTACCCATGAGATCCCATCTAGGGGCCTTTTTTCCGGCATCCTGCTGGAGGGGGATTCGATCACGGAGGGCTTCTACATCAACACCATTGCCTCTTCGATGAAGCGTGAGTAGTTTACCACAGACCTACGGGTCCATAGCTAGTAGCTAGATGGCTTCTTCCCTCTCTTTGATTCTCAATACCATGTTCTCCTCAATGTTCTTGGAGATCTATTCAATGTAATACTCTTTTGCGGTGTGTTTTCCGAGATCTGATGAATTGTGGATTTATGATCAGCTTATCTATGAATATTATTTGAATCTCCTCTGAATTCTTATAAGCATGATTTGATATCTTTGCAAGTCTCTTCGAACTATCTATTTGGTTTGGCCAACTAGATTGGTTGTTCTTGCAATGGGAGAAGTGCTTAGCTTTGTGTTAAATCTTGTGGTGCTCGATCCTAGTGACAGAAGGGGAACCGACACGTATTGTATTGTTGCCATCGAAGATAAAAAGATGGGGTTTTCATCATATTGTTTGAGTTAATTCCTCTACATCATGTCATCTTGCTTAAGGCATTACTCCGTTCTTTATGAACTTAATACTCTAGATGCATGATGGATAGCGGTCGATGTGTGGAGTAATAATAGTAGATGCAGAATTGTTCCGGTCTACTTGACATGGACGTGATGCCTATATTTATGATCATTGCCTTAGATATCGTCATAACTTTGCGCTTTTCTATCAATTGCTCAGCAGTAATTTGTTCACCCACCGTAATAATTTCTATCTTGAGAGAAACCTGTAGTGAAACCTATGGCCCCCGGGTCTATTTTCCATCGTATAAGTTTCCGATATACAATTCTAGTTTCCTATTTAATTTCTTTGCAATATTTTACTTTGTGATCTATAAAGCAAAAATACCAAAAATATTACTTTACCGTTTATCCATCTATATCAAATCTCACTTTGCAAATAACCATGAAGGGATTGACAACCCCTTTATCGCGTTGGGTGCAAGTTGGTATTTGTTTGTGCCGGTATTCGGTGGCTTGTTGCGTTGTCTCCTACTAGATTGATACATTGGTTCTCAAAAGCTGAGGGAAATACTTACTCTACTTTGTTGCATCACTCTTTCCTCTTCAAGGGAAAAACCAACGCAAGCTCAAGAGGTAGTAGAGCACAACCTACCAGGGCGCGCCTGGAGGCCCAGGCGCACCCTGGTAGGTTGTGCCCACCTCGGGTGCCCCTCGGACCGCCTATTTACTCTATAAATACCCCAATATTCCATAAACCCTAGGGGAGTTCACAAAAATCAATTCCAGTTGCCGCAAGTTCCAGAAACATCAGATCCAATCTAGACACCATCACGGAGGGGTTCATCATGTCCATTGGTGCCTCTCCGATGATGCGTGAGTAGTCTTTTGTAGACCTTCGAGTTCGTAGTTAGTAGCTAGATGGCTTCCTCTCTCGCTTTTGATTCTCAATACAATGGTCTCTTGGAGATCCATATGATATAATTCTTTTGCGGTGTGTTGGTTGGGATCCGATGAACTTTGAGTTTACGATCAGATCTCTCTCTTTTTATCCATGAAAGTTATTTGAGTCTTCTTTGATCTCTTATATGCATGGTTGCTTATATCCTCGTATTTCTTCTCCGATATTTGGGTTTTCTTTGGCCAACTTGATCTATTTATCTTGCAATGGAAAGAGGTGCTTTGTGATGGGTTGATACGTCTCCAACGTATCTATAATTTTTTATTGTTCCATGCTATTATATTACCTATTTTGGATTTTTAATTGGCTTTAATATGCACTTTTATATTATTTTTGGGACTAACCAATTAACCGGAGGCCCAGTGCAAATTGCTGTTTTTTGCCTATTTCAGTGTTTCACAGAAAAGGAATATCAAACGGAATCCAAACGGAATGAAACCCTCGCGAGGATCTTTCTTGGAACAAATGCAACCCAGGAGACTTGTAGTACAAGTCTGGAAGTCCGTGAAGCTTCCACGAGGCAGGGGCGCGCCCCGACCCTCGTGGGGCCCATGGAGCTCACCGATGTACTTCTTTCGCCTATATATACCCATGTACCCTAAAAACATCCAGGAGAGCCACGAAACCACCTTTCCACTGCCGCAACCTTCTGTACCCATGAGATCCCATCTGGGGCCTTTTCCGACGAACTGGAGGGGGATTCGATCACGGAGGGCTTCTAAATCAGCACCATAGCCTCTCTGATGATGTGTGAGTAGTTTGCCACAGACCTTCGGGTCCATAGTTATTAGCCAGCTGGCTTCTTCTCTCTCTTTGGTTCTCAATACAAAGTTCTCCTCGATGTTCTTGGAGATCTATTTGATGTAATACTCTTTTGTGGTGTGTTTGCCGAGATCCGATGAATTGTGGGTTTATGAATTTGATTATCTATGAATATTATTTGGTTCTTCTCTGAATTCTTATATGCATGATTTTATATCTTTGCAAGTCTGTTCGAATTATCGGTTTAGTTTGGCCTACTAGATTGATCTTTCTTGAAATGGGAGAAGTGCTTGGCTTTGGGTTCAATCTTGCGGTGTCCTTTCCCAGTGACACTAGGGGCAGCAAGGCATGTATTGTATTGTTGCCATCAAGGATAAAAAGATGGGATTTATATCATATTGCTTGAGTTTATCCCTCTACATCATGTCATCTTTCTTAATGCGTTACTCCATTCTTATGAACTTAATACTCTAGATGCATGCTGGATAGCGGTCGATGTGTGGAGTAATAGTAGTAGATGCAAAATCGTTTTGGTCTACTTAACACGGACGTGATGCCTATATTCATGATCATTGCCTTAGATATCATCATAACTATGCGCTTTTCTATCAATTGCTCGACAGTAATTTGTTCACCCACCGTAATACATGCTATCATGAGAGAAGCCACTAGTGAAACCTATGGTCCCCGGTGGGGGAGTCCTGGACTAAGGGGTCCTCGGGCGTCCGACCTGTTATCCATGGGCCGGACTGATGGGCTGTGAAGACATGAAGGCCGAAGACTATACCTGAGTCCGGATTGGACTCTCCTTGGCGTGGAAGGAAAGCTTGGCGACCGACTATGAAGATTCCTTCTTATGTAACCGACTCTATGTAAACCCTAGATCCCCTCGGTGTCTATATAAACCAGAGGGGATAGTCCGGAAAGGACACATTCATTACCATAGTCATATAGGCTAGGCTTCTAGGGTTTAGCCATCACGATCTCGTGGTAGATCAACTCCTGTAACACCCATATTCATCAATATCAATCAAGCAGGACATAGGGTATTACCTCCATAGAGAGGGCCCGAACCTGGGTAAACATTGTGTCCCCTGTCTCCTGTTACCATCGATCCTATACGCATAGTTCGAGACCCCCTACCCAAGATCCGCCGGTTTTGACACCGACATTGGTGCTTTCATTCAAAGTTCCACTGTGCCATCGATGAAGGGTCCGATGGTCCTTCAATCATCTACAACGACGCTGTCCAAGGAGAAACCTTCCTCTCCGGCCAGATTTTCGTGTTCGGCAGCTTCGTACTACGGGCCAACTCGCTTGGCCATATGGAGTAGATCGACAGCTATGCCCCTGACCACCAGGTCAGGTTTGGAAGCCTGAACTACGTCGCGGATATCCGTGGAGACTTGATCTTCAATGGATTTCAGACCACAGCGATCGCTCCCCCTCGCTCTGATGAACATGACCTAAATCTGTCACCGGATCACATCTAGCGGATGGTCCCTGCTGCTGCAATGGCCTTAGAACCGGAGCAAACTATGCCATCCGAAGCCACAAAGTCCCCGGCGTTGGAGCCGCACACGGACTCGGCACCCCGTGATGTCTACGTCAAGGGAACTCCGGACTCGTCTCCGGCCATGAGTTCCAAATCGGGTACGCCTGCGGACACCGAGCTGGATCGGTTATCGACTTTCGAATTTAGCGCCGCAGACATCTTCCAGCACTCACCCTTGGGTGATGTGCTAAACTCTTTAAAGAATTTGTCCTTAGAGAAGGATTCACAGCCAAACTATGTTCGGTTCGAGCCAGAGGCTGATGATGGAAAATTCTATTTCTCACCCGCCACCCACTTCATAGCCACTGTCGATGATTTAACCGACGTGCTCGATTACGGCTCCCAATACATTGACGGTATGGACGATGATGCCGACCAGGAGCAAGGCTAAAACCCGCCATTTACTGGACGTTGGACGGCCACCTCTTCATACGATGTGTACATGGTCGACACACCTAAAAAAGCTAGTGACGATGACAAAGGAGATCCAGTTGCGAATAAACCTCCTGAGACACAGCCCAAGCGCCGGCACCCTAAACGCCGGTCTAAGCCTCGTCGCTCAAACGACAGGAATACTGGCACCGAAGAGAATAGCACTCTGGGCGACGCCGAAAATAACGAAGACCCTGTCGGGGCTGCATCCAAGCAGGAGGAACAAGACAACGGGCAAGATAACCCTGATAATCAGACCATGCCCAATGACCCAGACGATGACAGTTATCGTCCAGTCTCCAAGGATGATGAGAGCCTTGGCAATGAGGACTTCATCATACCTGAGGCACCCCTCGAGCAGGAGTGCTTCAAGCATCAGTTAATAGCCACCGCAAGAAGCCTGAAGAAGAAGTAGCAGCAACTCCAGGCTGATCAAGACCTGCTCATCGACAGGTGGACTGATGTCCTAGCAGCCGAAGAATACGACCTCAAGCGCCCAGCCAAGAGTTACCCAAGGCATAGACTGCTATCTCAGTTCAATGAGGAGGCACTACATCCCATACCTCCCTCATGCAATGCGGACCGACCACCACGCGGTCGAGATAGTGCGGCGGACCGACCACCCCACGGTCGGGATAAAGAGGCAACTCAGGCCGAACAACAGCCCGCCCCACCACCTTGCAAAAACAGGGACAGCACAGCTTGGGACCTTACATACGACCTTCGGCAGGCGCTGGACAGCAGAGCAGAACACACCAGATCAATCTACGGATCACGAGGACACTTCCCAACTCGGGATGATGGCTACCTATTTGGGTGTGACAAACCTAGTCACACCCGGGACGATAACCGCAGACGCACTCCATCGAAGGTGCACCGTGATGCGGCCCGATAAAGAGGCACCGCACACCTCTCTGCTTCACAGACAAGGTGCTGGGTCACGAATTCCCCGAGGGATTCAAGCCCGTCAATATTGAATCATACGACGGAACAACCGACCCCGCAGTATGGATTGAGGACTTTATTCTCCACATCCACATGGCCCGGGGAGACGACCTCCATGCTATCAAATACCTCCCACTGAAACTCAAAAGGCCAGCTAGACACTGGCTGAATAGCCTGCCCGAGAATTCCATCGGCAGCTGGGAGGATCTGGAAGAAGCCTTTCTTGACAACTTCCAAGGTACATATGTCCGGCCACCCGATGCCGATGATTTAAGCTACATAGTTCAACAACCTGGAGAATCAGCCAGAAAATTCTGGACTAGGTTCCTAACCAAAATGAACCAGATCGTTGACTATCCAGATGCCGAAGCCCTAGCGGCCTTCAAACACAGCATCCATGACGAATGGCTAGCACGCCACCTCGGCCAAGAGAAACCGAAGTCCATGGCAGCCCTTATGGCACTCATGACCCGCTTTTGCGCGGGAGAGGACAGCTGGCTGGCTCGTAGCAAAACACAGCCAGCGAGACAAGCCCCTCCGAGGCCAAGAATAGCTCCGGAAAGATCCGGCGCAATAGACACAGACGCCGAAGCAATGGCGACAACACCGATGACACCACCGTTAATGCTGGATTCAGCGGCTCCAACTCCGGACAGCAAAATAAGCCCTACAAACGGAACAACGAGGGTCCATCTAGCCTGGATCGCATACTCGATCGTCCGTGGCAAATACATGGTACCCCGGACAAACAAGCCAATCACACCAACAGAGACTGTTGGGTTTTCAAACAGGCCGGCAAGTTAAATGCCGAAAACAAAGAAAAGGGATCACAAAGTGAGGACGAGGACGAAGAGCCCCGGCAGCCGAACACCGGAGGGCAGAAGAAATACCCCCCTCAAGTCAAAATGGTGAACATGATATACGCTACACACATCCCCAAAAAGGAGCATAAGCGAGCACTTAGGGACGTCTACGCGGTAGAGCCAGTCGCCCCAAAATTCAATCAGTGGTCGTCATTCCCGATCACCTTCGATCGTCGAGATCATCCAACTAGTATCCGGCATGGCGGCTCAGCCGCACTGGTCCTCGGCCCGTTCATCGACGGATTTCACCTAACACGAGTCCTAATGGACGGCGGTAGCAGCCTCAACCTGCTCTATCAGGATACAGTGCGGAAGATGGGCATTAATCCCTCACGAATCAAACCCACAAAGACTACCTTTAAAGGAGTCATACCAGGCGTTGAGGCCCACTACACGGGCTCAATCATGCTGGAGGTGGTATTTGGTTCCCCGGACAACTTCCGAAGTGAAGAGTTAATCTTCGATATCGTCCCCTTTCACAGTGGCTACCACGCATTACTCGGACAAACCGCATTTGCTAGATTCAACGCAGAACCACACTATGCCTATCTCAAGCTGAAGATGCCCGGTCCACGCGGCGTCATAACAGTCAACGGAAACACATAACGCTCCCTTCGGATAGAGGAGCACACCGCCGCCCTAGCAGCAGAGGCACAAAGCGGCCTTCTCAAGCAGCAGCATAATCTGGCTGCCGAGCCCCTGGACATCATTAAGAGGGTCCGGACCGCACTGCAACAGGACAGCGTGGCTCGTCAAGAGCTCGATTAGCAATTCGGCCTCCGTCCCAATCCCGATGAGGTATTGGCATTCATACCACACGTCCATAACTACGCACTCAAAATTCCATGGGCATCGACACAGGCACAAGCTATCCCGGATCCATGGTTCGGCCAGACCGATCCCGGACACACATATAACTTTAGTATCTATTTTTCCCTTGTTTCAGGTCTCTCCTATGGGGGTCTCCTTCGACGGCCTGATTAACGACCCCGTCAAAGGACAAACATACCAGATTGACACGGAGCACATGCGTACATGGGAGGCCCTAGAGGCTAACCGTTTTCAGGACCCACGCGCAATCCGCCTTCGGGTATGGCATGTCAAATAGCCGGTTGCTTTTTGCATTATCATGTACCAATGTGCTTTGACGCATAAACCCAACTATAATGGAAACAGTTCATGAGCCAAGTTCAAGGGCTCCGGACCCTATCTCTGTTCTCCCTCTGTTTTCCTTTATATTTCTTATTTCCCAGCAGCCGTACACTCTGGTACGTGTCATATTTGCCAGGGGCTCCCCATCTCCCCATGATACAGCAACAAAGCCCAAACAATCCCTAAAGATAAGTCCAGCACCCCGAATTTAGCATTATATGCATTGGCTCCCATGTCTTTGGTCAATAGTTGGGTTGCCCGGCTCCTGTGGTTGCTACCCTATGTTCCACTAAATCAGCTAGGGTAAAGGGAGAACTACTGCGATTTGTGCCCTGGCCTTGACCAGATGAGCACCTCAGTAGAGAATGCCGAAAACTAACTGTCATGATACGGCGAGAGCCGGTCAGCTGTTCGAGGGTCACAAATCGTTGGAGATTTTTTTTCCGCATTATGCGAAAGATCGGCACTTCCCGATCCGATGCTGACAGCCCCTTGGTTCAAACCAGGGGCTGCACTTATGCTTTATTATAAAACTACCATGGCTAAGTGAGGGCGTTTAAGCCGTACAATCTGATTGCCTTGTTCGTTATGCTAAACAACTCCTTCAAGGACCATACAATTGGATCAAGATTGTTTAGATTCCATCCCAAACACCTCCGTACTACTTACGTGAGGGCAGAAGCCGACGACTGGACAACACTCAGATTACATACAAAACGGACGCATAGGAGGACACCATTCAAAGCATAACAATATCACATTACAAAACAGGCTTTGTTCCAGTAATACAAGGCAAAGGCAACACACATACATTTACTCAAATACAATATCCTGCGAACATTGTGCCGCCGCAAGACGAGAACCCTCCAAGACATCCGCAAAATACCGTTTGGGTGTGTGGTGTTCCTTGCCCTCCAGTGGCCCTCTGGTCACCTCGACGGCGTCCATCTTCGCCCACCACATATTGCAACGGGCGAAGGTCATGCACGCACCTTCAATGTAGGCCAAGTGCTTCACGATGTCCAGCCGAAGATATGCGCTCACCATTCGCCTCACGAGTCCGAAGTAGCTGCTTGGCATAGCTTCGGCTGGCCATAGCCGGATTATGAAATCCTTCATGGCTAGTTCGGCCACCCTATGCACCTCCACCAGCTGTTTTAGCTGATCGGTGAAGGACACGAGATGCTCTGGCGCTGCATATTGCGACCAGAATAGCTTCTCCGTAGAGCCCCCTCCTTTGGCTCGGTAGAACTCCACGGCGTCTGATACGCTGCGTGGCAAATTCGCAAATGCTCCTCGGGAACTCCGAACCCGGGTTAGTAAATGGTACTGCTTCGCCGCATACTTGCTTTGCATCTTAAATGCTTTACCCGTCGTGATCTTCTTGGCCTCCTGGATCTCCTGGAGGGCAGCCTGGGCCTCATTCCGTGTGGTCTCTGCGCTCTGACGAGCCTTGGTGAGTTCGGTCTCTTGAACCGATGCATCATGCTCTATGGCTTCGCATTTCTTGACCGCATCCTGGAGCTCCTGCTGGATTTCTTTGACCCGGGCCTTGGACTTCTTACGAGCGGCCTGCTGCTGGACAGCCTTCTCCTCGGCCTCGCCCAGGGCCTTCTTTAGGGCCTCGACCTTGGTCGCGGCCCCTACACATATTACGACACAACGGTCAATATACAACGCTATCCTTTCTAAACAAACAGCAAGTAGTCACTCACCTTGCTTCTCCTGGAGCCGAACCTTGACCTCGCCGAGCTTGTTCTGGGTCCGCTCCAACCTCTGCCTCAGTTCAGAGACTTTGGCAGCATGGGAGGTCGCGGCCAACAGCGACGCGTGTTCATTCGTACATACTACGTTAGTCTCCTACAACAGAAGAATTGATCCCCTGTCCGATTATTCCTGCCGAACACCGGACAACGTCTCAGGGGCTACTGGCTACACGGGGTTTTTCTCTTTCTTACCTCAAAACTTGTCAACAAGCTGCTGCAGGCTTCGTTCTGTCCACCCTTGGCGGACTGAATCTTCTCAATCACCGCACCCATAAGGACACGGTGCTCGTCCACGGCAGAGGCGCTTCGAAGCGCCTCCATCAGGTTATCTGGCGCCCCTGGACGGACAAGGGCCACCGGTGGGAGCGGCGCATCCCGCTCCTTTAAAGGGGGGCGCTCGCCCGACTCCGGAGCCATACGGGCCTCCGGAATCGTCTTCGGCTAAGGGCCAAACTGGATACAGCCCTCTACACCAATCTCCATGGGGATCGGTTCCCCCATGTGTCCGGCAGTGGAGGTCTCGCCCTATGGCACCTCCCGGACAGCGTCCTGGGCTCCTTCCCGCTTCGGAGTGGTCCTCCGGGACAACACCTCGGTGTCGTCCCTGGCCCTGGGAGAATAAGCAGGCGGTGGCGACATGCTCGCCATCTCCAATGGAGCCAGCGAACCTCCAGATGAGGATCACTGGGTAAGGTCGCGGGCCGGACTACAATAGCACAATTAACTATGTCATAATAATAAAGAAAAAAGGACCGGATGTGCGCATGAGAGAGCCGTGTCACTTACGATGCGGCCGGGGGCTTAGCGCGGGGGCGTCTCTCCGGACTGATGTCAACGTCCCATGCGGTGTTGACCGCTGGGACGCTTTTCCCCTTCTTGGGAGTGTCCGCCTCTGGATGCGCTGAAGCCACCCTCTTCTTCTTCCTCTCCTCGGGGGGAGGGTTATTTTCCTCCTCCTCTTCCTCGTCGTTGTCCTCAGGGACAGAGGAATGGGCTTCGTCGTCTTCGGACGCCACGTCTGAAGTGCCCTTGCGACGGGGGCCACCCTTGGCCCCCTTGTCCTTCTTCTTGGCCTTCTTCTCCGGCGCCTTATAAGGCGCCGGCACCAGCATCTTCGCTAGACGCGGGATGACCGGTTCTTCAGGTAGCGGAGCCGGACACTGGATCCGCTTCTCCCTCTCCATCCAGTCCTGGAAATGTAATAATAAGCTCAGACATCATCCTTGAAATGATTAAATTGGGGATGCATCGAAAATAGCATACCTCACTGGCGAGGTGTCTACAATCGTGACCACGGTCTGAATCCGTGGCCGGTGGCTTCTCGTTGCCCTTAAAGAGCAACTTCCATGTGCCTTCGTGAGTAGTCTTGAAGAGCCTCACCAAAGTCTGATCCTTCTTTGGGTTGAACTCCCACAGAGGACGTCTTCGGCGCTGGCATGGAAGGATCCGGCGAACCAGCATCACCTGGATCACATCAACGAGCTTGACTTTCTTGGTGGACATGCTCTGGACGCGCGTCTGCAGCGCTATCACATCGTCAGGGGAACCCTAGTCCAGATTCTTCTCGACCTAGGAGGTGAGTCGCATGGGGGCACCGGAGCAGAATTCGATAGCTGCGGCCCAGGTGCTGCCGCGAGGTTCTGTGATGTAGAACCACTACTTCTGCCACTCCTTCACTGTGTCCACAAAAGTGCCTTCGGGACAGGATACGTTGGACAACTTGCTCACCATGGCTTCTCCGCACTCCGTGTGGTGGCCGTCCACCACCTTCGGCTTCACGTTGAAGACTTTGAGCCACAGCCCGAAGTGGGGGTGGATGCGGAGGAAGGTCTCACACACAACGATGAACGCCGAGATGTTGAGAAAGGAATTCGGGGACAGATCATGGAAATCTATCCCGTAGTAATACATCAGCTCGCAGATGAAAGGGTGGAGTGGAAACCCTAGCTCGCGGAAGAAATGGGGAAGGAACACCACCCTCTCGGTGGGCTCCGGCATGGGGACGACTTGTCCCTCGGCCAACGGGCGGTGAGCGATATCCTTCGCCAAGTATACGGCCGCCCGAAGCTCTGTAATGTTCTCCTCCTTGACGGAGGAAACCATCCACTTGCCCTGACCTCCGGATTCAGACATGGTTGCTTGGGTGGGAAAGATATGAGGACTTGGGCGCTGGAGCTCGAGATTGGAAGGATAGAGAGAGGGCATGAGGGAGGAAGAGGGAATCCTTATAAAGGCAACGAATATTGAATGCCTCCTCACTCGCCTTAAGATTCGCCTATTGCCAAGGGTTGTATAAACGGCACGGTTGGGTTACCCACGCCCGTATTGATGAGAATCCCGTAATAAGGGGGCACGATCTCTGATTTGACAAGACATGCCAATGGCAACCGCGTCTTGAAACATGGAGCGGCAGACGAAAAACGGTCCAAAATTATGACCGGACAGGCGTGATGTCATATTGTAAAAGCTGTCAGCGGATTAGACTCGTGTAAAAATATATATATTCTCTCTACGGTTTTGTATGGTGTGTGTGACAGGTCCAGATACTATCATCGCATCCGAAGACTATTTTTAAGTTCGGATAAAAGGGAACCCACCTTGCAATGCCGAAGACAATCTGCGCGCCGAACTCCTCGTCATTTAAGCCAGGTTCAGGGGCTATTGAGGGAGTCCTGGACTAAGGGGTCCTCGGGCGTCCGGCCTGTTATCCATGGGCCGGACTGATGAGCTGTGAAGACATGAAGGCCGAAGACTATACCTGAGTCCGAATTGGACTCTCCTTGGCGTGAAGGCAAGCTTGGCGACCGACTATGAAGATTCCTTCTTATGTAACCGACTCTATGTAAACCCTACATCCCCTTGGTGTCTATATAAACTGGAGGGGATAGTCCGGAAAGGACACATTCATTACCATAGTCATATAGGCTAGGCTTCTAGGGTTTAGCCATCACGATCTCGTGGTAGGTCAACTCTTGTAACACCCATATTCATCAATATCAATCAAGCAAGATGTAGGGTATTACCTCCATAGAGAGGGCCCGAACCTGGGTAAACATTGTGTCCCCTGTCTCCTGTTACCATCGATCCTAGATGCACAGTTCGGGACCCACTACCTGAGATCCACCGGTTTTGACACCGACACCCGGGTCTACTTTACATCATGTAAGTTTCCGATCTATAATTCTAGTTTGCTATCTATTTTATTTTGCAATCTTCATTTTCCAATCTATACAACAAAAATACCAAAAATATTTATCTTATTATCTTTATCAGATCTCACTTTTGCAAGTGGCCGTGAAGGGATTGAAAACCCCTTTATCGCGTTGGTTGCAAGGTTCTTGATTGTTTGTGGAGGTACTAGGCGACTGGCGTGTAGTCTCCTACTGGATTGATACCTTGGTTCTCAAAAACTGAGGGAAATACTTATGCTACTTTGCTGCATCACCCTTTCCTCTTCAACGGAAAACCAATACATGCTCAAGAGGTAGCATGGGTTCGATCTTATGGTGCTTGATCCTAGTGGCAGAAGGGGAACCGACACGTATGTATCGTTGCCATTAAGGATAACAAGATGGGGTCTATTTCTACATAAATAGATCTTGTCTACATCATGTCATTGTTCGTATTGTATTACTCCGTTTCTCCATGAACTTAATACAGTAGATGCATGTTGGATAGCGGTCGATGTGTGGAGTCATAGTAGTAGATGCAGGCAGGAGTCGATCTACTAATCTTGGACATGATGCCTATATAATGATCATTGCGTGGATATCGTCATGATTATTTGAAGTTCTATCAATTGCCCAACTATAATTTATTCACCCACTGTTTGCTATTTTTCTCGAGAGAAGCCACTAGTGAAACCTACGACCCCCGGGTCTCTTCCTTAATATATTTGCCTTTGCGATCTATTTTCCTTTGCTTTTATTTTCAGATCTATAAAACCAAAAATACAAAAATACCTTGCTGCAATTTATTTTATCCGAGATCTATTTATCCTATCTATCATATTTTTATCACGTCTGTTTGCCAATTTTTGGCGCCGTTACTCAAAAGGGATTAACAACCCCTTTAACACGTCGGGTTGCGAGTATTTGTTATTTGTGTGCAGGTGCTGTTTGCATAGTGTTGCTTGGTTCTCCTACTGGTTTGATAACCTTGGTCTCATCACTGAGGGAAATACCTACTGTCGTTGTGTTGCATCATCCCTTCCTCCTTGGAGAAATACCGATCTAGTTCTAGTAGACATCAAAAGGAATTTCTGGCGCTGTTGCCGAGGAGACATCATCAACATCTACTAGGTTCCTAAACGCAAATCTCATCTCCTCGCAATTTACATTATTTTCCATTTGCCTCTCATTCTCCTCTCCCCCTGTTCACAAAAAAAATCCGTTTTATTCGCCCTCTTTTTCGTTCGCCGTTTTCTTGTTGGGTCTGTTTTTGCGTGCGTTCTTGTTTGCATAGTCATGATGCCTCAAAGAAAATATTATGATGTTCCTTACCCCAATAGTTTGCTTGAAATTGAGAAAAGTACTAAGGAATATATGACTACACAATTTGAGCACAATAAATATTTTACCGAAGAACTTAAGGAACATTTCATTATGCTAGATGCTATAACAAAACAACTTGATGATATTAGTAGAGAAGTTTGCAATATCCAATCTAAGTATGCTTTTGCTGAAAGTTTTCTAGGAAAAATATCCGATGCACAAGCTACCCTAGTAAATCAAATGGCCGCTGGAGCAAAGTATGCTTTTGTACAGAAAAAAAGTTCTCGGAATAGAACGAAATTTTGCGAGGATTTTTTACACAATAAAAGAGAAATTCTGGAGCGAAGAACCACCGGAGGGGGGCACCTGGGTGGGCACAACCCACCAGGGTGCGCCTACCCCCCCCCCCCCCCCCCCCGAGGCACGCCCAGGTGGGTTGTCCCCACCTGGTGGCCCCGCAGACCCTAAAACTGACGCTATAAAATCCTATTTTTCCAGACAAAAGTTAGGGAGAAAGAACTAATCTTCAGGTGTGACTGAATTGACAACTCAGTTGCTAATACTTGCAAATATTCTTTGGCTCCCCTTGTGTCGAATCTATAAATTTGGGTTGAATACTCTACCCTCGAAAACTGTTGCGATCCCCTATACTTGTGGGTTATCAACGAGTAGGAATTAAGCTTGGGGATGCTGATACATCTCCAACGTATCTATAATCTATAAATTATTCATGCCATGTTTACAACAATTTTATATGGTTTTGGTATGATTTTATTAGAACTAACCAGGACTGGCGTTGTTTTCAGCAGAACTACTGTGGTGTCATTTTTTGTGCAGAAATAAAAGTTCTCGAAATGGGCTGAAAATTTACGATGATTTTTTTATGGACCTAATGAGACCCCTGAAACTTCGAGGAAGGACCAGAAGCCTCACGAGGAAGACACAAGCTCAGTAGGCGCGCCCTACCCCCTAAGGCGCTTGGACCGAGCTTGTCGATGCCTCGTGGACCCCCTTGATGTGAGACCAACGCCAAAAAATCCTATAAATACCAAAACTCCCCGAAAATATCCCTAGATGAGAAGTTCTTCCGCCGCAAGCCTTTGTAGCCATGAAAACTCAATCGGGACCCCATTCCGGCACTCTGCCAAAGGGGGGAAATCATCACTGGAGGCCATCTTCATCATCCCGGCGGCCACCATGATGAGGAGGGAGTAGTTCACCCTCAGGGCTGAGGGTATGTACTAGTAGCTATGTGTTTGATCTCTTTCTCTCTCTCTCTCTCTCGTGTTCTTAATTTTGCATGATCTTGATGTACCGCGAGCTTTGTTAATATATCTGGATCTTATGGTGTTCTTCCCTCTCTACCTTCTTGTGATGAATTGAGTCTTGCTCTTTGAGGTTTCGTTATGTTGGATTGAGTATTAGATTTGAGAACACTTGTTGTATCTCTTGCATATGGATACACATGGTGACAATGGGTTATTATATTGATTTATTTGATGTATGTTTTGGTACTCAACTCGTGGATTCCTGAGATGACATTGGGGTAATCTATGCATAGGGGTTGATGCACGTTTTCGTCCTACGTTCTCTGGTAGAAACTTTGGAGTGAATCTTTGTTGCATGTTGAGGGATTGTTATATGATCCAATTATGTTATCATTGTTGAGTGATTTTGCACTAGTGAAAGTATGAACCCCGGGCCTTGTTTTCAAGCATGGCAATACCGTTTTTGCTCACTTTTGTTACTAGTTACCTTGTTGTTTTTATACTTTCAGATTACAAAACCTATATCTACTATCCATATTACACTTGTATCAACATCTCTTGCCGAACTAGTGCACCTATACAATTTACCATTGTATTGGGTGTGTTGGGGACACAAGAGACTCTTTATTATTTGGTTGCACGGTTGTTTGAGAGAGACCATCTTCATCCTATGCCTCCTACAGATAGATAAACCTTAGGTCATCCACTTGAGGGAAAATTGCTACTGTCCTACAAAACTCTGCACTGGGAGGCCCAACACGAGTCTACAAGAAGAAGGTTCTGTAGTAGACATCATCTTGCTGACCAAAGGTGATCGGAATGTCCGACTTCTCCATCGTGCACTCAACGTGGTAGATCTCTTGAAGAGCTCTTTTCCGTTGATTTTCTCGAGGAGTGGTTATCGTAGAACATTGGGACATCCATGTCCTCGGATGGTTGCTCTGTTTGGTTGCGGTTGGCCGCAATACCTCGGCTTGTGTGCATGACAGGATTGTCGGGGAATTGAACTCCTCCTTTTGCTACCTGCCTTACGATCCAACAGTTTCTAAGCTTATGTGTGGCTGGTTTTTCCCTGGTGGTGGAGTCAATTGCGCATGATTCATCCAGTATCATGTCTAGCATCGACTTGGATCCCTTGCTCAATTGCTTTTTCTTCCATGAAGATTGATCATCATGCTCATTGGGCAAGTGCGCTTTGATCGCCGATTATGATGTGCGCGCCTACTCTCTTCCCCTATTTTGTGCTGCTTCAAACTGAGGCCTTAGTGCCATTGATTGGCCTACCAAGAGTCCTCCATAGCGCAGTATTTTGTCGTTATTTTGGAAAGTTCAGCGAACATCCTAAGATGTTTCCGTGATACTTCTTTTTTCCAATTCCCTCACGTAGATGTTGTAATGGAATGCCGCTAAGGCCTCTTGGTCGGTGCAATCCGGAATTTTGTTTTTAGTAAATGAAAAGTGCATCCAGAATGGTCGGACAGTTTCATTTGTCTTTTGCACGACCAAGGCTAGATCCAGATGTCGGTCGACCCTGAGTGTTCGGGGCGGTACTCGACATGGGATTGGGTGGGAGAAAAAATATTATTCTGATCTGATCTGGCATTGGTCTCCCGAGCGGATTCTCCCGAGTTCGATCTAACATCGGCCCCAGTCCCACTTGTGGGGCTAGGCTAACCTGACTGCCATAGTGTGTTATCGGATCCAAGCTCCAGGCTTGGTCCAGTGCAGCATGATTTCCATCCCATGGCTGGCATGAAATCGGTGCTCGGGGCAGAGGTCATCTGCGGTTCCTCGAATAGATCTAATACCATGGGGAGGGCCTGACCGTTGGACTTGAATTGTCGAGCTCGATGTATCGACTGGGGGTTCGAGCTTCAATCTTCTCTGATGTTTAGTTAAACCGACGTGAAGGAGTTCTAGCATAGGAACTATGTCGGTGCCGATCTGATCATTGGCCGGTAACATCATCGAGTCGCTTTGACCACACAGAGGGACTTGCATGGTCCACCAATGACGTGGTCAAATCCGGCAGATCTTGGGTATGGGGTCCCGAGCTGGTAGTCTTAGCACGATGGTAGCAGGACACAAGGGGGACACGGTGTTTACCCAGGTTTAGGCCATCTCAAAGAAGTAAAACCCTACGTTCTGCTTTGTTTGCATTGATTGTGGATGGGTACAGAGTACATGCTGATCTACCTCGAGATCATGTATGGTCTAGATTCCACAGTTTATATAGACGCCGGGGACACCTAGGATTACAGATAGGGCGGCTACCTCTAAGGATAAACATGTCGAAGATAGTATTTGTGCCTTGGAGTATGGGCAAGTCTTCGGAAAATTTCATCTTGAATAGGGTCTGACGAATACAACGCACTGGTTGGTAATTTGGGGGGCCTTGAGCCGACCCACGTCCTCTAAGAGCCGACCTGGATGTTACCCTCTAATCCAGGACACCTTCTCTTCTCGCCGGTGGCTGCTGGGATTTCCCCCGCGTCGACGATGATCAGCTCCCCAGAGGTCACTAATCTATAGCTAATAATAAAGGGACTATTGCTTCTCGCGGTACGTCACCGAAATTTCCCCCAAAGCTGCAAAATATTACCCATCGATGCCACCTATAAGTGATAAAAAATGTTTCACATAGGGGAATCCCCGTCTAGGCTGGCCCATGCAGTAGGAACCCTCTATACTGCGCTATGCGCACTGGAAGAAGACATAAAGCGCCTGTTTGGGCCGGCCCATGTCGGGGCGGCCTGTTTTTTAAATTTCATTTTCCTTGTCCGTCTTTTTCTAATTTAAATAATTTGGGACTTCAAAAAGTTCTAAAAGTAAGAAAATTTGAATTTTGAAGTAAAATGTTTGTGGATTTAGAAAATGTTCACGACTTTTATAAAATGTTTGCGTATTAAAAAAAGTACGCAACTTTGAAAACAAAACGCTTGGGAAATCAAAAAATGTTCCTTTTTAAAAGTTTTGTATTAAAAAATGTTAATGAAATTAAACAAAATTTTGCCAATTCAAAAAATGTTCATGAATACAAAAATATCCTAAAAATTCAAAAAATGTTCGTGACTTACAAATATTTTATTCATTCATAAAATATTAGTGAATTCAAAAAATGTTTGTTAAATCACAAAATTGTTCCATCAATTTCGAAAATATGTTCGTCGATTCTAGAAATGTTCACCGATTAAACAAAATTGTTTAAAAAATGTTTACATCAATGTTCACTTTTTTAGAAAAATGTTTGCAAATAGTATAAAATGTTCATGAATTCAAAAAATGTTCTTAATTTTAGGAAATGTTCGAAAATCTGTAGAAGTGTTCGTGAACTTGAAAATATTCAAGATTTCGAATATGTTCAAGAGTTTTAAAAAATGTTCATGATTTTAAAAATTGTTCATGATTTCATGAAATTAAGAGTGATGGTGTATCTCGGTATGCAGGAAAATGTGGTCATGGCCATTGGAGATTATGAAAGAAAAATGTTGCAACACACGGGCCCTTTTGCTAGTTTATATAATCAGGATTGCATGGTTGATGCTTTTTTTTACGATCAACACGGTTGATACTGGAGTAATAGTATAAGTTTACCCGGAAAAAAAGGTTGACTTGCAGCTTCGGTAGGAGTAGGGCGTTTTGGTGCCCAAGCTCATATGCACCCAGTTAGAGAAAAATCATTAAAAAAAATTCAAAACAAATCTGCGATAGACAATTTGATGCGTGAGGCCCGCTTCAAATTTGGATTTTTTTTTGAATTTTTCTAGTATGTGTTTCAATTTTTTTCGTCGGCGCGGGTGCAGAGATGGATTTTCATTTCAGAGTAGGGCGTTTCGGTGCCCAGACCCGTATGCACCCGGTTAGAAAAAAATAGTAAAAAGTAAAAAAACTTTAAAAAAATTTCTGCGATAGACAATTTGATGCGTGAGGCCCGCTTCAAATTTTAAGTCATTCGGACATCTAATAAGCTCTCAGCAAAAAATACAAATCGGGCCAAAACTTTTTTACAGACTCCCAAATTGTCTTTTTGCTGAAAGCTTCTCAGATGTCTAAATGATTTGAAAATTGGAGCGGACCTCACGCATTAAATTATCTACCGCACAAAAAAAGTTGAATTTTTTAGTATTTATTTTTGATTTTTTTTCGTCGGCATGGGTGCAGATGAGCACGGGAGCATAGATAGATTTTCATTTCGGTAGTTCATCTTATCTTCTTTTAAAAAAAATAGTGTTCATCTATCTTTGTATACTCGAACGTCACGTGTACATACATGCTAGAAAGATGAGCTATAATCCCTGCTCGGTCGTACAGTTGGATACGGACACATATACTGTCGTTTCCATCTAGGTTAGCTTTTCCCAACTTCAATCAAATATCTTTACAAAAATAAACTTAAATCAAATACTACCGCCTATTCACCCCCCAAAAAAATACTACCACCTATTCACCCAAAAAAAAAGGAAAACACTAATCTTCAGCCGGCTGATGCACACACAACATCCGTCATCTGCGTAGCCGTCGGATTGATTTTGGTCGAGCGCTCGCACTGGCGACAAGTCCCGTGCAGCTATTTTTTTATTTTATTTTTGCAACAAGCGTCTTGTTTCAGAAGCTTTCTGCAACAGAGATCTTGTTTCAGAAAGAAAAAAGTGTTTGGCGGTGAAGTTTTTCTTTCGGCAACATAATCTAATTTTAGAAAGTTTCTGCAACAAAGATCTTATTTCAGAAAGAAGAAAAATGGTTCGATGATGAATATTTTCTCTTCTGCAACAAGGGTATTGTTTCAGAAACATGCCCCGGTTGCAGAAAGCGCAGAATTGGCGCCCCGCGTCAGAGTGTATGAGGGAAAGCATTGCAATACGACGCATATTTTATAAACATAGCTTCGGTTACAGAAATCGCCAGAGAAGTGCCCGGTGTGAGACTTCATAGTTGTCGTGCTGCAGTAGAGGCAGATGCCCCGGGTGCTGTTTCGGAGGAGGCGCGACGACTCCGGCGGCCGGCGACGCTCCATGGCCGATGCCTTCGCAACAAGGTCCTTGTTGCAAAGCCATGAGCGCAACAAGCTAGCTGTTGCGAAGGCGCCTAGTTGGCTGGGACGGTAGATCGGATGGCTATTTCAGGCGGCATCCGACGGTTACCGAGGCGGATGATCTTATCGATTTATCACCCGGTGGACGCGTAACATTGCCAAAAAAAATACTACCACCTATTCACCCCCCAAAAATAAAAAATATCACCGCCTATATCTTAGAGATTTTTGCGCAATAAAGTACTACTGCTTATATCTTCGTGATTTATTTGTATGCGAAACAGCCTGGTACAAACTAAACTCGGTGTTGCTTATATCTAGGTTAGCCCTTCTCTCTGATCTGATCTGTAAAAATTCACAAGCTCAGATTGCGCCCTCGGCCCTCCCAAATTCGAGCTTTCACACATGGCCTCGATCCCGCTCGGCACCTTATGGTCACCCCCCGCGGCCGTCGCCGTGGCCGCCACATCCAGTATTGCGCGGCCGGTTCATGTCCAGCTGCTGAACCGGCAAGGACCCTCGTCGGCGCGGGTCAAGATTCAGGCCCGCACGCGTGACGCGTTTTGCTCACACTATGAAAAGCATGCCGATCTCCTCCCCGAGCCAGAGCCAGAGTCAGAACCAGAGGACAACGATCCCAACAATGTAAGGCATACATATCCATCTAATAAGTAATTACATTTTTTAGCTTTGTTGTTTATCTGACAAATATTTGTTTGAAAATTATGTATAATTTTTGGAACTCAAATCTGCTGTGATCATTATTGTTGTTTGTTTAATTGGTCTATCCTTAACATGTGTGTGTTTGCGAAATCAAATTCGATGTGTGTTCAACCCATGGAGGAATATGTTATACTCCCTACGTTCCAAATTATTCTTCATCGTACCTTTGTCCCAGGTCAAACACCGCTGATTTTGACAAAGTTTTTGGGAAAGTGTATTAACATTTGTAATACCAAATAAATGTATTATAAGGGCATATTCAATGGTAGATATAATAAAACTAATTTGATGGTGTAGATGTTGGTGCATTTTTCTCTAAAGTTGGTCAAACTGCTATAATGAAGTATAATTTTGAGTGGAGGGATTTTAATGTTCATGACCGTTTTGATTTGTTCTGATGTGTTACTGAGATGACCTATTTGCTATTTGATATGTTATGCTCGTTTTTATACCACCTTTTTTTCCTCAACTGTAATTAAATGTGTGTTTCTTTGATTCGTATCAAAAGACCATTTTTTATCATGGAGGCTTCTCCTAAATTTATCTTTGCTTCACATGTTTGTCATTATAGTTTAGCTGTTTTTTATGATTGCTATGTACTGTAAGTAGAGTCCATATCTACTTGAAGTTCTTAATATTTTCTCTTATTCTTTTTTTTTGCTTCAGCTTCTTTTTGAAGATTCATGTATTTTTGTCATTGAAGCCTAACGTAATGGGTTATGATAAGTTATAGTTCACTTCAGTTGGATTCATATATTCTTATTAATGTAAGTTTTTGTTAGGATGAACCATGAGTACTATCATTTTAATGCTGGTTACAAGTTGTATAGCAGCCTGTGCTTACAGCAGCTCTAGTCCGTCCCCAAAATTAAGTGTCCAAAAAGCCACCCCAAAAGCTTACAATCCCAAAATCCTGGGTGCTAGGGGTGAATTCTAATCCATCCCCAAAAGTTAGTTCCCAATAAGAGAACTACGCTAAATAAAAGCTCAACAACATACATGAGTCATTATCTGCACTAAGATCAACTATTTTCAACTACAACAAAAATGATGACAAACAATCCAACATATAGTAAAGCAGCAAAACCAAGCATCTTATGCCTATAATTCAGCGACTCTTTGTGCCCTCATCTTCCTATCTTCTTGCTGCCTCAGAATTTTAGCCTCGATTTCTTTGATTCTCCTCTCAAGGTTGTTGTTCTTCATGGCAAGACCTGGATGATATCTTTTGCCCTGCCTTCCCATTCACTATCAATCCACTTCATATATGAGCAAGCTTAAAAACCCTCCAAAGGGCAAGCTAAGAAACCTCCTCCCAGTGCCGCCTTCGTCCTTGCATGCGGAGCAGGGCTGGTCCGATGTCTGCATCTCTTGTGCTTCCTACCTATTCCTTTAGTCCATCTAACCAAACTGAGGGATCCCAAAATCAAATTCTGGCAACTCGTTTGCCCCACTCAAAATAAACGATAGCCGACATACATGACCTTGGCACACGGCTCGCCGACGACTTGCCTTTCGCTGACGCCTACATGGCCCTCCTGCACGTGGGGAGAAATCCCATCAAAACTCCTAAGTTGCTAACGCACATGCAGTGCGCGACTTGTCACCACGAGGAGATGGGAAGTAACCTTTGCAAAAGTCACCCCTTTACTTGTGATTTTCTTAGTTCGCAACAATTTTGGTCTTTGTTCTGTTCGATTAGTTTATCGTCTCATGCCATGGTTTTACTACCTGGCAAGTTTTGATCCTATGTGTATGTGAGACCTCCCGTGTTTTACTTTTTTGCTCAAGTTACTACTAGAAGCATACCATGGTAAACTTATCTTGGCTCATAATCTGACAAATTCTTAACATCAAAGTCTATCAGTAGATGACTAGGGGTCCATTAATTTTTCCAATTAATGTTGTTCCTCTTTACCTCAGGCTGCAACCTCAGAGAATGTTCCCCTGGTAGAGGAGCTACTCAAGCGCTATAACGCGATTAAAGCTGAGATGGGTGTGGTAAGTTTTTAATTGCAATGAGTAACCACCTTTAAGATTATTAGATTTGATGCTCTATTCTCTGACATATCGATTATCTTTTAAGTCGGGAGCCCCCTGATATGTTCCTTAAAGAGAAGGCCCGAATTTCTAAGTACAATATGAAGTTATCTTCTTCAGATAGCAATCTGGTTAGTTCATTTTTATTATGTGGGCAACATGTTTACCAAGTTCCCTTTTTATAACACATGAAACCATTCAATGCAAAAAAGCTAATTGCTAAGTGTGCTACTTGTTTTGAATTTGATGCCATTTTGTTTTAAAATGGCTATAGTGTTTTACTTGTCATTTGTGATAGAAGTGTGGCAGGCATGCCAAACATATAGTAAAGAAGAAGAAAATTAAGTGAATCCTACTTATTCCGCATGTGGTTGGAGCTTTCTGCTGCCCACCTGACTGGGGTCCCTATACTAGTTACCCATTCCACTGAACCAGTTGTTCTATTTTTCTTCTTAATCCTACTGATTTAGCCTTGGTTTATTTTCCTAAAAATGAAGTATATGCCATTTTTTAGAAGTCATTTTTACATGTTGCACTTTATGTCTTTCCTGTTCTTCGCTTTGCATACAAATAATGATATTTCTTATGACCTGGTTTTAGGAATGATGTATTTTCATCTTGCAGTGGAATGTGTGTCCATACGAAAACTATAACAGTGCTTAAAGTAATGCAAGACTGGACACAATCTAGTGGAGCACTATGAATGAATTAGTGTGATTCTTTGGAAATAGTTAAATACAAGCATATAAGTAAACACCAACAATGAACTATTGGAAACAACGCTGATGAAGTATCAATGTGCCTCCTAAAATAGTACGAGTATGGTGTACCTGTGAACAAACTACTCATCAACGGAATTGACGACTCAACCCTACATACTTTTATGAATTGCTACTCTAGGTTGTTTTGTTGTTTCCGTGGTAATTTTTTTAATGTTTTGTAGGAGGTGTGTTCTTGACATCTATAGCATCTTTGGGTTATTCATGTGGAATGTATAAGTTGTCTTGTAGACCCAGTCATAAAGAATACAATGTTTCAAATAAAGATAAATTGAACAGCTCATATAAAAAAGTTATTTGAATCTGAGTATCAAATATCTCATCTCCAAACACATTCTCAACTTACAGTTTTTTTAGTGATTTCTTTCTTATACCTAAGTCTAATGGTCTCACTATCTTTTTCTCTTTGTTTGATGGTTGTAGAATGTAGACGAAAAGGTACAAGCACAATTAGTTTACGAAAGTGCACAAAAAGCTCTGGATTTGGCTTCCACGGTCATGGTAAGTGTGCACGATATCAAGCGGCCCCTAAAGAATGTCATCTTAAGGCTGTGAAAAGGATAGTGAGATACTTAATACATACACCAAATTTTGGCATTTGGTATCCTAAGAGGTCTTCTTTTGATCTTGTCGGCTACTCCGATTCGGACTATGCCGAAGACAAGGTTGATAGAAAGTCCACTTCGGGTACTTGTCAATTTCTTGATAGATCTCTTGTGTCTTGGTTTTCCAAGAAACAAAACTCGGTATCCTTATCCACCGCCGAAGCGGAATACATTGCTGCTGGTTCATGTTGTGCTCAATTACTTTGGATGACCCAAACTCTTAAAGATTATGGGATATATGTGAAACATGTTCCTTTGCTTTGTGACAATAAAAATGCCATTAAGATTTCTCACAACCCCGTGCAACATTCTCGAACTAAGCATATTGAAGTTCGTCATCATTTCATTCGAGATCATGTTGCTAAAGGAGACATTTTTCTTAAGCATGTTCCTACCGATAAGAAATTGGCGGATATCTTCACCAAACCACTTGATGAGAAAGTCTTTTGTCGGTTGAGAGGTGAATTGAACATCATTGATGCTTCAAACTTGGAGTAGGAACTCCATTTGTATGCATGCAAGGCATGAGCCTATGACTAATCCTTGACATTTCTCTCATGATGATAATCACATGTCTTGGATATATTTGCACCCTTGCATGCTATCTAACCCTTGTAGGTACTTGGATGAATCTTAATCCATGAGATTGCAACTCACTCATATCTTGAGCAATCTCTACATCACCAAGTCTCTACTCCATGGTGGTTGAAGACAAGGGAGCATGAAATCCTTCAAAATCCTTTGACAAATTCTATATCAAATCTCTTGGTTGTCATTTTGGATACAAAAGTGCTCTTCTTTGCAAGACTAACCCATGTAGGTAGATGAACTCCAAATCCGAGTGGCGCTCCCAACTCTTGATGAGCTACATCAACCTTGAGCAACCCACACAAGTTCAACTACATAATCAAGATAAACACCACCACCCAAGGTATGTTATTCCATCTTGGAGAAGCTTTACCCCAAGTCATGGGTCAAGGCAACTCAACAAGATGTGAATATATCAAGATGCTTAAACAAAAAATGATAACCCCATTTTGAGCTTTAACGATGAGTATGACCTATGATCAAGTGCCCTCACTTGACTCCTAAGTCAATATACTCTAACATAGGTGACTTTGTCGCCGACCAATTCTAGATGAAGTTCTCTTGTGTATCTCTGTGCTCTTGCATTTGTCTCATGCATGGTTGTTTCCCCTTTCAAAAAAAAAACTTCATCTAGATTTCTTTCTTTTGTTTCTGTTCTGCATTTCCTGCATCCAATTCATTGCAAATCCTTTAGTTAATTCCTTGCAAATCTTTGAGAGATCTTATTTGCCTAGTGAGCTGAGGTGACAAGTGTTTTCTCTGTGTTGAACTCGGTCACACCGGTTTGTTGTTTTCGGTCAAACCGAACTCCTTCGATGAAACCAGAAAACACAACTCGGTGTCACTGATTTCACTACAGAAAAGATAATTTGCCACTTGTTCCTGCAATTTTTGTTCCAGCTCCACTCAATGATTCTTGTCCTCTACCAGCATCACATTCCATATGCTGCTTTGCTCTGTGCCTCAAGGACCAAACCCAGTTGAAACACAATCCAGAAGAACCCTTCTTGGAAATTGATGTCAAAGGGGGGGAGAGAGATCACATCAAAGCTTAATCACTTAACAGGGGGAGAGAGTTCTTCAACAGGGGAAAGAGGTATCACATTAAAGGCCCCAGATACTTGGTGGTCAAGAGGAGAGAAGACACATGTCCTTAAGAGGGGAAAGGCATGTTCATGTTTTGTTTAATTGGTTGTTTGCATTTGCTCTAATTTTCTGTTCCCTATCTTCTCCTAGTATCCCATACAAGATTCAGGGGGAGCAAGACACCTAAGGGAAGGAAATCTTTGAATTCATTGCATATCTTTACCTTTTGGGACATGTCTATGTACAATAGAGTACCTAGTACTCACTCTCTACATGTCATACCAATCTTGCAACTCTTGTGGTTTGCTGTTCTT
The DNA here is from genome assembly GCF_056163025.1 of Triticum urartu. Taxonomy (NCBI): domain Eukaryota; kingdom Viridiplantae; phylum Streptophyta; class Magnoliopsida; order Poales; family Poaceae; genus Triticum; species Triticum urartu. The sequence continues at coordinate 541,138,061 of NC_141879.1, forward strand.
GCTCTGCTTAGTAGATGTGTCTGTGTTATCTAACCTTGTTTACCCAGGTTCATCTCTTCCAAAGCTAGCTCAAGACCACATGTTAAGTATATGCATCACACTCATGTGCATGAGGATCCCTTGCTGTTGTACATTTTGTTTGCAAGGAGGAATCATGAGCATGAAGGTACACTTCCTATATTCACACCTTTTGCTTTGATGCATATAGCCAAGATACATGTAACTCATTGCTTGCTCTGTCATGGTTATGCATTCACATGCTCTCACACTCCATGATCACATAAATGCATATATGTAGGGGGAGCCTATGCGTGTTACATGTCCTTTCAAAGCTTTACCTATCCTTCTTTATATCTTTACTCTAAAGCTTTGATGTATGTTGCCATCAATTACCAAAAAGGGGGAGATTGAAAGCACAAGTGCTCCCTGGGTGATTTTGGTAATTAATGTCAACATATTTCTTGTTGGACTAATACCTCTACCTAGTATACTTCAGATAAGTTCAATAGTGGAGTGGCATGGACAGAGGATGTGGAACCCCTTCAAGTTGCTAAGGACAAAGGATTGGCTCAAGCTCAAGACTCTGCTTTTCATGTTAGTGATCCAAGATCACATTGAGTCCATAGGAAAGCCAATACTATTAAAAGGGGATGAGGTGTTGCTTAATGGGTTTCTTGCTCAAAGTGCTTAGTGATATGCTCCAAAGCCCTCAACCACTTTCTCATATCGACATATGTCCCAAACCAAAAGTCAAACTCGGCCCCACCGAAACTTCCTATCTGGCACCACCGAGTTTTCTTGACATAGCCATTGCCACAAACCCTAATCAATTCGATCACACTGATGGGATCTCGGTCTCACCGAGATGGGCTTTGCAAACTCTCTGTTGCCTATTGCAAGATTCTCGGTCTCACCAAAATATGCAATCGGTCCCACCGAGTTTGCTTGGCCAACTCTTTGTTTCGCTTATTACCCAAATCGGTCTGTCAGGACCCCGATTCTAAGTCACAACGATCTAGCCTATAACACATCATATCACTTTGCGGCCTCACGCACGGTATTCCCACGGGCGCCACCTTACCTGGCCCAGGACCGTTTGCGCCTTTTGGCTCACGTATATGATAGTGTCTCTAGCATCCATATGACAGAGAACCCGAGCCGACAAGACTAGTCGTGAACCCAAAGTGGCACTAACTTACGGGGACAAGCATAGATGACCCAGCCTCGAATGTGTCGGTCATCAGCGTGTGAATCAGGGCTGTAGAAACTGGGCTAACAGGACTCCGGGAACCCGGGCTGTAGCAGGCTAGCAGGACTCCGGAAGTCACCGCGTGACATTTCCCTGAAGGGACAAACACATGAACAAAGTGGAACACATGTCGGTCAGTCTAAGTGTTCTGGAGAAGTAGTAACTGGGCTAGCAGGACTCCGGTAAACCGGGCTGTAGCAGACTACCATCGCTCAGTGGAAGCACCAGACTACATTTCCCCATAAGAGAGGCTACCAAGGATAGACAACTAGGTTGTCAGATCCCAAACATACCAAGCATTTCAATCATACACACAAAAATGCTCGATATGTGTAAATACAACATGGCATCACAACAAAACTCTATGACTCAAAGTATTTATTCATAAGGCTCTGAAGAGTCAGATATTACAAACATGGGTCTCATGACCCAGCATTCAAGTCATACAAGCAATAGCACAAGCGGAAGCTTAAACATGTCTGAGTACAGACAATTACAAATGAAAAAGGCTGAGAAGCCTGACTATCTACAAGACCCTCCTGGGGGTACAAGATCATAGCTGAGGTAACAAGCTAAACATCGAAGTCCATGCAGAACTTCTAGCGAGACTGAAGTCTCTATGTAAAAATATAAATTAAGCAAACGTGAGTACAAATGTACCCAGCAGGACTTACATCAGAACTATCTACATATGCATCAGTGTCAACAAAGGGGGGGTGGAGTTTAACTGCAGCAAGCCAGCTTTGACTCGGTGGCTATCCTGAACTACGACTGCAAGTAACTCTTTTGAGGTGACACACACGAGTCCACATATTCACCATATCAATACACCACTATGGATCCCCTCCCGTCTCCCTACGATAAGGCCATCCATAGCACTCACACTTATATCTTGCGAGTTTTAGAGTATCCACTTTCACTTGTCTATGAACTATACAGGCAACCCAGAGGTCCTTTACCGCGAATGCGGCTATTCAAATAGATGATGTTAACCCTGCAGGGGTGTACTTCTTCACACACGCTCTCGCCACTTACCGCCATGTACACGTCATGTATCTCGGCAACCTTCAAGCGGAAGCCTGGCGAGGGTGTCGGCCACGATCTGACTAACCACACAAGTCCCTAGTCCAGGTTTATCGCCTATTCAGGTTCCATCCATAGGGAGTCCGGCCGAGGTTTCCACATACGGCCCCGAACAATGTGTACAGGGTTCCGTGACGCCAAACGAGCGCCCGGCATACCCGGCCATGTGCCTACCGCATCACAGCCCACCCCTCGGGTCAGCACTGCACACGGCCTCCAGCAACTACAAACACCAGAAACTACTTGCAACTCCTGGACAGAGGACAAGAGCGACTAATAAGTCGAGAGGGTCAATTAAGGATCCCAATGAGTGGTAGTAGTTGTTCATGGATCACAAACACATAACTCAGTTCTTGAGGACGGCTTCAATGAGACAACCCACCATGTACTCCTACATGGCCTCTCACCGCTACCTTTACCAAATCGTGTTCACACAATTAGCTCACACATAGTAGGACATGTTCATCACCATTCCAATTCATCACCGATGAATCAGACCTGACTCAACTCTAAGCAGTAGCAGGCATGACAAACAAGCATGAATGAGTAGGCACATCAGGGCTCAAACAACTTCTACTCATGCTAGTGGGTTTCATCTATTTACTGTGGCAATGACAGGTCATGCAGAGGAAAAGGGGTTCAACTACCGCAGCATGTAACCGTTGAATCGTTGTTGTCCTAATGGAGTAAAAGAGAGCAGGAGCGAGAGAGTGGGATTGTATCGGAATGAACTGATACGTCTCCAACGTATCTATAATTTTTGATTGCTCCATGCTATAATATCTACTGTTTTGGGCTATATTGGGCTTTATTTTCCACTTTTATATTATTTTTGGGACTAACCTATTAACCGGAGGCCCAGCCTAGAATTGCTGTTTTTTGCCTATTTCAGTGTTTCAAAGAAACATAATATCAAACGGAGTCCAAACGGAATGAAACCTTCTGAAACGTGATTTTCTCATCAGATAAGATCCAGGAGACTTGGACCCTCCGTCAAGAAAGCCACGAGGGTGGAGGGCGCCCCCTAGGGCACGCCCCCTGCCTCATGGGCCCCTCGAAGCTCCATCGGCGTACTTCTTCCTCCTATATATACCTACGTACCCCCAAACGATCAGAGACGGAGCCAAAAACCTAATTCCACCACCGCAACTTTCTGAATCCACGAGATCCCATCTTGGGGCCTGTTCCGGAGCTCCGCCGGAGGGGGCATCGATCACGGAGGGCTTCTACATCATCATCCAAGCCCCTTCGAGGAAGTGTGAGTAGTTTATTTCAGACCTACGGGTCCATAGTTAGTAGCTAGATGGCTTCTTCTCTCTTTTTGGATCTCAATACAATGTTCTCCCCCTCTCTCGTGGAGATCTATTCGATGTAATCTTCTTTTTGCGGTGTGTTTGTTGAGACTGATGAATTGTGGGTTTATGATCCAGTCTATCTATGAATAATATTTGAATCTTCTCTGAATTTTTTTATGTAGATTGGTTATCTTTGCAAGTCTCTTCGAATTATCAATTTGGTTTGGCCTACTAGATTGGTTTTTCTTACCATGGGAGAAGTGCTTAGCTTTGGGTTCGATCTTGTGGTGTCCTTTCCCAGTGACAGAAGGGGCAGCAAGGCACGTATTGTATCGTTGCCATCAAGGATAACAAGATGGGTTTTTTTATCATATTGCATGAAACTATCCCTCTACATCATGTCATCTTGCTTAAGGCGTTACTCTGTTTTTAAATTAATACTCTAGATGCATGCTGGATAGCGGTCGATGAGTGGAGTAATAGTAGTAGATGGAGGCAGGAGTCGGTCTACTTGTCTCGGACGTGATGCCTATATACATGATCATACCTAGATATTCTCATAACTATGCTCCATTCTGTCAATTGCTCAAAAGTAATTTGTTCACCCACCGTAGAATACTTATGCTCTTGAGAGAAGCCACTAGTGAAACCTATGGCCCCCGGGTCTCTTTCTCATCATATCAATCTCCATCATGCTTTGCTTTTACTTTTTACTTTGCATCTCTATACCAAAAATACCAAAAATATTATTTATCATCTGTATCAGATCTCACTTTCGTAAGTGACCGTGAAGGGATTGACAACCCCTAAGCGCGTTGGTTGTGTTGAGCTATTGTTTTTGTGTAGGTACGAGGGACTCGCGCGTAGCCTCCTACTGGATTGATAGCTTGGTTCTCAAAAACCGAGGGAAATACTTACGCTACTTTGCTGCATCATCCTCTCCTCTTCGGGGAAATCCAATGCAGTGCTCAAGAGGTAGCATGAACAAGGGGGTTTTGCTTGCCTGGCACTTCTGAAGATAGTATAGTTCTTCATCAGTGTCATCGATCTCATCGTCGGAACCACGTCTACTGTGAGGGGACAAATACCGACAATAGAGAAGGAACACAATCAATGCAATGCCCAAAATGATGCATGATCATGACATGGCAATTTGTTGTGATTTGAGCTAATGCAGCTAGCAACAGAAGGGTTTGAGTTGATGTGAACCAAAGGTTCAAATTCAAATTCAAACTATGAATTTCCAAAGTGCATTTACATGTTTTGATCTATACAACAAGGTTAAGTTGCTTTATCATGCATGAAACCATTAGCAATGGATAAATTAGATTTTTTGATAATTTTTCATATATAAATCTTTTCAATCTGAGTTATAGATTAATTTCTATGATTTTTTGAAGTTTATAACAATTTCTGGAATTTTCCGAATAAGTTTAAATCCAAAAAATTCTTTACTGCGTCAGCACTACATCACTGTGATGTCAGCAGGTCAACGGGCGGTCCAGGTCAAACCTGACGTGTGGGGTCCACACGTCAGTGACTAACTAGCTAATCCTAAGTTAATTAGTGTTAACCTAATACTAACTAAAAGTATCATTGGTGGCCCATGCGTCGGTGCCTCATCTAATTAACTAAGTTAATTAACCTTAATCAAATCCAACACTAATTAAGTAGGGGCCTGGGCCCACACGTCAGGGACCCAGGGGAGGTCAAACCCCCTGGTCAGCGGGGTCAAAACCGCTGGCGACTCGACGCCGGCGAGGTCAAACGCGACGGTGACGCTCGGAATTGCTCCTACGGCGACCAAATCAACGGCGGAGCCCATCCACGAGTAGCTGGAGCCCGCGCGCGTCGAGTGGTGGCAGTGGGAGGTGCTGGGGTGGCCGGAATATTCGTCCGCATCGACCGTGGCGGTTGTCGAAGCTCGGTTGAGCTCGGGGTCGAGGCTACAACGGCCGTGGCGATGCGGGGTTGGCACCTATGGCTTATACGTGGTGTGGCAAGTACGTTGGATGCATGCCCGGGACCAAATGGTCACCGAAGCGTCACCGGCGACGAGCGAAGGCGGCGGCGCGTTTCGACCACGATGGGGAACGACACTACGGGAAGCGACCGACCATGGGGACAGGGGGGAAATGGCGGAGGAGCTCACTGCAAGGTCGAAGCGTAGCTCAGTGGGCTCAGGGTCGACCTCAAAGCGGCGAATTTGTCGACGGCGTCCGGCGGCCGTGCGGGGGAGACGAGCTCGATGACGAGGCTTCAAGGCGTCCGGGGTCGTGTGGTTCGGTGTAGAGGTGCGCGACAGCGAGGCGGAGCTTGTGGGCTAGCGGGATGGGCACGGGGATGCTGGTGGCCGCAGTGGTGTTCGTCGGTGCACTCTGGCTCGTTCGGGCGGCCGCGAAGGAGATAGCAGAGGAGAGGGAAGAGGCACGAGGAGAGTGCGAGAGAGGTCGGGGGCTGCGTGCCGTCTCCAGGGGTCGCGGGAGCAAGAAGGGAGGCATGAGGTGGTGTGCGGTGGCCATGCGTGCGTCGGGCACGCACTGTGCATCCGACTGGCGGGAGGAAGAAGACCTCCCTGCCCCTAGTGGGCTGGGCCGGCAAGATGGGCTGCCAGGTGAGCGCTGTCGTGGTTCTAAGTCGGACAGTAGAATGGGGGGTAGGAATGTAGAGGCAAGATCCTAGCCATGGAGGAGTTGTACACACGAGTTTTACGAGTTCAGGCCCTTCTCGGAGGAAGTAACAGCCCTACGTCTCGGAGCCCGGAGGTGGTCGACTGGATTATATGCGTGTGTGTTACAGGGGGTGCGAACCCTTGTCCCCGAGGAGGGGGTGGCTTATATAGAGTTCGCCAGACCCCTCCCGCCCTCAGTTACAAAGGGTTTTAAGGTACATAAAGATGGGGACGTTACTGGTAACGCCTGTAATAAAATACATAATGACCATTAAGGCTATGAATGGAATCCCAACCATTGCAGAGTGGAGTGGCTCTAGATCTTCTGGTAGTCGAGTGGTTGTCCGTACAGTCGAGTGTCTTCAAGTCTGTCGAGTGGAACATAGCTTCATGGTCGAGTGGATGATGATTTTTCTTCGACTGCTTCTGGTTCTTCTAGGGATGTCCTTGGGGAGGGTATCTTGAACAGATCAATGACCCTACCCTAGGTACATAGCTTCATCATTAGCCCCCGAATGGATCAGGGTTTGAGTGAGGAAGGAGTTGAGAACACTTCCGACTCATTTTTCGTGCTATGAGTATATCTTGCCCTGGATCAATGAACTGAAGGGATGACACCAACTTCTTTTTCAGTCGCCTTGGTCCATTCTTAGTTTTTGTCGAGTGAACTTTTATGGTAGAGTTCCGAATGACGATGCGGAGGATGTTTTCCGTCTGACAAGTTGTTCTGCTATCCGCGGATTTTGCGGGATTCGAATTTCGGGAAGCGCGCCAAACGTGCGAGGCCATGGTAATGGGGACAGTTTAGGCAGGTCGCCTCGATTCCCGCGCTACCTTTTTCGCCACGTATCGCGCGCGCGACTGTTGCGGGATTTGTTTAGATCGTCCGGGCCTACAAGTCAGTCAGTCGGAAGTGACCTTATAAAAGGCACCGGACCGGGCTTTTGAACAGTGCGCCCTCATTCTCTTTCTTCTTCCTCAGACTTCTCCGCTGCGCCCGCTTCCGCTCTCGGCGTCGTAGCCTCGCTCGGACTTGATCCGCCGCCATGGGAAAGGAGAAGACGGTGGCGTTGGAGCGGACGAAGAAGGTGACCGCGAAGGAGAAAGGCAAGAGGACCAGCTGGGGTGGATCCTCGTCGAGATCCGGCCTGGCGCCGCGCTAGATCCAGGGTGACTGGATCCGCTCGACGATCAGCCAGGACGACCTCGACGACCTGGTGGAGGGGGGACTGATCCCGCATGAATCAACGCGGCTCCCGGGGAACGAGACTGAGCCGCGGCCGCTGGAGGGTGAGTGCGTTCTCCTCGCCACTTATGTTGACCACGGATTCTCTTTGCCTCCCCACCCTTTCTTTCGTGGCTTTTTGAACTCCTTCGGGGCTCAACTCCACCACTTTACTCCAAACACCATAGTGTATCTGGCTGCCTTTGTGTCAATGTGCGAAAATTTCTTGGGTTGTCGACCGCAGTGGGGTCTCTTCAAACACATATTCACCCGCCGCTCCCAGTCGGTCAAGAAAGCCAACCCGAGTGACGAGAGGACGCATGTGATACAGATGTGCGGGGGCCTTGGAATCCAAATGAGGAACAAGAGTACCTTCCCAGCGATGATCCTTCCTGACTCGGTCCGGGGCTGGCAGTCGACCTAGTTTTACTGTAAGGACCAACCGACCCTGGGCCAGTCGACTGGACTCCCCCCCTTTTCCCTGGCTCGAGTGGAGAAGCCCTCCTCCTTGAGGGTGATCCCAGAAGAGAAGGCGCAAGGTCAAGGCGTTGGTCGAGCGGGTCGTCCAACTTGTCCGCGGCGGGGTGACTGGGATGGACCTGCTGGAGTTCTTTCTCAGTCGACGCATCCAACCGCTCCAAGCCCGTGACCATCCGATGTGGATGTACAAGGGTCTCGAGGACTCCACTCGGATCCACCCGGAGGACGTTAGCGAAGACACGGTGGAGAAGTGGCTGAGAGGAATCACCGACAACAAAGATAATCCCCGGAGGTCTAGGAGGGTGATTCCATTCGACCATTCGCGCCAGCCGGAACAGGTGTGATTCTGCATTGTCAAGTATCTTCTTGATTCATTGTGTAGCACTTTGTTGATGGTCGACTGTATTTCTTTTGCTCGTTGTCCTTTCAGGCTCTCATTGATATGTACTCGATGCCCAATGGAGTGCAGGAGCAAGACGTCGAGGAAGGGGCGAGTGGGGGAGAGAGTGGCGAGTGGCACTCGGATGCAGAGGAGGACGAGGAGAGCGATGACTCGAGTGATGACGAAGAGGCCGATTCGCCTCCTCACAGAGAGAGGAGATCCAAGCACGCTCACGACCCGGCGAGCACCCCGGTCCTGGCGACCGCACCGACTGGGCAAACTTCGAAGCACCCCCAGACGTCTTCCCCAGCGCCGACTGAGAAGGCATCGAAGTAGCTCAAGGTTGTGCCGCCTCCTGCGCGAAAAGCATCGAAAGCCACCTACTCTAAACCACCGAAGGCTTTGCCCAGAATCAGAGTGATCGTCCCCACCATCTCCGGGTAATCATCTGATCCGTTCTTTTCGTCGACTCGAGCAACAGAACATAACCGACTGAGTGTGGACATTTGCAGTGCTGCTACATCGGGAACCTCTTCCTACCAATATCGAGACGAGGAGATGGAAGACGCGGTCACCTCCAACCTAGGTAAAAACTCTTATGATCTTGTTCTTGATTACTCGGTCGATTGAATTCTAGCGATTCACTTGGGGTCGACTGATTTCTCTGCAGCTCCTCCCAACGTCATCGATCTTCCAGATGATGATGAAGACGTGGCCCCTAGGACCAGAAAGAACAAAAAAGTAGCAGTTGGCAAGACGTCTCAACAAGGACCGACGACCACACCAACCGCCCGGCAATCTGAAGACGCAGGCGGGGCCTCTGTAACTTTCGTTGTACCATTGTCGAGTGAGCGCCCTGCATCGTCGATTGAACCGGTGTTCCCTTCAGTTGTCCAGCCTCACGCTTCGGAGCTCCAAGATGCCGCACCTGGGTCGTCTGCCCCCTTCTTCACCAACTACCATGTTCTGGAAAATCAGTCAGATGTGGTTGCGGAAGCCATCCGCCAGGCTGACGTGATGATGGAGCGGATGAAGACGGTGCACGAGCATAGCCAGGCTGCTAACGACGCCAGCGCTGCTCTCCGGGCCAATGTCCAGGTAGTAAACTTTCGACTGACCTTGTTTCTATTAGGATATGCTACCCAAAATATTTTCTTCCATATAATCTCTTATTGTTTGCGTCGAATATGTACACCCAGTGGGTGTTTTGTTGTCTTTGGTATTTGCGCTCTTCCACTCGGTCTGGGCGAGTAGGATCTGAACCGGTGGGGGTAGTCTAAGTGCACCCACTGGGTGTAGGCCCCGAGACCGTAGTTGACTGCGGGAAGTCGACTAGGGTCTGAGTTATTTTTTCTTTCTTTTCTTCCACCCGACCCAGGCGGACCGGCCGAATGAGATCTGAACCAGTGGGGGCACGTCAAGTGCACCCACTGGGTGTAGTCCCCGAGACCACGGTCGACTGCTGGCAGTTGGCCGGGGTCTGAATAATTCTTTTCTTCTCTTTGTTTTTTTACTCGACCTGGGCGGACTGGTCGAGTTGGGTCTAAATCAGTGGGGGCACGCCAAGTGCACCCGCTGGGTGTAGTCCCCGAGACCACTGTCGACTGCGGGCAGTCGGCTGGGGTCTGAGTAAATAACCTTTGATCTTGTCGATCGACACGTCTTTTACCTCCTGCGGAAATCTTGTACTCCCATTTCCAAGTTTGCTGAACTTGAGGAGAAGCAGAGGCAACTCAACCTCGACTTGGAGCTGGCCCAACAGAATTTGAAGAAAGCTCAAGATGAAGCTGCTGGTATGGAAGGTAACTACCTGTCGACTGTTCACGTCGATCGTTTTTTAAGATATTTCTTCGATCTCTTGTTTGATCCGATTGCTTCTTTTGCATAGAAAATGAGGCTGGCTCTAGAGAAGAAGGACTTGGACCTTGTAGCTGCGCAGAAGGAAGCCCAAGATAAGACTGCCCTTGCAAACCAGAAGCTGGCTTCAGTCGGAGCGTTGGAAGGGGAGGTGAACAAGCTGAAGTCCTGTCTCAATCAGTCTAACCGAGAAGTGATTCGTCTGAAGAAGGATAAAATTTCCCTGAATGAGAAGTTGGAGTGTGCGGTCCGCAAGAGAAATGACACGGAAGCCTATCTGAGAACTCTTGCTAAGAAGCTCTATCTTATGCTGGAAGGTACTTGTCGGTGTCAAAACCGGCGGATCTCGGGCAGGGGGTCCCGGACTGTGCGTCTAGGCCAGATGGTAATAGGAGGCAAGGGACACGAAGTTTTACCCAGGTTCGGGACCTCTTCATGGAGGTAAAACCCTACGTCCTGCTTGATTAATATTGATGATATGGGTAGTACAAGAGTAAATCTACCACGAGATCGGAGAGGCTAAACCCTAGAAGCTAGCCTATGGTATGATTGTTGTTCTGTATGTTGTCCTACGGACTAAAACCCTCCGGTTTATATAGACACCGAAGAGGGTTAGGGTTACACAAAGTCGGTTACAATGGTAGGAGATCTGCATATCCGTATCACCAAGCTTGCCTTCCACGCCAAGGAAAGTCCCTTCCGGACACGGGACGAAGTCTTCAATCTTGTATCTTCATAGTCCGGGAGTCCGGCTGAAGGTATAGTCCGGCCATCCGGACACCCCCTAATCCAGGACTCCCTCAGTAGCCCTTGAACCAGGCTTCAATGACGACAAGTCCGGCGCGCAGTTTGTCTTCGGCATTGGAAGGCGGGTTCCTCCTCCAAGTACTTCATAGAAGATTTTGAACACAAAGATAGTGTCCGGCTCTACAAAATAAGTTTCCACATATTGCCATAGAGAGAATAATATTTACACAAATCTAATCTGCTGACGTATTCCGTGGTGTGACATCGCACCACGGCCAAGCCTTTATTCGAATCGTTTTATTATCCCACCTCAGCGCGTCATGCGAGGCGGTTTCCTTGGCACGTCTTGTTAAAGCAGAGATCGTGTCCCCTTATTCCGGGATTCTCGTCAATACGGGCGTGGGTAACCCAACCGCTTCTAGGACTCCTAGACTATAGGCAAGTCCAAACAGACACGGAGAGGACACTCAATATTCACCCTCTTTATAAAGGGACAAGGCTTTTATTTTTTCCCTCCCGTGCTCAATCGAATCCTTCCCCCACCTCAAGCTCAAACACCCAAAGTTCAGGTCAGGTGCTCCGAACCTTCAATCATGTCCGGATCTAGCCTTCAAGGCCAATGGGTGCCTTCCTCCGTCATGGAAGAAGGCATCAAAAAGTTGAGGGAGTCCAGATATCTGACCACCGAGGTTGTGCATCGGCTGCCTGCCCGAGGGCAGGCCGTCCCCTCCCACAAACCCAACGAGAGCGTCGTGTTCGTCTCCCACTTCCTCCGAGGTCTAGGCCTTGCTCTGGATCCTTTTGTCAGGGGTTTGATGTTTTATTACGGGCTAGACTTCCATGATCTAGCTCCGGACTCCTTTCTTCATATCACGACATTTATTGTCGTGTGTGAGGCCTTCCTCCGGGTTACCCCTCACTTTGGCCTGTGGCTCAAGACCTTTGAAGTAAAGCTGAAGATGATCGAGGGGCAACATGCAGCGTGTGGAGGTGCCTCAATATGCAAGATGACGGGAGCTCTGTGGCCCAAAGATTCCATTCCAGAGGTGTCTGAATTGTGGCAACAGGAGTGGTTCTACATCACGGCTCCTAGAAGTGCCAAGTGGGCGGCCGCCCTTATTTTCCGCCCGGGCCCTCCACCACAACTGATGTCATGGATCAGCAGAGGTCTGAGCTGGGGTCCAGCCAAGGACGTTCCTGTACTGCAAAGCCGCATTCGAGATCTCTTCAATGGAGATTTTAGTTTGGTTGCGGTAATACAAGTTATGCTGGTTCGTCAAGTCCAGCCTTGCAAATGCCGGCCCCTTCGCTTGTGGGAGTTCAATCCCGAGGGACCGCATGTCATCCAAAATTTCCTCGGCCTGACGCACGAGGATATGTACAAGTCATTCTTTGGACCCCAGGTAGAGTGTCCGGAAATCACCGAGGATGTGGGCTTGAGCAGTAACCGCGCCGCCGAACAGGTAAGGAATCTTCCGGCCGAACATACTATCTCTCATTTGTTACGAAGTTATTTCTGAGAGTTCGCTTTTTGACTAGGACTAGCTAACAAAGGCGAAGTTGATTCGGTGTTCGGCCCCCCTCCTTGAGGGTTTGGACAATCCGGTATTGGAAAAGATGCTCCAGGTCGCACCTTGCCCAGAGCCCTTGAAGGAAGATACTGGGAAGGATAATACAGGCAGACGCGGGCCCCCAACGCTGCCCATTCTAAACGAGGGAGCGAGCATCTCCATGAAGGAAGACGACCGGAGGAGGAAAAGGACTGCGCCCGGGGATTTGGACGCCGAAGCCTCCAAACGGGAGAAGAAGTCTCCCACAGAGGGTCCTACCTTGGGGGGGTGCTTTTGCCGCACAAAGTCCGCGGGGGATCAATTCTCCAGTGAGTCGTAAGTGACCCGAAATACTTTAAAAGTACAGGTATGCCATCTTTTTCTTCTGAGAAATTAACCATCGCATATATCTTTGCAGTTCGGGCCTTAGCCCCTCTCAAATGAGCTCGTCTTCGGGGGATCTTCTTCCAGAGATGATGGAGAGAGAAACGCCCCCTCCGGACTCCTCCGCTCCGGAAGCGGGCGACCCCGAAGTGTCGTCGCGGAGGGCCTCTCTGGGTCCGGTGAGGCCAGAAGATAATCCCATTGACCCCCGAAGCTCCCAGTGTCCGGCTCCCGAAGAGAGCGGAAAAAAGAGTCTGACACCGTCTGGTGTGCGATCAGATGTTCTGAGGGAGTTGGTGGGGAGAGCGGCCATCTCAGATGAACACCTTGTGCTGATGAATACGGTGATGGAGAGAATCTTGTCCGCCGAAAGCGGATTGCATGAAGCTTTTATGAGTCTACTGACAGGCTTTGAGGTACGTAGAATAACGTATGATAGTCCTGCACATGCTAGGTGTGCCCTGTGTAGAAAGTAGCCCCTGAGACTCTGGTTGTCGTCGGAAACGACGATGAATAGAGGATCATATTCCCAGGTAATAACCATACTGCCTCTATGTGTAGGTGATGGAAGCTCCGATGGCTAGCCAGACTAGCGAGTTTGCCCATTTAAAACAGCAGTTGGATGCGGCAGACGCCGACATCGAGCTTGTTAACAAAAGGCTTGACGAGGCACAGGGTAAGTGTCATTATCTACCACATAGGAAGAGCAACATGATGCCAGTATCTTTAATATGTTGTGACTGCAGATGGAGCTGCCACTGTTGAAGCCTTGCAGGCAAAATTTGCCCGAGCCAAGGAACAAGCGAGGATTAGTAATGCCGCTGCTTTGAAGGCGGCCGAAGAGTTGAAAACCGAGAAGGCCGCGCATGGCGAGAGCCGAGATAAGATGGCCAAGATGGCCATAGAATTAAAAGCCGCCGCCGACTATTGCCGGGTTCTTGAAAAGGAAAACCTAGCGAAGGCATCGGACCTTGAGAAGGCTGTTGCGACGAGAAAAGACATCCGCTCTGCTATGAGGGCGAAGAAGGAGGAGCTGCGGGAAGCCAGGGATATTGTAGCTGGGAAATCCTTTATGTTGCGGAGGAAGTTCGGAGATCCACGGTATGCCTCTTTGGATCGGCTGTGGAGTTCGAAGGATGTGTATATGGATTTGGCGGCGAGCGCTGCCGATGCGGCCAAGTACTTCCAGGGTCAGACGGACCGTGAAGTGGACCAGCTGTTTTGGACACAATTCCATTCTCCCGAGCGTCCGCTTTCATTGACTGACCAATTAGCCGAATGGGCCGAACTGAATAGGTTGTCCGGACTCGCCATGAGGTCTGTTGTGGATCAGCTATGGCCGGAAAGGCCAAAACCGAATAGCCATTTTCAGCTTGGTGAAGCAGCTCCTTGACGTGGTGCCGCGCATTAATGCGATGAAGAGGTCGGCATGTATAGAGGGCTCACGGATGGCCTTTGCCCGTGTTAAAGCATACTGGGCGGAGATGGATGCTACCACTGTTGCAGCGTGGGATTCGGCCATAGGTCGAATGGCTGCTGAGCACTACTTTGAAGAAGTTCTTGAGGGTGCTCGTTTGATAGAGACCCAGTGCTCAAAAAATATTATGTTTGAGTGATATGTAATCTCATTGTAAGCGAAATGCTTTTATAAATTTTTATGGGGCTATTTTTATACTTTTGCCTGAAAGTAATATGATGTCTCCTGGGCGGCTGTTTATGTATACATGTGTATAACCTGAAAGATTGCAGCCGTCGGCTTCAACCCCCATGCATATAATGCGGAGGTGCTCGCAAAAAACACGCATTCACACTTAACCCAACATCTTGGTCCTATTAAGGAGGTGATAGCGGAGCGAGTGAGGCAACAGGACTATAATGCTTTAGCACTTTCACTTAGCCATAGGAGTTTGACAGTGGGGCTACTAGATAGCCCCTAGTGGCTCCGCACTCTCCCGATCCTGGGGTGCGTACATGCCTGGCCGGAAAACGGCCCTTCGTTAAGGCGAAGGAATTCTAACATTCCAACAGGTCATCGAGTGGTTGACCAGTCTCACGCTATATCATGACAGTCAGTTTTCGGCTTTCTCTACTGAGGTGCTCGTCCGGATGAACCAGGGCACAATCGCAGTAGTTCTCCTGGTGCTACCTTAGCCGGTAAAGCGGAACGTAAGGCACCAAAACACAGGAGCTGGGCAAACCCAACATTTGACCAAAGACAATGATTCGGAGCTGATGCATATAAGGCCAAACTCGCGACGCCGAACACTCCCTAAGGTATTCGGTCTTTGTGGTATAAACCGGGCCTAAATAATGGCCTTTGTAAGAAGCCCCTTGTGTCCAGGTACGTGCATTGTTCTGGCGTGGCCACATGCCAAGACGTCAGCATCCTTCTCAACGGTGGATATGTATCAACAAGAGACAGTAAAAAAGGGTTTACGCAGGGTCTTAATCTAAAAAGAATCCTTGGAGCGGGTCCCTGCTGCACGTTCGCGCCTGTGTCTCCGTTGTGCCGTATCCTGGATGGGTGTAGCACGATGATCGTCTGTAAAAGAGAGGAATTTAGGTGAAAAAGTTGTCGTGCAAAAATATAGTTTCTAAAGAAACCATGTATAATTCAAGATGAGAAAAAATTGCCACTTGTCTGCGCGCGTTGAGCCCCTTGTATTAACAAATAGGGGTGTGACCACTTATTTGGTATAAATAGCGGCACCGGACTTGATTAATTGTGTCTAAGGTCTTAACGACCTATTGGATGCTTTCGCTGGTCCGGGCGCCTTTAGTGTGCGGCTGCCAAGGCAGCCGCACTCTCTTCGGCGCGCAGAGATCGCTTGATATTTCCTTTCACTAAAATGATGCCACGTGGACCGGGCATCTTGAGTGTGAGGGAGGCGTAGTGTGGTATTGCATTAAAGCGAGCGAAAGCTTCGCGTCCGAGCAGTGCTTGATAGCCACTTTGGAATGGAGCGATGTGGAAGGTTAAATGCTCGCGACGGAAGTCATCGGGGGAGCCGAATATAACTTGTAGTAGGAGGGAGCCCGTACAACGAGCCCCTGGGCCTGGCGTTACTCCTTTAAAGGTAGTATTGCTATGGCGAATTTTTGTTGGGTCTAACCCCATCCCGCGGATTGTATCCTGATATATTAGGTTTAGACTACTGCCACCGTCCATTAAGACTCGTGTGAAGTTATGTCTGCCAATTATTGGGTCTAATACCAGGGCGGCCCATCCTGCATGTCGGATACTTGCTGAGTAATCGTGATGGTCGAAAGTGATCGGTTGAGACGACCAGTGGCGGGACTTCGCGGTGACAGGCACTTGGGTATATTTTCCTGGAGTGCCGCGTTGTTTTTTTCCCTTGATCACGTGTAACACGTTTACTGTTTTGACTTCTGGTGGAAATTTCTTTTGTTCCCCAGTGTCTTGCTTGCGAGGCTCGTCCTCGTCTTCACTTGGTGTATCCTCCCCCTTGTGTACGGTGTTGAGCTTGCCGGACTGCTTGAAGACCCAACATTCTCTGTGGGTATGATTAGCCGGTTTACCAGGGGTACTATGGATCTGACATACTTGGTCCAGAATTTTGTTGAGGCTGGACAGTTCATCCCTGGTGCCTTTAGAGGGCGGTTTTTGCTGACCTGGCTGAGAGTTTTTGAATCCGGCGTTTACTGTCGTGCCCTTCGTGCTGTCTTCTTTATTCCGGCATTTGTTATTGTTGCGCCATGATTTCCCATTTCCATCTCTAACTTCAGATGTACTGGGGTCGCTGGTGCTGCATCTGGCTAGCCAGCTGTCCTGACCCACGCAAAAGCGGGTCATGAGGCTTGTTAATGCGGCCATTGTTCTCGGCTTATTTTGGCCGAGGTGTCTGGCGAGCCATTCGTCACGGACGCTATGCTTAAAAGCTGCCAAGGCTTCGGCGTCCGGACAGTCGACAATCTGGTTCTTTTTAGTAAGAAACCTGTTCCAAAGCTTTCGGGCTGACTCTCCGGGCTGTTGAGTTATATGACTCAAATCGTCCGCATCCGGAGGTCGGACATAAGTCCCTTGAAAATTTGCCCGAAAGGCGTCTTCGAGCTCTTTCCAACTTCCAATGGAGCTTTCGGGGAGGCCTTTAAGCCAGTGACGAGCTGGCCCTTTGAGCTTGAGGGGTAAGTACTTGATGGCATGGAGATCATCTCCTCGAGCCATATGGATATGAAGGATGTAGTCCTCAATCCAGACCCCAGGGTCTGTTGTTCCGTCGTATGTCTCTATGTTTACAGGTTTGAATCCCTCTGGAAATTCATGGTCCAGCACCTCATCGATGAAACATAAGGGGTGCACGGCACCCCTGTAGCTGGGTGTACCGCGTTGTTCGGGTGTTTGTTGTGTTGCATTGTATGCTGGGGCGCGCTTGCGTGGTCCATAGATGGATTCTTGCTGCGTCGTCCTTTGGGTGCGAGCCCTCGCCTGGGTCGCGTGTTGTATTGTGAGTGGCGTTGTATGCCGCTCTGTGTTGGTAGAGGGGTCGTTTATCCGGCCAGGTGGCTGCTTTAATATTTGGTTGTGGGGGGTCTGAGGCCTCCTCATCGAATTCAGGTAGCAGCTTCCGCTTTGGGTAGCTCTTGGAGGGGCGATTGTCGCCGTACCTCGCTGCAGCGTTGAGTATTTTACTCCATCTGATTTGGAGTGTGTCTTGCGCAGCCTTGAGCCTTTGCTTCTGTCTTTTAAGACTCCTCGCAGTGGCAACAAGCCTTTTACGGGCATTCTGCTGCTCCGGGTGCCTGTCCGGCGTTATATCGTCCGGACCATTATCCTTGATAGAATTTGTTTGTTCGGTTTGATTATCCGGATTTCTGCTGTCCGGCAGCGGTTTGCCCTACTCCAGCACTGGGTATGTGTGATCGTTATTTTTGTCGAGGCGGGATTTGGGGCGGCGCTTGCGTCGCCGCTTTGACTGCTTCTCGAGGGAACAAGCCTTCGGTGCGTCCTTCCGCTCCTCGTCGTCATCTTTTGGTGCGTCCACCATGTATACGTCATATGACGAGGTGGCTTTCCAGGGCCCAGTAGGCGCTGGTTCTTTATCGTCTCCTTCATCGGCGTCATACCGTCGATGTCTTCAGAGTCGAAGTCGAGCATGTCGGTTAAATCGTCGACAGTGGCTACAAAGTGGGTGGTGGGTGGGCTTTGAATTTCTTCATCGTCCGTATCCCAACCTTGCTGACCGTAGTCCGGCCAGGGCTCTCCTGATAAAGAGAGAGACTTTAGTGTCTTCAGAATATCGCCAAAAGGCGAGTGTTGAAAGATGTCCGCGGCAGTAAACTCCATGATCGGCGCCCAATCAGATTCAATCGGCAGGGGCGCGGAGGGTTCGGAGTCCGGAGAGGAGTCCGGCTCCTTGGAGTCACGAGTCTCGCGGAGTGCGGGACTGGTGTTTGGCTCGATCGCCGTTGGGATCGCAGCCCTCGAGGCGGCATCCAACCACCCATCCTCGATCGGTGCAGTTGGCTCCGAATTAAGGGTCGAAGCCAATGCGGGTGCGGCCTCCAGGGCACTATTCGGCGGCAGAGCTATATCATGCTCATCGTGACAGTGCGGCGCGCTTGGCAATGGCTCAAATCCATCGAGGATCAAGTCCCCGCGGATGTCAGCTGTGTAGTTTAAACTTCCAAATCTGACCTGACGGCCAGGGGCATAGCTTTCGATCTGCTCCAGATGGTCAAGTGAATTGGCCCGCAGTGCGAAGCCGCCGAAGACGAAGATCTGTCTGGGGAGGAAGGTCTCACCCTGGACTGCATCGCTATTGATAATCGTAGGAGCCATCAAGCCTAACGGCGAAGACACAGAGGAACTCTCAATGAAAGCACCAATGTCGGTGTCAAAACTGGCGGATCTCGGGTAGGGGGTCCCAAACTGTGCGTCTAGGCCGGATGGTAACAGGAGGCAAGGGACACGAAGTTTTACCCAGGTTCGGGCCCTCTTGATGGAGGTAAAACCCTACATCCTGCTTCATTAATATTGATGATATGGGTAGTACAAGAGTAGATCTACCACGAGATCAGAGAGGCTAAACCCTAGAAGCTAGCCTATGGTATGATTGTTGTTCTGTATGTTGTCCTACAGACTAAAACCCTCCGGTTTATATAGACACCGGAGAGGGTTAGGGTTGCACAAAGTCGGTTACAATGGTAGGAGATCTGCATATCCGTATCGCCAAGCTTGCCTTCCACGCCAAGGAAAGTCCCTTCCGGACATGGGATGAAGTCTTCAATCTTGTATCTTCATAGTCCGGGAGTCCGGCTGAAGGTATAGTCCAGCCATCCGGACACCCCCTAATCCAGGACTCCCTCAGTACTCCTTTTAAACCGACTATTTTGCTACTTGCAAGTTAATCCTGTCTAGTCGACTCACTAACTCTTTGACTGCAGAATTCTACCAAAACTTTGACGAGGAAACCGGAAGGATCGAGACGGGTCTGGACCCTATCGCTTCTCCAGTTTGTGATGAAACTGCCATGAACGTGCTCCGACTGGAGTCCCATGTCACCAGCATCACAAGTTACCTCGCGCGTCTGAAGGTGGCAGTTTCACGAATCGACCCATTACTCTAGCCAAGGGCGACGCTTCAAAATGACTTGGAATCTCTGATGGCTCGGCTCGAGGAGATCCCTGGTCGAGTGCAAGAATGGAAGAAGTCCTCTACCCGGTGTGGTGCTTACGTGGCGTTGTGCTTGGTAAGAGTCCACTGCAAGGAAGCTCGTGAAGACAAGCTGGTGGCGATCAAGGTCGCCAACACCAAAAGGCACGACTTCTAGTCCTTTATGGAGACTTTCATCGCTGTTGCCACTTGGATCGCAGATGGAATCGACTTGGACGAATTCGTCGAACCCTCCAGCCCTCCTTTTGCCGAGTGAACAAACTATGAGATTTAAACCTGTCTTAAATTTGCCTCGGAATGCCGAGTGGTTGCTGTAACCATTAAACTCCTTCGGGCTTGATGCTCGAATACTTTTGATTTGTTGCTTGGAACTTTAGGATTTATCCGAACTGCTTTTGAGTATACTTGCGATTGCTTTTGGGATCTTCTCCGTTGTATTTGTGGCGTAGCTCGGAGGAGAAGGTTGCAGTCGACCTGCGCCTCGCTGTCCTTGCGGACAAGGATGGAGCGCATGTTGTACTTGTGGCGAAGCTCAGAGAAGAGGGTTGCAGTCGACCTACACCTTGTCGTCCCTACGGAAAGGGTGGAGCGCACGTTGTGCTTGTGGCGAAGCTCGAAGAAGAGGGTTGCAGTCGACCTGCGCCTGGTCGTCCTTGCGGACAAGGGTGGAGCATACGTTGTATTTGTGGTGTAGCTCGGAGAAGAGGGCCGCGGTCGACATGCACCTCATCGTCCTTGCGGGTAGGGATGGAGCGTACGTTGTACTGGTGGTGCAGCTCTTAGGGAAAGGATTTTACAAACTTAGGCGACTACTGGACTGCAGCTAAGCCCCCGAGTGGGAGGATTGCTCACCACTCGGTAGGATTTTTTAAACTTAGGCGAGTACTGGACTGCAGCTAAGCCCCCGAGTGGGAGGATTGCTCACCACTCGGTAGGATTTTATAACCTTAGGCGAGTACTGGACTGCAGCTAAGCCTCCGAGTGGGAGGATTGCTCACCACTCGATAGGATTTTTTAAACTTAGGCGAGTATTGGACTGCAGCTAAGCCCCCGAGTGGGAGGATTGCTCACCACTCGATAGGATTTTTAAACTTAGGCGAGTACTGGACTGCAGCTAAGCCTCCGAGTGGGAGGATTGCTCACCACTCGGTAGGATTTTTTAAACTTAGGCGAGTACTGGACTGCAGCTAAGCCCCCGAGTGGGAGGATTGCTCACCACTCGGTAGGATTTCACAAACTTAGGCGAGTACTGGACTACAGCTAAGCCCCCGAGTGGGAGGATTGCTCACCACTCGGTAGGATTTTACAAACTTAGGCGAGTACTAGACTGCAGCTAAGCCCCCGAGTGGGAGGATTGCTCACCACTCGGTAGGATTTTAAAAACTTAGGCGAGTACTGGACTGCAGCTAAGCCCCCGAGTGGGAGGATTGCTCACCACTCGGTAGGATTTTAAAAACTTAGGCGAGTACTGGACTGCAGCTAAGCCCCCAAGTGAGAGGATTGCTCACCATCGGTAGGATTTTACGAACTTAGGCAAGTACTGGACTGCAGCTAAGCCCCCGAGTGGGAGGATTGCTCACCACCCGGTAGGATTTGAAAACCTTAGGAGAAACGGATTCGCGGCTAAGCTCCCGAGTGAGAGGCTTTCTCATCACTCGGTAGGATTTTCTTTCGAACTTAGGCGAAACGGATTCGCGGCTAAGCCCACCCATTGGGGGATTTCAGAGGTAAATAAAAACAACAACAATCGTGTGAGAAGACTGTAGAGCTCTTGTCTTTGATGAACAAATTACAAAGGTATTTCTTATTACATTTTATTCAAACGAGTGCTTAAGTATAAAAGGGGCGGAGCAGCTCCGCGTTCCAAGCCCGTGGCTCGTGCTTCTAATGCTCGACGCTGTAAAGATGGTATGCTCCATTGTGGGGAACTCTGGTGATGATGAAGGGGCCTTCCCAAGCAGGGGCGAGCTTGTGTGGTTTCTGTTGATCCACTCGAAGAACCAAGTCTCCCTCTTGAAAGGTTCGACCCCTCACATTTATGGTGTGGAATCGACGCAAGTCTTGTTGATAAATGGTCGACCGGATCAAGGCCATCTCTCTTTCCTCCTCTAAGAGATCGACTGAATCTTGCCGGGCCTGTTCTGCTTCCTCTTCGGAGAAGAGCTCGACTCAGGGTGCGTTGTGGAGCAGGTCACTTGGCAGGACAGCCTCGACTCCATAGACCAAAAAGAAAGGAGTTCGTCTAGTCGAACGATTGGGAGTTTCCTCAATCCCCAAAGAACTAACAGAAGTTCATCGACCCAAGCGCCTGCTGCGTGTTTGAGATCACGCATCAGTCAGGGTTTCAGTCCTTTGAGAATTAGGCCATTCGCTCTTTCTGCTTGTCCGTTCGACTACAGGTGAGCGACTGAAGCATAGTCGACTCGTGTGCCTTGAGAAGCGCAGAAAGCTCTAAACTCATCAGAATCGAAGTTCGACCCGTTGTCAGTGATGATGTTGTGTGGAACTCCATATCTGAATGTCAATTCTCTGATAAAACTGACAGCGGTGCTGGCTTGAAGGTTCTTGATAGGTTTAGCTTCAATCCATTTGGTAAACTTGTCGACTGCTACGAGCACATGAGTGAAGCCGCTCCTACCAGTTCTCAGTGGTCCAACCATATCCAATCCCCAAACAGCAAAGGGCCAGACGAGGGGAATGGTCTTCAGGGCTAACGCTGGCTTGTGAGACATGTCAGAGTAAAACTGGCAGCCTTCACATCTGTCGACTATATCTTTCACCATTTCATTTGCTCGTGGCCAATAAAATCTGGCTGGGTATGCTTTAGCCACGATGGCTCGAGAGGACGCATGGTGACCACAGGTCCCCGAGTGGATGTCGTTGAGGATCATTCGACCTTCTTCTGGCGTTATGCATCTCTGACCAACTCCTGTCACGCTTTCCCTGAACAGTTGTCCTCTTATCACAGTAAAGGCCTTGGATCGACGGACGATCTGTCGAGCCTCTTCTTCGTCCTCTAGGAGTTCCTTTCTCAGGATGTACGCAATGTATGGCACTGTCCAGTCGGGAGTAATGACTAGAACCTCCATGATTAGATCGACCACGGCTGGGACCTTGACTTCAGTCGGATCTATGGTGCTCTTAGGCTGCGGGGGCTCTTCAGTAAAAGGATCTTCCTGAACTATCGGTGTGTGAATATGTTCCAAAAACACATTGCTGGGAATGGCTTCTCTCTTGGAACCTATCTTTGCCAAATCATCGGCTGCTTGATTTTTTAGACGGGGTATGTGATGGAGCTCTAACCCCTCAAACTTCTTTTCCAACTTCCTCACTGCATTGCAGTAACCAGTCATAGCTGGGCTTCTAACGTCCCATTCTTTCATCACTTGATTGACCACCAAATCTGAGTCGCCGTAAACCATGAGGCGACGGACGCCGAGTGAAATGGCCATACGTAACCCATATAGGAGTGCTTCATATTCTGCTTCGTTATTGGAGGAATCAAAGTGAATCTGGAGGACGTATCTGAGCTTGTCTCCTCGGGGGGATACCAGTACCACCCCAGCACCGGAACCATTCAGCATCTTGGATCCATCAAAGAACATGGTCCAGTGCTCCGAGTGAACTTGAGTCGGCAGTTGTTGTTCGATCCACTCGGCGAGGAAATCTGCCGCTGCTTGGGACTTGATAGCTTTCTTTGCCTCAAACTTGATATCTAAAGTAAGGAGTTCAATCGCCCATTTTGCCACTCGACCAGTTGCATCTCTGTTGTGCAGAATCTCCAACAATGGAGCGTCGCTGATGACTGTAACAGAGTGATCAGAGAAATAGTGTGCAACCTTCTTCGTGGTCATGTAAATCCCGTAAACAAGCTTCTGATAGTGTGGATATCTCTGCTTTGACGGAGTCAGAACTTCAGAAACATAATAAACCGGGCGCTGAACTTTATAGCTTTTCCCTCTTCTTCCTGCTCGACCGTAAGTACTGTATGACGACTTGTCCAGTGGCTGCTATATAAAGCAGTAAAGGCTCTTTGCTGATTGGGGCAGCAAGCACCGGCTGGGTGGAAAGCAGGGCTTTTAGCTCTGCAAATGCTGCATCACCTTCAGGAGTCCACTCGAACTTATCTGATTTCTTCATCAGTCGGTAAAGAGGCAGTGCCTTTTCACCGAGGCGAGAAATGAATCGACTTAGGGCGGCCAAACAACCAGTAAGCTTCTAGACATCATGCACACGCATAGGGCATTTCATCCGGAGTATGGCACCCACTTTTTCTGGGTTAGCGTCGATCCCTCGTTCGGAAACGAGAAAACTGAGTAATTTTCCGCCTGGAACTCCAAACGTGCACTTTGATGGATTAAGCTTGATATCATACCTTCTAAGGTTGGCAAAGGTTTCAGCAAGGTCAGCCAGTAGGTCGAAACCTTTACGTGACTTGACCACAATGTCATCCATGTATGCTTCCACATTCCGACTGATCTGAGTGAGCAGGCACTTCTGAATCATCTGCATGAATGTGGCTCCAGCGTTCTTCAAACCGAATGGCATAGTGACATAACAGAAGCACCCAAATGGGGTGATGAAAGCTGTTTTTATCTTGTCGGGTCCGTACAGATGGATCTGGTGGTACCCGGAATAGGCATCCAAAAAGGACAAACGCTCACATCCCGCAGTCGAGTCGACTATTTGGTCGATGCGAGGGAGAGGAAAGTGATCTTTCGGGCAGGCCCGATTGATATGTTTGAATTCGATGCACATGCGAAGTGAGTCGTCCTTCTTTGGGACCATGACAACATTAGCTAACCACTCGGAGTGGTAAATCTCACAGATAAACTCAGCTACCAAAAGCTGAGCCACCTCTTCACCGATTACCTTCCCCTTCTGTACGGCGGCCGTCGAAGATGTTCTTTGACTGGTTTCACTTTTGGGTCGACTCGCAAATGATGCTCAACCAGTCCCCTGGGAACACCCGGCATGTCTGAAGGTTTCCATGCAAAGATGTCCCAGTTCTCACGGAGGAACTGGATGAGCGCCTCTTCCTATTTAGAGTCGAGTGTTGTTGAAATGTGAGTCGGAGCAGCATTGGGATCCGTCGGGTGAATGTGAATCGACTTTGTTTTGCCATACGACTGGAATGCTGAATCCGTGGCAGGCTTCTTGGCTCGCAACAAATCACTTGGATCTGCATTTTTTGATATTCCTGCAATTCTACTACGGCCATCTGTGCATCGGCGATCTTTGAGCCCTTCTGGAAGCACTCTTCCGCCTTCTTCTGACTACCAGTGATAGTGATCACCCCTTTGGGACCAGGCATCTTCAATTTGAGGTACACGTAACATGGTCGAGCCATAAAACGTGCATAAGCTGGCCTGCCCGGAATAGCATGATAGGCACTCTGGAAATCCACAACTTCAAATGTCAACTTTTCTTTGCAGTAATTCTTGGAATAACCGAAAACCACGTCAAGAGCAATCTGGCCGAGTGATGCAGCCTTCTTGACAGGAATGACACCATGGAAACTCATATTGCTTTCACTGAGTCTGGACATTGGAATGCCCATTCCTTTCAACGTTTCTGCATACAATATATTCAGGCCACTGCCACCATCCATCAGAACCTTAGTCAGTCGGGTGCCTTCGACTACTGGGTCGACCACCAACGCTTGCCTCCGAGGGGTGGCTATGTGCGCTGGGTGATCGGACTGGTCGAATGTAATGGCAGTCTGGCACCACTTCAAATAACTGGGTGTCATCGGAGCGACCATGTTCACTTCTCTGTTGATGACTTTCAATCGACTTTTACTCTCAACGTCAGCGAAAATCATCAGAGTGGAATTCACATGGGGATAACCATCATCATCCTCTTCCTCGTCCTCAACCTTGTCTGCTTCTTTCTCCTTTTCCTTGGGCTGTTTCTCTCGGAATTGCTGGATTAGGAGTCGACACTGTCGAGTGATATGCTTCGGGTAAATGAAATTACCCTCTTCATCTTTTTTGGTGTGAATGTGGCATGGTAAATCCAGCACATCATTTCCATCTTGATCTTTAACTTTCTTGGAGTTCCATGACCCTTTGGGATTCCCCTTGAACTTTCCTTGAGTCACGGCTAAGGCTTCACCAGGAGCGGCTGGCTCGGCTTTGCGCTTCTGCTTCCGACTGGAGTTTCCTCCTCCGGTTTCGTGGGCGACGGTTTTGTGCTTGCCACTCCGGAGTCGGTCTTCTTCTTCACCGTTGGGGTACTTGGTGGCAATTTCCATCATCCGAGTCAGAGTCATATCTCCTGTCCTACCGAATTTCATATTCAACTCCCGATATTTGACGCCTTCTTTAAAGGCACAAATTGCCTGATGATCAGACACATTCTCCACCGTGTGGCGCAATGTGATCCATCTCTGGATATAATCTCTCAAAGTTTCATTCGGTTTCTGAACGCAACATTGCAATTCTGTCAGCCCTGCCGGACGTTTGCAAGTACCTTCAAATGTTCTGACAAATACTCGGGCAAGATCTTCCCAAGTATAAATGCTACCAGGTGCTAACTGATGCAGCCACGCTCTGGCTGAGCCCTCCAACATCAAGGGAAGGTGTTTCATGGCCACCTCATCGTTGCCACCACTGATCTGAACAGCCACTCTGTAATCTTCAAGCCAAGTATCAGGCTTGGACTCACCAGTGAACTTACTGACTCCAGTCGCCAACCTGAAGTTGGGAGGAATCACCGCAGCCCTGATGGCTCTGCTGAAGCACTCTGGACCTGAGACACGCGCTCTGCTGCTGGTTGGAAAGTCTCTGTCGGGACCTTCTCTGTGAGCTCTGTTTCTGTCGACCAGACCCTGAACGAGAATAGATCTCGCGTCAAAGCCCGGTTCCCTGGGGTCGACTGGAATCCTTCGCCCACCACTGTGAGGGCGTCTATCATCCTGTTGCCGAGGCACGTACGATCCACTCCTTGGGGGTGGCGTGGGCACTCGACGACGATCGTCGTGATCGAGTCGGTGATCATACTGCTCGTGGCTTCTGTATCTCGTCAATCTCCACGTCCCTCATGCCTCGGGGGCGATCTTGGGCTGTGAGCCGACTGGACTGTGTCTGCAACCACGGATCTACTGTGAATCCTATTCCGCGACTGAGATACTACTATGTTCTGCTCACCCGCGTCTCGGAGCAAGGCCCGGATCTGCACCAAACCCCGACCAGCTTCTGACTGGGAAGGTTGAATTGACTCCGCTATTCAGGCCACAGCTGCGAGATTCTGGATTGGAGTTCGGTATACCTGAGACGGAGGCGGAAAAAGTTGACATCGACTGGATTCGGGAGCACGCTGCCGAGCACGCTCGTCGAGTGCGCGCTGGATGTTCTCCAGTCGAGTGCGCTGAGCCAAGTTGGCCAGGCGCGCCTCCTCCAAGGCCTGGGCCTCAGGGGTTTCTCCAACGATAGGAGTGTGAAGTGCATCCATGTTCCGGCGGCGAAGTTCTTCTCTCCGCTGCGAAGAGAGGGGTTCGGGGCGGTACTCTTCATGAACACGCGACGGGTCACCGCCCCCATTGCCTCCGTCTTCACGGGTGAAGCCAGGAGGACTGCGTGGTCCATTAACCATCAAAACTTCCGCCGCAGGGTCGCTGATGTCGCACTCGGATGCAGTCTCTACGGAGCCAGTCGACAGATCGAACAGGCCGTAGAGGGTTTCCTCGGGCTCGATTGTCGTGACTTGTGGGTGGCCGACTGGCGAGCCACCACATGCTTCACCCACCGCCGAAGCCTCGATTGACCGGAACGGTTGCTCCGGCGGGTCGCAGGGAGGGGGGAAGCTATAGGAGTCGACCGATACTGGGTCGATGGCTGCCGCAGGAGGACGCCGTGGACGCACGCGCGAAAGTGCGTTGCCCCGCGGACGGGGAGTGCGTCGACGTCGAGTGGAGCCTCCTGAAGCCAAGCAGAGTTGTCGGCGACAAACACGAGCGCGCCGAGACGGATCTCGCGGCCCTCAGCCAAACCTCCGCCTGAAACCATGATGAAGGGGATCGGAAAAATTGCAACTTCTCCAACAAGTCGCTAAGACACCTGCCCCACGGTGGGCGCCAACTGTCATGGTTCTAAGTCTGACAGTAGAATGGGGGGTAGGAATGTAGAGGGAAGATCCTAGCTATGGAGGAGTTGTACACACAAGTTCTACGAGTTCAGGCCCTTCTCGGAGGAAGTAACAGCTCTACGTCTCGGAGCCCGGAGGCGGTCGACTGGATTATATGCATGTGTGTTACAGGGGGTGCGAACCCTTGTCCCTGAGGAGGGGTGTGGCTTATATAGAGTTTGCCAGACCCCTCCCGCCCTCAGTTACAAAGGGTTTTAAGGTACATAAAGATGGGGACGTTACTGGTAATGCCTGTAATAAAAGTACATAATAACCATTAAGGCTATGACTGGAATCCCGACCGTTGCAGAGTGGAGTGGCTCTAGATCTTCTGGTAGTCGAGTGGTTGTCCATACGGTCGAGTGTCCTCAAGACTGTCGAGTGGAACGTGGCTTCATGGTCGAGTGGATGATGATTTTTCTTCAACTGCTTCTGGTTCTTTTAGGGATGTCCTTGGGGAGGGTATCTTGAAAAGATCCATGACCCTACCCTAGGTACATAGCTTCATCACGCGCCAGGTTAGTGACTTCTCCCCCTCTCTTTTCTATTTCTTTATGTTTTCTATTTTCTGCAATTGGTTTTGACTTAGCAAAAATGCCAAACCACTTTGTAAAATGCTCAAAATATTTGTGGCACTTGGGAAATTATTTCCCACAACCCTCAAATGCTTTCAAGATTATTTGGACATTTAAAAATATTTATAGAATTTAATTGTCCAAATTCAAATACTTATGAATTAACTCCGAAATCCAGAAATGTCCTAGAAATGTGTGCATCATTTTTGGGAGAAGTTTTCACCCATTCCAAAATTGATGAACATTTCTAAAGGCCATTTTGGTTAGATGGAAAATATTTAATTTGACCCTAGTTGTATTTCATTTGCTGCTAGGGTTTATCAGTCCCCATTTCAAGTTTAATTAAAACTTCGACATGATGCAACACAAGATGCTAGCACTAAGCGTTACCAGAACTAGGGATGTGACACGGTCCCACCGAGTTTGTGTAATCGGTCAAACCGAGATGAGGTTTTACCCTAACCATAGCACATCGGTCCCACCAAGTTGATCATGTCAGTCCCACCGAAAAGCCTAACAGACACATTATGAACTGAATCGGTCTGACTGAGTTTTTTGATTCAGTCCCATCGAGTTTGGTGATTTGTGTGTAATGGTTAGTTTTTGTGTGGAGGCTATATATACCCCTCCACCTACTCTTCATTCGTGAAGAGAGCCATCAGAACATGCCTACACTTCCAACTTACATTTTCTGAGAGGGAACCACCTACACTTGTGTTGAGATCAAGATCTTCCATTCCAACCACATAAATCTTGATCTCTAGCCATCCCCAAGTTGCTTTCCACTCAAATAATCTTTCCACCAAATCCAATCCTATGAGAGTGTTGGGGAGACTATCATTTGAAGCACAAGAGCAAGGAGTTCATCATCAACACACCGTCTATTACCTTTTGGAGAGTGGTGTCTCCTAGATTGGTTAGGTGTCACTTGGGAGCCTCCGTCAAGATTGTGGCGTTGAACCAAGGAGTTTGTACGGGCAAGGAGATCGCCTACTTCGCGAAGATCTACCCTAGTGAGGCAAGTCCTTCATGGGCGATGGCCATGGTGGGATAGACAAGGTTGCTTCTTCGTGGACCCTTCGTGGGTGGAGCCCTCCGTGGACTCGCGCAACCATTTCCCTTCATCGGTTGAAGTCTCCATCAACGTGGATGTACGATAGCACCACCTATCGGAACCATGCCAAAAATCTCCGTGTCTCCAATTGTGTTTGCACACTCCAATCCCATCCCTTTACATTCTTGCAAAGTGCATGCTTTACTTTCCGCTACTCATATACTCTTGTCATGCTTGCTTGATATGTATTGTGAATGTTTAAACTTGTGCTAAAACTCCACTTCAACTCAAAGAAATTAAAAACTGCAACTTTTCTTGATTAAAGTCTATTCACCCCCCTCTAGACACCTCTTCTCGGTCCTTTCAATTGGTATCAGAGCTTTGGTCTCCATTGCTTTGGTTTAATCACCATTGGAGGAAGATGGATGAGTCTATGTTGGGGAGTCTTAGACGTAGAGTGCCTATTCTTGATGGAGAGTTCTTTGATGAGTGAAAAAATGAGATGCTTGAGATTTTCAATGAATATCATTTGAACAAGTACATTACTAGCCCTTGTGACCTCATGTTGATCCCTTGTATCCTACTCTTGATGAGTCTATTGACATGATCCGCAACCTTAGAACTGTTAATCTTATCACTAGAGGCTTGCCTAGAAACTTGATTGGATGTTTGCCTACTCTCAATTGTGCCTACACTATATGGAGATTTCTTGAGGAAAGATTTCCAAACTATTCTTGCAAAACTTAGATGAAATTCTCCATAAGTATATTGCCTTGAGTAAGATGAATTCCAATGTTCCTAAGTTTGGTGATTCTCTATTTGAGCTTACCAATCTCATGCGTGCCAAAGGAGATGTTGGAATCATTAGTGCTATCATCTCCCAAGCTATTAGAATTCATAAAGATGACCATTATGATTATCATTTATCTAATGAATTACCCTCTCTCGGAATTGGTCAATCACAAGACGATGTTGAACACGGATACTATGATGAGGAAGATGATAGTGACTATGATCTTGATGATGCGATGAGACACTTTGGTCTTATGGCTAATCTTCATGGCTACATGGCTGGAGGAAAGGAATGGGTCCTTGATAGTGGATGTACCGATCATATGACCGGAGACAAGGATATGTTTGGTGAGCTTGCTGAAAACAACGACCCTCGAAAGTATGTCACTTTTGGTGATAACTCAAAGGGTAAGGTGGTTGGGCTTGGTAAGGTGGCCATCTCACATGATAGCTCCATACAAAATGTCATGCTCGTTGAATCTCTTGGCTACAATTTACTTTCAGTATCTAGACTTGCTGATTTTGGTTTCAATGTCCTATTTACTGAAGTAGATTGCCAAGTGTTTGGAAGAGACAATCATAAAATGGTCTTTACCGGTATACGTAGAGGTGATCTTTACATTGTCGATTTCACTAAAAAGGATCAACCTAGAACTTCCTTAATTGCTAAATCCTCTAAAGGCTGGCTATGGCATAGAAGGTTAGGTCATGTGGGCATGCAAAATCTTGATAAGCTTATTAAAGGTGATCATATCCTTTGAGTAAAATATGTTATATTTGACAAGGATAGACTTTGTAGTGCTTGTCAAGTAGGAAAACAAGTTGGAGAAAGCCACCTCGTGAAAAACATCATGACCACGAGAAGACCGCTCGAGCTACTTCACATGGACCTCTTTGGTCCCAATGCCTACAAGAGTCTCGGTGGTAACTCATTTGGTCTAGTCATAGTCAAACATTTTTCAAGATTTACGTGGGTGTTCTTTCTTGATGATAAATCGCAGGTCCAATAGATCTTCGAAAACTTCGCTAGGAAGGCCCAAAATCAATTTGAAGTGAAGATCAAGAAGGTTCGGAGTGACAACGGAATGGAGTTCAAGAACGCAAATGTGGATACCCTTCTTGACGAAGAAGGGATTTCACATGAGTTCTCGACTATGTACACGCCTCAACAAAATGGAGTTGTTGAGAGGAAGAACTGAACTCTTACTGAGATGGCAAGAACGATGCTTGATGAGTACAAGACTCCAAAACACTTTTGGGCGGAAATGATTGAGACAGCTTGTCATGCAACAAATCGCTTGTATCTTCACAAGCTACTCGGAAAGACGGCATACGAGCTCATCACCGGTAACAAACCCCAAGTTGGATACTTTCGAGTATTCGGCTCAAAGTGCTACATTCTTGATAAACATCGTCGTTCTAAAGTTGCCCCTAAATCTCATGAAGGTTTCCTGTAAGGGCATATTTATCCCTAAGGTGTTTTGGTGATTGATGACAATGCTTTTGCGGACTAATCGTGTGCCTTGAGTATCCCAGACGTTTCATCGCTAGGCACAAGACGGTTTGGTGCCCCTCGAAGATTGTTGAAGACGGCGTCTTTTCTATGTTTCTTTTTGGTGGATTTGAGTCATAGGAAAGCCGTACTATTAAGAGGGGGTCCGCGTCGGAAAGGTTTGGGTGGAATCATCACGTACACGTTTTCTTCCTTGTCCCCTCCTTTCCCCTGCACTTTGGAGCATCCTCCGTTGATCCTCTTTTCCCTTGTCCTGACTGCTATTGGTGGGCTTGCGGTAGTACTGCTCCTTGTTGAGCGGTAGTACTGCAGGCACCCGTGGTAGTACCACACTTCGGCGCGGTAGTACCGCAGGTGCCCATGGTAGTACCGCTCCTCTGGAGCCGCAGTACCGTGGCCCCAGGCCAAGTACCGCTCCTTCGCGGTAGTAGGGGCGGATGTAATTTTTTAAATCCGCGCCACAGCAGTAGTACCGCATTCCTTGCGCGGTAGTACCGTTCGCGGCCTGGATTAGCTACCAGGCGGTAGTACCGCTCCTCTGCTGTAGTACCGTGTCGGATTTTTTCTTCTTCCATTTACCAGCGGAAGTAGGCACGGATGTATCTTTATTCGCACTCTTCCCAGGCTAGGGGTTTTCTGCCTTGCGGTAGTACCACAAGGGGGAGCGGTAGTACCGCGCCCGCGGCAATACCGCCCTCAGCTCTTGTGCTACAGGTCTACCCTAGCTGCTGCTGCTGCGGTAGTACCGCGGGCCCGCACGGTAGTACCACGTGGCCTTGCGGTAGTACCTCTTGTCAGCAAGCAGAAGTACCGCGCGGCCCTGCAGTAGTACCGCCGGTCGCGGGCTGGTAGGTGGATTACGGTTGGATATTTGTCCTGAACTATAAAAGGGGTGTCTTCTTCCTCTAGTTGACTACCTCTTCCAACCCTAAGCACCATTGTTGCTCTAAGCTCCATTTTCGCCCGATCTCACTCCCTAGCCAATCAAACTTGTTGATTTGCTCGGGAGTGGTTGAGAAGGCCCTGATCTATACTTCCACCAAGAGAAATTTGATTCCCCCCACTAATCCCTTGCGGATCTTGTTACTCTTGGGTGTTTGAGCACCCTAGACGGTTGAGGTCACCGCGGAGCCATAGTCCATTGTGGTGAAGCTTCGTGGTGTCGTTGGGAGCCTCCAATTGAGTTGTGGAGATTGCCCTAACCTTGTTTGTAAAGGTTCGGTCGCCGCCTCCAAGGGCACCAATAGTGGAATCACGACATCTCGCGTTGTGTGAGGGCGTGAGGAGAATACGGTGGCCCTAGTGGCTTCTTAGGGAGCATTGTGCCTCCACACCGCTCCAACGGAGACGTACTTCCCCTTAGAGGGAAGGAACTTTGGTAACACATCATCGTCTCCACCGGCTCCACTCTTGGTTATCTCATGCCTTTACTTGTGCAAGCTTATTTGTGATATATCTCTTGCTTGCTTGTTTTCCTATCTTTGTTGCATCATATAGGTTGCTCACCTAGTTGCATATCTAGACAACCTACTTTGATGCAAAGTTTAAATTGTTAAAGAAAAGCTAAAAATTGTTAGTTGCCTATTCACCCCCCCTAGTCAACCATATCGATCCTTTCAATTGGTATCAGAGCCTTGTCTCTTTATTAAGGACTTTACCGTCCGAAGAGTATGGTTGATCCGTAGACGGTGTGGAGGAACACTCCGGTGTGAATCTGATCTCGTCTACGGGCGATGGGGGAACCTCGGTCTCTCATGAGGAGTTCAATGTGGCCTTGGAGACATTGAAAACCTCCATGACCACCGAGGTTGAGAGCATGTTTACTAAATTCCTTGAAGAGCTTAAACTATCCACCGCACCATTGAAAGTGGGTGATCCCACTGACAAGGTGACGGATGCTATCTCCGACAAGGGGGAAGCTAGTAGTGAAAAGGCTCCTTCTAGTCATAAAAATGGCATCGGCATGTTTGCTCATGTGGAACCACCACTTGTTTATGGTGGACCGGTTCCTTCCACTCATTTGAATCATGCCGGTCCTCCCCCTAAGATTGTGAAAAATGAGGACTTTGATTCTTGTGTTTACCACTTTAAGCGTCATTTAAATCATGTGAACACTAATCTTTGGAGAATCATTGAAGAAGGTTTCCATCCGCATGATCCAAGCAATTTCACTCCTCGAGAAGCCGCGGATAATCAATTCAATGAGAATGCTCTCTTCATCATTCAAGATGCAATTCCACCCGAAGATCTACCTCATCTTCGGCCCTTCGCCTTGGCCAAAGACGCATGGCTTTGTGTTGTCTCGCTCTACCGGGGAAGCGCAGGCATTCAACGCTCCAACTATGAAGTGGTGCAAGATGAAGCCGATGAGTTTGCAATGAAAGAAGATGAAGAACCTCGTGAGCTTATCGGAGAGTAACCAAACTCGCGGTCTCACTCCAAGATCACGGGAGCAAGGACACGGATGACAATTGGATCAAGCGCAAATTCCTCAAGGCAATGATGACTTACCACAAGGCCATGTCCTCCGTCATTCGTCAAAGGCCGGACTTCCACACTTTGACCTCAAGCGAAGTGTTGGATGAGTTTGTGTCCATGAACATCTTGGACAAGACCGCCGACAATGCGGTGCCTCGTTCTCAAAGGGAAAAGAAGCCCAACCTTGCATTGAAGGCCAAGGTTTCCGTTGAATAAGAACAAGAGGAAGAAGAGGAAAGCAACCCCGAAGATACAAAGTATGCATATCATGAACACATGGCACTTGCTTCAAGGCAATTTTGGAGCAAGAAAAACTCAAGGCCAAACTTTAACAAAAACAACTCAAGTGACACGAAGAGCAAGCAACGTGTAAGGACTTGCTACAATTGTGGCAATGTGAGTCATTTTGTTGTGGAGTGCCCGTATGAGAAGAGGGAAGACAATGGTGGCAAGCTCATCCGAAAGGACAAGGCCAAGTCGTTCCCCAACAAGAGCAATTTCACCAAGAAGACTCCTCCCAAGGCATTGGTGGTACAAGAAGAGTACAATGAGGATGATGACAATGATGAAGATGGTGAGTCGGTTGCCATGGCCTCAGTTGCCATTGCGACGACTCCACGGGTGTCTCTCTTCGACTCACCCAATGAGAGCATCACCGCCAAGTGCCTCATGGCTAAAGCCACCAACAAGGTAACCCCCAACATCAAAATTACCATCATTAATCATACTTCTTCGACGGATAGCATTGATGAACATGAGGGAGCTAATGTGGAGGTGAATGAGTTTGAGGACTTTATGGGAAAACTCAAGGGTAAATCCAAGAAGCACTTTGTTGCTCTCTTGGAACAACTTGGTGAAGCCAATGACATGATCGAGGCTCACGAAGATACCATCTCTAAGATGGAAAGGCATAGTCGTGACTATGCTGATGAGATTTCGGATCTTTCCAATGCTCTTGAGGAAGAGCGTGGTCTTCGTTTGGCTCTTGAGGAGTCTCACAATGATGATCATGCTAAATTAAAGAAATGTCTTGATCATGCGCTTGTTGTTTCTCGTGTTGCTAAACTCCGAGAAGGCAAAGCTTGGAGTTGATCTTGCTAGACTCAAAGAGGAGTTTGACATTCTCGACAAGGCTCACAAAGTCTTGAAGGGTGTTCATGCTACCCTCAAGGAGTCACATGATCAACTCCAAGTGAAGCTAACCAAGGAGAAAGCCACATTCCCTCGTATGCTATTAATTGATAATGCAAATGCTACTAACCCTTGTTGTGAGAATGTGCATCTTATTGAGGAGAATGTTAAGTTGAAGAATCAACTTGAGAAAGGCCTTGTGTCATGCATACAAGGGGAGAAGAACCTAAACGACCTTTTGAGAAATCAAAAGGAAGTTGTGGCCAAGGAGGGAATTGGGTTCGCATCCAACCCCAAGAACAAGAAGAAGGATAACAAGACCAAACGACCTCCTCCTCTCAAGCAAACTTTTGTGAAGGAGGGAGAGAGTGCTTCCAAGGAGAAGAAGAACAATGCGAAGGGTGGCGGTGTAAAAAAGGGCAATGCCACCCCTCCCATCAAAGCCGGCGACTTTAATCCTTCTTATGTGTTATGTCGTGCTAGTGATGGGCATGTCTATGCCAAATTTGTTGGTTCTCCTCATGAGTACATTGAATGGTCTATTTGGGTTCCAAAGACCCTTGTTACTAACATCAAAGGACCCATTACAAAATGGGTACCTAAAACCAAGCATTGATCTCTTGTAGGTGTTTGCTTCCGGTGGGGGATCATGGTTGCTCGATAGCGGAGCTACAAATCATATGATCGGAAGCAAGGACTTGGTGGTGGACGTGCACAAGATTCCATCTATCCCACCAATGTCGAGTGGGGTGACGCCTCATCTTCTAAGGTATTGGGACTTGGCAAGGTAGTCATCTCTCATGATCTCACGATTGAGAAGGTCATGCTTGTTGAGTCCCTTGCATACAATTTACTTTCCATTCGTCAACTTGCAATCACGGGCTTTGCCACTTTCTTTGATATTGATACCGTAGCCCTCTTGTGGAGCAAGACTCTTAAAGTAGCCTTTGTTGGGCATGTTGAGAACGGTCTATATGTGATTAACTTTTTGGAGCGACCCACTAAGACCGCGACATGCCTAATGGCTAAAGTTGATGTGGGATGGCTTTGGCATCGCCATTTAGCCCATGTCAATATGAGATCTTTGCAAAATCTTCTCAAGGGGGACCATGTCCGTGGACTAACGAATGTTAGTTTTGCTAAAGATCGTTCTTGCAGTGCGTGTATCGAAGGAAAGCTACATGAGAAGGCTCACCCTCCCACGACTATCATTTACTCAAAGAGGCCTTTGGAGCTCCTTCACTTGGATCTCTTTGGGCCTCCATCCTTTGATAGTCTTGGGGGTAGGATGTATTGCTTGGTGATTGTGGATGACTACTCAAGATATACTTGGGTGTATTTCTTCAAGAGGAAGAGCGAGACCCAACAAACCGTCATTGACTTTGCAAATGAAGCACAACGTCAACACAATGCAAAGATCTTGACAATAAGAAGTGACAACGGCACCGAGTTCAAGAACTACACCTTGAATGAGTTTCTTAGTGATGAGGGGATCAAGCATCAATATTCCGCATCTTACACCCCTCAACAAAACGGTGTTGCGGAGAGGAAGAACCGGACATTGATGGATGCGGCAAGGACCATGATGGCGGAGTTCAAGTCTCCATACAACTTTTGGGCCGAAGCCATCAACACCGCGTGTCATGCATCCAATTAGCTCTACCTCCGCAAGGGCTTGAACACGACTCCATATGAGATACTCACCGGTAACAAGCCCAACCTTAAGTACTTTCGGGTGTTCAGGTGTAAGTGTTTCATTCTCAAGAAAGGTGTTCGGTTGTCTAAATTTGAGGCTAGAGATTATGAGGGCATATTTATTGGTTATGCTACAAACTCTCATGCTTACAATGTCCTCAATAAATCCACGAGACTTATTGAGGAGACATGTAACGTGGAGTTTGATGAGAATAACGGCTCCCAAGTGGAGCAAAGTGGCACTTGTGATGTAGGTGATGAAATTCCTCCTCAAGCCATAAGAAGAATGGGTGTTGGTTTTATCCTACCCATTAAGGAACCCCTTGTGGCCGATGGAGAAGGACAATGCTCCACTCAAGTGGAGCCGTCACCAACCCAAGGCCCACACGCTTCCGAAGAACAAAGTGAAGGCCCTCATCCTTGTGAACAAGACCAAGGGCAAGATCATGCTCAAGACGGTGTTGACACACCAAGTGATGCCCAAGGTCAAGTTCTCTCCTTCGAGCAAGTTCAAGATCAAGAACAAGCTCAAGATGTCGCTCAAGATGATGAAGTGACCGCTCCTCAACTCACCACCGAGGAGGAATTGGAGCGTCGTGCCGCCAAGATTGCTTCCAAGCTCTCCACCAAGGGTCATCTCATGAAGAATGTACTTGGAAGCATTCAAAAGGGGGTAAGCACTCGTAGACAATTGGCAAACTATTGTGAGCATCACGCGTTTGTCTCTTGTGTTGAACCCCAAAAGGTATATGAAGCACTCAAAGATCCGGATTGGCTTTATGCCATGCATGAAGAACTCAACAACTTCGAGTACAACAAGGTGTGGAGATTGGTGCCAAGGCCAATGGGGAACCACAATGTCATTGGAACCAAGTGGATGTTTAAGAACAAGCAAGATGCTCATGGGATCATCATTCGCAACAAGGCAAGATTGGTGGCACAAGGCTACTCCCAAGTCGAGGGTATCCACTACGGTGAAACCTTTGCTCCCGTTGCTCGCCTTGAATCCATTCGTTTGTTGATTGCTTAGGCTTCTCATCATAACTTTAAGTTGCAACAAATGGATGTGAAGAGTGCTTTTCTTAATGGTCCTATTAATGAGTTGGTTTATGTCAAGCAACCCCCCGGGTTCGAGGATCCCTACTTTCCCGATCATGTGTATCAACTCGATAAGGCACTCTATGGGCTTAAACAAGCCCCACGTGCGTGGTATGACCACCTTACCGAGTTGTTACAAGATCGTGGGTTTGAAGTTGGGCTAATCGACCCCACTCTTTTTACTAAGAAGGTCAAAGGGGAGTTGTTTGTATGCCAACTATATGTTGATGACATTATCTTTGGTTCCCCTAACAAAGCTTTCAATGAGGAATTTGCCGCTCTCATGACCTCAAAGTTCAAGATGTCTTACATGGGAGAGTTGAAGTTCTTTCTAGGGTTCAAAGTGAAGCAAAGAAGAGAAGGAACCTTCATCAACCAAGCCAAATACACTCAAGACATGCTCAAGAGATTCAAGCTAAGTGATGTCAAGCCGGCTTCCACTCCAATGCCCACCAAGTGCCAACTTCACATAGATCCCAATGGTAAAGCGGTGGATCAAAAGGTATATCGCTCCATGATTGGCTCCTTGCTTTACCTTTGTGCATCTAGACCGGATATCATGTTGAGTGTGGGAATTTGTGCACGGTTTCAAGACGCATCTAAGGAAAGCCACTTTGTGGCGGTCAAGCGAATCTTTCGATGTTTGGCTCATACCCCAAACTTTGGCTTATGGTACCCAAGAGGAGCAAACTTCAAGCTTGTAGGGTATTCGGATTCCGATTGGGCGGGAGACAAAGTGGATAGGAAGTCCACTTCCGGAGGGTGTCAATTCCTTGGTTGCTCTTTGGTAAGTTGGTCTTCCAAAAAGCAAAGTTGTGTGTCTCTCTCGTCCACTGAACGGAGTATGTAGAGGCCGGTAGTTGTTGTGCACAACTCTTATGGATGAGGCAAACGTTAAAGGATTACAGTGTCATTTGTGACAAAGTGCCTCTTTGGTGTGACAATGAAAGTGCCATCAAGATTTCTCTCAACCCGGTGCAACACTTCAAGACGAAGCATATTGAGATTCGGTATCACTTCATCTGGGATCACATTAGGCGAGGGGAGATCGAGCTCAACTACGTCAACACTCATGATAACCTTGCAGATATTTTCACGAAGCCGTTGGATGAAGCAAGATTTCGCGAGTTAAGGCATGAGCTAAATATCATTGATTCGAGCAATGTTGCTTGAACCCTTGCACACCCCACCATACTCAACTTGTTGTCTTGTTTATATGTAGGCATGGACATAGGGGGAGTGTTGTTCTCTCAATGAACTCTCCCTCCCCCCATTATGCATAAATTGATCAACTCTTTCACATTAGCCATTTTTTATGGTACTTGTGCTTCAAAGACGAGTTTGGTCATGCGCCCAAGGATAATTCTTCATGGTGCCATACCAATTGACTCAAACATAGGTGGCTCCGGCCACTGCCCTCTCTTTGGAGAGGTTGTGTCCCGTGGTCGTCTCTTGTTGTCGTTTTGCCCCTTCTTCCCTTTGTGTTTGAGCTTGCTGTGAGGTGTCTTGTTCGTTTGAAGTTTCCTTGCGAAGACCTCTCTTTTGTTGTGTTTGGAAATGGCTTCTTCTTGAGCTCATGGTACTACCACGGCCTGCGACGGTACTACCGTGCGTGGAGAGTACGGTACTACCGGCCCAGCATGGTACTACCGCCTGGGAGAGCGGTACTACCGCTTTGGTGCGGTTCTTCTGCCCAAGCGGTACTACCACGATGATACGCGGTACTACCGCGCTGTCGGAGGCGCGTGGGGATAAGGATGGGAACAGGGGGTTCTAACTCCCCCATACCCATTCGTTAGTTTTCCCCACTTCGTCTCTCTCTCACTCAAGAACGGGGCCGGAGTACCTCGCCGGATCTCCTTCTCCGGCTGCTCTCCTTGGATTCCGACCGGTAGGATCGTTCCCCACCACTTCCTCTTGCCATGGACCAAGGTTTTTCCCCAAATCCCTCTCTTTCTTTTTGGTTCTCTTGTCTCTAGGTTTTTGGGGAGATGCATGTGTTCTTGAGATTTTAGGCCAAATCTTTGCAAGAGAAGGTTCTAGGAGAGTAGTGTTGCATAGACTTTTTACTTGATATTTTGTCCCGTGGTAGATGTGATCAACCGTAGTTCCACCGGGGTTTCACGCGTCTTCTCAGATTCAAAAGTAGGCTCGGATCTGACGTGGTGCGGTACTATCGCGCCTCTGCTGCGGTACTACCGCTTGTCCGGTACTACAGCCCGTTCGGTGCGGTACTACCGCACGCTCTGTGGCACTAAGGCCTTACTACCGCTCCAAGCCACGGTACTACCGTATCCTCTCATGGTACTACCGCGACTAGGAGCGGTACTAAACTTTTAGTACCGCATGACCAAGCGGCACTACCATTGCTGTCCCATCTCCCTTGTGGCATTTATCCCGTATGATTTCTACCTGTTTCCCTTGCTTTGTCGTGGTCTTTGCATTGATTCTTCTCGCTCTTTGTGTGTGCTTTCTCTTATGTCTTAGGTGGTGTCTCTCGCCGTTCCAATCCCAGTCGTGACACTGGCTCCAAGCGATTGCGCAATCCTCAAGATGAAGCACCAAAGGGCTCCAATGCCCCCAAGTGCAATGTCAAGACCACTTCCAGCAAGCAAAAGGAACCTGCTAAGGGCATGGACGAGATTCCCCTCACTGAGTACATCGAACACCGAAAGATCAACCCTTATGTGAATGCTCGTGCTATCCTCA
Organism: Triticum urartu; assembly: GCF_056163025.1. Lineage (NCBI taxonomy): Eukaryota > Viridiplantae > Streptophyta > Magnoliopsida > Poales > Poaceae > Triticum > Triticum urartu. The sequence continues at coordinate 541,178,790 of NC_141879.1, forward strand.
GAGGCACTGAGTTGTTTTGGACCAAGCAGCAGGCTCTCATTTATCTGGATGTAATCAAGAACAAGCAAAACACCTACGTGGATGTCAAGTGGATAGACATGAATCACATGAGGAAGGACAAGTTTCGTGACTACTTTGGAGAAGCTCTGGATTTGGTGGAGCAGTTTGGTATTAAACATGTGATCTCTTTCCACCTTGACTATGATCCTGAGCTTATCTGTCAGTTCTTTGCCCCAGTTCACTTTCACCCCGGGGATGAGCGGAGGATGACCTGGATGACCAATGGTCGTCAGTTGTCTGCTACCTGGAAGGAGTTCATGGGTCTGCTCCACGTTCCTGATGACGGGCTTCACACACCCGTTAGTGTTCGCCCCCACGCCAAACAAGCTTCAGCCGTACTATGTTGAGAAGGTGCTTCCCAGTGGCAAGTTGACTTGGGTGCTGAACTCTTTTCTGGATATCATGCATCGCATCTTCCGCAACACTCTGTTCCCTCGCATTGGCGACAAGGACAAGGTTCATTCCTATCTGGTGGACATGATGCTCCTGTGCGCGGAGGCACGTACGTCTCAGACTCAGCCACTTGATGTCTCACACATCATGTGGTGTGAGCTTCGGTTTGCGGTGTACACCCACAAGGTACCTATCTATGGACCATACCTATTTCTGTTGATCTCCACGACTTGGGAGAAGATGTACCCTGGTGATGAGTTCCTTGCTCTAGACTGGATTCGGCATGAGTCCATCAGTCTCCGCGTCAAGCCTAACTGGGCCAACACTACTACTCGTGCTGAGGTGTTTGCTGCTAGGAGGGCTGTTGGTGAGGAGGAGGCTAGTGCAGAGGATGTTGCTGAGGACCGTGCTGCTAGGTCTTCCCCACCTTCTTCTGAGTCGTCGTGGGCCAAGAAGTTGAAGGACAAGATGAAGACTCTCTTCTGCATGCAGGCGAAGGGGCAGTACAGGACTCACGTGGCATCCAAGGAGAGTCGCCGCCGCGACAAGAAGGTCATGAGGCTCTTTGGCGAGGATGTCTCTGGCGGTTCTGAGGATGCCATCACGCCAGAGGCTGCATGGATGGCGAAGCAAGGTTTCAAGTGGACTAGTTCTGAGGAGGACATCGAGGAGACCGTCCCCGCCGCCGAGTCTGACGAGGAGCACGGGGAGCATTGGGATGATTTCTCTGCCTGAGCCACCCCTTGTGTGTAGGTGTCCCCTCTGCCTTATTTGGCGTCTCGATGCCAAAGGGGGAGAGAGTGTAGGGATTTGCATGCTTGCGTGTCGTGTCGTCGTTGGTGTTTGCTTTGTCGTTTGAACCTCATTTGCTTTGGTTTAGTTTGCGCCTTTGAGACTTATCCTTCATATGGTGTAAGACATATGCACTCTATTCTATCCTAGTGAGCTTATGTTTGTGCTTCTTGTTATGCTCGTATTTACTATCTTGTCTAGTGTTAGCCTTACTTTTGCAAGATATGCCTTGTCTCTATAATATAGGGGGAGCTTTGATCTTAGTATGTGTGCCGTGCAGTCCAAAGCACCCATCTAGTTGGCACACATCTAGGGGGAGCCTGTCTATATTCTAGAGAGGAGGGGTTTGCGTTTGCTTAACCTTATTTCCTCTATGCAAATCCCGTATTGTCATCAATCCACCAAAAAGGGGGAGATTGTAAGGGCATATTTATCCCGAAGGTTTTTTGGTGATTGATGACAATGCTTTTGTGGACTAATCGTGTGCCTTGAGTATCCCAGACGTTTCATCACTAGGCACAAGACGGTTTGGTGCCCCTCGAAGACTGTTGAAGACGGCGTCTTTTCTACGTTTCTTTTTGGTGGATTTGAGTCGTAGGAAAGCCGTACTATTGAGAGAGGGTCCGCGTCGGAAAGGTTTGGGTGGAATCATCACGTACACGTTTTCTTTCTTGTCCCCTCCTTTCCCCTGCACTTTGGAGCATCCTCCATTGATCCTCTTTTCCCTTGTCCTGACTGCTGTTGGTGGGCTTGCGGTAGTACGGCTCCTTGTTGAGCGGTAGTACCGCAGGCACCCGCGGTAGTACCGCACTTTGGCGCGGTAGTACCGCAGGTGCCCATGGTAGTACTGCTCCTCTAGAGTCGCAGTACCGTGGCCCCCAGGCCAAGTACCTCTCCTTCGCGGTAGTAGGGGCGGATGTAATTTTTTACATCCGCGCCACTGCGGTAGTACCGCATTCCTTGCAGGTAGTACCGTGCGCGGCCTGGATCAGCTGCCAGGCGGTAGTACCGCTCCTCTGCGGTAGTACTGTGTTGGATTTTTGCTTCTTCCGTTTACCAGCGGAAGTAGGCACGGATGTATCTTTATCCACGCTCTTCCCAGGCTAGGGGTTTCCTGCCTTGCGGTAGTACCGCAAGGGGGAGCAGTAGTACCACGCCCGCGGCAGTACCGCCCTCAGCTCTTGTGCTACAGGTCTGCCTTAGCTGCTGCTGCTGCAGTAGTACCGCGGGCCCGCACGGTAGTACCGCGTGGCCTTGCGGTAGTACCGCTTGTCAGCAAGCGGAAGTACCGCGCGGCCCTGCGGTAGTACCGCTGGTCTGGGGCGGTAGTACCGCCGGTCGCGGGCTGGTAGGTGGATAACGGTTGGATATTTGTCCTGAACTATAAAAGGGGTGTCTTCTTCCTCTAGTTGACTACCTCTTCCAACCCTAAGCACCATTGTTGCTCTAAGCTCCATTTTCGCCCGATCTCACTCCCTAGCCAATCAAACTTGTTGATTTGCTCGGGAGTGGTTGAGAAGGCCCTGATCTATACTTCCACCAAGAGAAATTTGATTCCCCCCACTAATCCCTTGCGGATCTTGTTACTCTTGGGTGTTTGAGCACCCTAGACGGTTGAGGTCACCGCGGAGCCATAGTCCATTGTGGTGAAGCTTCGTGGTGTCGTTGGGAGCCTCCAATTGAGTTGTGGAGATTGCCCCAACCTTGTTTGTAAAGGTTCGGTCGCCGCCTCCAAGGGCACCAATAGTGGAATCACGGCATCTTGCATTGTGTGAGGGTGTGAGGAGAATACGGTGGCCCTAGTGGCTTCTTGGGGAGCATTGTGCCTCCACACCGCTCCAACGGAGACGTACTTCCCCTCAAAGGGAAGGAACTTCGGTAACACATCCTCGTCTCCACTGGCTCCACTCTTGGTTATCTCGTGCCTTTACTTGTGCAAGCTTATTTGTGATATATCTCTTGCTTGCTTGTGTTCCTATCTTTGTTGCATCATATAGGTTGCTCACCTAGTTGCATATCTAGACAACCTACTTTGGTGCAAAGTTTAAATTGTTAAAGAAAAGCTAAAAATTGTTAGTTGCCTATTCACCCCCCCCTCTAGTCAACCATATCGATCCTTTCATTTCCTACTTGGTTATGGCTCAAACTTTCACACTTACCGTGTCTATAACAATTTCACCCGAAAGGTTGATGAGATGGTAGATGTGAAGTTTGATGAATCTAACGGCTCGCAAGTAGAGCAATTGCCAATTGATGTAGGAGATGAAGATCCTTCGGAAGCAATCCAAGACTTGTCTATTGGCAATATCCGTCCAACGGAGGTGAAGGAGAGTACCTCATCCGTCCAAGTGGAAGCTTCTACTTCACGACAAGGTGAACCAAGAGTTGATACGGAAGCATCCACAAGTGGGACACACCAAGACGAAGAAAACGAGGAAGTACACCAAGATGAACCTCGTCAACCTCCTTCTCCACCACAATAAGGAGATGACAACGTCAACAATGAAGAAGGACAAGATGATGAAGAAGATGTTCCACCCGAACAAAACAAAATCTCTCACGAGTTCGAGCAACAGTCGCCAGGGACCATCCCGTCGAGCAAATCTACAATGATACTGAAAGTGCGTTATATCGACTAGAGGGGGGGGTGAATAGGCGATTTTTATGAAAGTCTTCAGAACATAGAAGTTTTGAAGACAAACGATAAAATTAAACCTATTACCATGCAGCGGAAGGTAGACAACACTAGGCAAACCATAGTCAAGTATTCAATGGAGTGAAAGCACAAAGACTAATAACAGCTAGGTAGTAAGGATCAGGTAGGAAGATATTGTGAAGCCAAACAGAACACGCAGTCACTCAGTGAAGACAAATGATAGAGCAAACATACAATGACTTCACAAGGAGTAACAGTAAGTAAAGTGAAGTGAAGATGAAACCAGTGACTCATTGAAGACAATGATTTGTTGAACCAGTTCCAGTTGCTGTGACAACTGTACATCTGGTTGGAGCGGCTAGGTATTTAAACCTTAGGACACACAGTCCCGGACACCCAGTCCTGAACACGCAGCTCAGGACACCCAGTCCTCACCGTATTCTCCTTGAGCTAAGGTCACATAGACCTCGCCCAATCACTCTGGTAAGTCTTCAAGGTAGACTCCCAAACCTTCACAGACTTCGTTCACTGGCAATCCACAATGTCTCTTGGAAGCTTAGAACGCGATGCCTAACCGGCTGGAGGATGCACAGTCCTCAGGTGTAATAAGTCTTCAGATCACACAGACAAGAAGACTTAAGTGATGCCCAATTCTCTCTGGCTCTGGTGGTTAGGGCTTTATCCTCGCAAGGAATTCTCTCTCAAAGGCTTCGAGGTGGGTTGCTCTCAAACGACAAAAGCCGTGCTTTCAATCTGAGCAGCCAACCGTTTATGGTTGTAGGGGGTGGGCTATTTATAGCCACTTGGAAACCCGACCTAATTTGTCCGGAATGACCTGGGTCACTAAGGAACTGACACGTGTTCCAACGGTCAGATTTCAAACTCACACGGCAACATTACTTGGGCTACAAGCAAAGCTGACTTGTCCGACTCTGGACAAGATTCGCTCTCATAGTCTTCACTTGAAGACATAGGTTTTTGGTTTAGGCATCACTTCAGTCATTCTGACTGGTTCTCTTGGACCCCACTTAACAGTACGGTGGTTCCTATGACTCAACACAAAAGAAAAAGAACTACGAAAGATCTAAGTCTTGAGCTCCATAGGCTTCATATAGTGTCTTCTCTTGTCATAGTATTCAATGTGAATATCTTCATATACCACCTTTGACTTCAATGTCTTCATACAGTTTTAGGGGTCATCTCTGGTAGTAGAACCGAATCAATGAGGGACTTCTACCTGTGTTATCCTGCAATTCTCACAAACACATTAGTCCCTCAACTAGGTTTATCGTCAATACTCCAAAACCAACTAGGGGTGGCACTAGATGCACTTACAATCTCCCCCTTTTTGGTGATTGATGACAAACTAGTTGAAGTTTTCAACGGGGAAGATAATCTGTGAAATTGTAAAGGATAAGGAATTGTCTTCATAAGTTGCAAGGGCTCCCCCTGAAGATGTGCATATAGGTAATTTGCTTTTGGAATGCAAATGCACATGGCAGGTTGTACTTGTGGAGATCCACTTCAACTTATGATGACAATCCACTATGCATGTGAAAGTATATGAAGATAATGACATGCATAATGGAAAATGGACGTCTGCAGAATGAGCTAAGTGCGGAATTTATCATCGCACATGCGGAATTTATCTTCGCAAAACAAGGTGGCAAATAAGTAGCAGACGACCATCTAGTTTAAGTGTTACAACTCATAAGAACCAAATGTAGCAAAAACGAGAGTTGTAAGCACGAAGCAAAATATAAAGCACCCGCCCATATGGACCCGCTTGAAGACTATCAATCTCATATGCTTCTCCCCCTTTTGTCAGTAATGACCAAAAAGGTTTGAAGACATAGAGCCTCTACTCGTTCCCATGAGGAGTAGGTGAAGTAGCAGGGTTGTTGGTGTTGTTTGGCGGTGCAGAAGAGCTTGGAGCTGCTGAAGGAGGTGGCGGTGAAGTAGCATCGTCTTCTTCCTCAATAATTCTGGCAGTCACTGTGGCAGCAGAGGAAGAGAACTCAGATTCTTCAAGGGATGGAGTTCCTAGCAGCACAGCCCTTCGAGGAGGTGTGGAGTCAAACTTGAATCTCTCAGAGAAGCCATCCTCTTGAAGATCAGCTTCAGAACACATCATCGTGAGCCCTTTCCATGTGCGGTGACAGGTTTCATGGGCAACGAAAGCATTCTTGGTGGCAAGATTTCGAGTGTGATTAACATCCACCAAGAGGCTTTTCATCTGACGCTTCAGCCAGTCATGATGCCTATCCTGTTTCTGATGTAGAGCCACAAGAAGCTCTCGGTCATTGAGAACATGAGTGTGCTTCTTGGGTCTTGGATCAGTGGCACTGTCAGTGGCTTTAGTGGAAGCAGTGTGTGGTGCACGTGTAGTGCCAGCCAAAGGATACACCCGAGAAACTGCTTCAACGCCTTCAACGTTCTGAGTAAAACTCTGAAGACTTGGAGGTTGCTTGGCAGGCTCAGAATATATGGCTTCAGTAGACATGTCCACGTCAGGCAAGAAGATCCGATGGTTGCGGGCTGAGGGCTGATACGAGATGGCGGAGTGTAGCTTGATCAGCCGCATGACCCAAGGGGCGTAGAACTTCAAACCAAACAGATCAATGCCTGATGTAGCAAGTTGGCGTATGAAGAAGTCCTGTGCATTGAAGCATTTGCCATGAAGTATATAGAAGACCAAAGTCTTCATTGCACCCTGAAGCTTGGCATTTGGAGAGTGCCCTTTGATAGGTCAGAGAGTTCGCCTGATGATGTGATAGATGGTTCTGGGCAGGTACTCAAGGTCTTCAACGAAGAACTCTGTGGGATAAGCAGCATCTTAGGGCAATGGCTTCATCATGCTGAGCATTTGACTCAAATCAGGTTCTGGCCGCTGAAAGATGCTCTCAATAGCTTCAGCATGCAGATGACAGCCTTTCTCGAAGAGATCGCCAGGAGTGGGCAAGCTAGTGAGCTCAATGATGTCAAATGCATTGGCTTCGTGATGAACGTTGCCAGTCATCCACTCCAGGACCCAAGTCTTCGGATCTCTACTGTACCCTTTGATGTGAAGTGTGGCATAGAATTGTAGTAGCAGCTCTTCATTCCAATGCTCTTCATCAGTAACAAACTGCAGCAGACCCACTTGCTTGAAGCAATCCAACGCTTCTTCTAGACAGGGCAGACCAGCTATAGCTTCAACATCAAGGCGCTTGTGTGGGAAGATGCGACCTTGGTTGTAAAGAATGAAAGAGTAATAGCTTTGCTGAGGATAGCTCCAGAACCGATCACATGATATCCTTTCCCTTGAGTAGGGGTTCCTGGAGCTATTGAAGAACGTGTTGTCTGCCCTGAAGCCATTGATGTTGAAGGAGCCAGGTGCTGATGCAGGACCTGGAAACCTTGGCAGTCTTGGAATTGGCTTCTGGACCTGAGGTCTGTGCTCAACATGATAGTTGAATTGGGGACCGGCAGCAGACTTAGGAACAGAAGTGGCCAGATCAGTGGCTTCGCTGCCTTCTGAAGCTTTTGCTGGGGAGGGCTCCACATTAGCTTCATTGGTGGTTGTGGCAGCCTCACGATTTTCATCCTCCACTTGACTAGCTGGAGGGTCGGTCACAAGCACATTCTCCTGGAGAACTGCTTCTTGGTGGAACAGGGGAGTGGGATCTTGTGGTACTTCTTCTTCTGCGGCTGTTGCAGCCGGAATGTCTTCAGCAGAGACTTGAGGCCTTGGACCTTTGCGAAGCCTGCGGAGCGCAGACGACGCCTGTGGAGTTGGAGTGGGCGGGGCCTCATAGTCTTCTTCCTCTTGTGGGCGATCCACCCATGAAGCATCCTGTGCAATTGGCGTCAGTGGACGACCAATGCTGATGAGTTCACTGTTTTCAAACTGAGGAAGGACTGCATCATCTTCTACATTGTCATGATGACCAATGTCTTCAGCAGCGATGGGATCAGCTGCTGGAATGTCTTTAGCTTCAGGAGCCTCTGTGGAAGCAGGCTCATGAACTGTCAGTTGACGTTCTGCGTCAGGATGAACCATAGAAATGGGTTCAACTATCAAGGGCTCTGTGGAAGCAGCCCGAGCTTTCTTGGTCTTCCTCTTCTTCTTGGAGGTGGTAGTAGGAGAGGCTTCAGAGTGTTTCCTCTTCCTGGCTTCAGCCTCAGCAGTCCTTGTCTTCTTGAGCTCTGAAGCTGTTGACCGCCTTTTTGGCTTCGAGCCAGTCAGTCTAGTTGGGAAGACAATCAGAACTGCTTCTTGCCTCGGTGCATCAGGTTCAGCCGTAGCAGGCTTCTTCTTCTTCTTTGCGGCCATCCTGGGGTCGATGCCAGGACGCCCAAGCGCCTTGCACTTCTCAGCCTCATTATAGGCTTGCACACATCTGTCAGCCAGAGTCTTCATGCGCTCACGTGAACCCTGAGCTTCTGCACGCTTCTTCACAAAGGCTTCCTTGAGCTCGTGCATCATTGTCTTGAAGTTCTTCACTTCTTGCACGCTGAGCTTGGCCATATGCTTCTTGAACTGAGCCTTTTCATAGTCAATCTTCTGCTTCAGTTCAACAATGCGCTGGGCAATAGCAAGTTCTGAAGCAATGGCGCCTTGGAAGGCGACACTGAGGCCAATGGGTAGCTGCAGATCTTCAAAGCTGATGTTTGGCGTGTCAAACCAGTCGTCAATGAAGTTGTGGATGATGGTGACATCAAAGAGAGGCAGATCATTGAATATTTTTGCTTCTTCTTTGCTCTTGATGAGTTGCTCAAGAGCGTCATCTGCAAGATCTTCATCACTTGACAGATCAGTGTCGTCGTTGCACAGAATGGCAGCAGCTGTTAGCTCTTTTCCAGTGTGAGACAGAGGCATCTTGGCCTTCTGGGGCTTGGAGATGCATGAAAAGTCTTCAGACTGCACACTGTCTTTAGGAGGTGCAGTTGCCAATGGCTTCGCCCTTGAGATTTTTGGTGAAGGGGACGGCTTTGAAGCTTTTGGCTTCTTCAACTGCTTTGGCTTCGGCACTACAGGCGCGTCATCAGACTCAGTGTCAGCTGCAGGCTCATTCACTGCAGTCCCTTGAACCAAGATGTAGGTGATGAGGCCTTCAAGGTTGGCAAAAGGACCGATGACATTGGGTTCTGCATGTTGTGTGCCATCTGCCCTTGGAGATGAGGGACAAGGGTTGAAGTCTAACCCAAAAGTCTTCTTGTTCTGCTTCGCTGAGTTCTGAGCAAACTGGAAGTTGTGCTTGAACAGATTGTCATCACGACACCATAGCAGTGACGACGAGTGTGCATCAGCAGGCTGTGGTCCACGGACCATGCATGGATAGAAGCCTTGAGCAATGGCTTCATCTCTGGACCTGGGTAGAAGATTCTTGAATAGGATGTCACCCTACGGTCTCTTGATGGTGTTTTTCTCAGCATACTCCTGGATCACAAATCTGTATTTGAACCATTGTTCTACCCAATATCTTCGAATCCATTGGATTCGGGTCTTGCGCTGACTGTAATCCTCTTTAGGATCTGTCTTGTACATTTCTGAGAGTTCATCTGGCAGATCTCTGGAGGTCTCACCATGAGGCTTTCTGCCACCCTTCCTTGCTGCTTTCTCTGAAGCCATAAACTTTAACTTGAAAGGCTTCAAGACGTTCAAAGGCTTCAAAGGTTTTCGTTTGCTGGACCAACAGGAACTGGCTTCGGGAGAATTTATGTGATGCTGTAAGAATTCTGCAAATGAATGCAGACTATGAGAACCAAAGGATTCTCCCACGGACATGTACCTGTGACAGCATTAAGGTGCAAGGGAAGGGGAAGAGGTCATATGCATTCTCAGAAGATTTTGAAGATAAATCTGTTTAGAAGACATTGACCTCATCGTGCAAAGACATTCACTCATAGATAAGAAGTTGGTTCCAGATTTGTACGAATCCACAGATCAGTACAAGTGAGGAATCTAACTACTTTGTGAAGCACAAGTGAATATACTAGGCATGTTATGAGATGCAGTATGAGAGAGATCTAGCTTGTGTGAACAGAAACTGCTTGTGGTAGAAAGTGACAGATCAATAGGATCAACGGTGCTGTAAAAAGGGAGTTTTATTTACCACACTGAGAACTGCTAGACGGAGTGGGAGATGAGGCTGAGCAGTTCACTCTTCCGTGCCCTAACTTGGCGACGGAGGACACCTACGGCGACGGTGGAGAGGACGATGTCTGCGGTCGGCATGAAGACGGCGTCGGAGAGGTTGTGGCAGCGAAGCGCTTCGTCGCCGGCGTCGTCGAGAGCTAGCGGTGGCACTAGGGTTCGTGCGAGGGTGGAAGAAGAGATAATGACCGCTGTGACTGTGTATTTATAGGCACAGGGGCGGCACTGTGCTATTACACAGGTGCCCCTGGCGATTCACATCTGAGGAACACGTGGCCATTATGCGGAATTTTGGGGTTTGTCCCACGTCCCACGCACGCCTGGATTGTCGGGTGGTCGTTCCTACTTCTCCGGATTTCATGTGGAGGAATGAGCATTGAAAACGGACTTAATGGTTGTCTCTGTATCTTCTGCTGACAAGGACGCAGAGAAGACATTCGACAGTTTCAATAGAATGCATATGACTTGGAGAGATAGAGTTTGAGATAGAAAGCATAGAGAGGTTAGGGTCCGATCACATTCACTTAGTTCAAAAGATTCAACACGAAGACATAGCTATAAGTGAATGTTGTAGAGGACAGAACACTAGTATATATATATATATATCTATAATCAACATAGTGAAGATAATCATGAAAATATGTTGAGATCGAAGCCAAACCAAATGTGAAGACATTGCAAGGTAACGCCATGAGTGAAACACTTCAAAATAGAACGTTTGGTGGTGGCGTTACCCACCGTATAGGAAGTATTAGACCCAGACACGACGCACAATTATCGTGGCGCTCTGAAGTCAAATTCCACATTAATGTATTCACACTTAGAATGTATGTCTTCATTGATTGAAGATATACTTTACTTTGTGTGTTGCATAAGGGTTAGGATGTGTGCCTGATCACAGGACATTTGAGGATTCCAGGATATTTAGCTCACACCGTAACTTGCAAAACCTCTTCTCATCCAAGGGCTTGGTGAAGATATTTGCCAATTGCTCTTCAGTGTTGACGTGTATGATATCAATGTCTTCCTTCACAACATCATCTCTGAGAAAGTGATGACGAATTTCAATGTGCTTTGTCTTCGAGTGCTGAACTGGGTTGTTGGCAATCTTGATAGCGCTTTCGTTGTCGCAGTAAAGTGGCACTTGCTTCAGATGAATGCCATAGTCCTTGAGTGTTTGCTTCATCCACAGAAGCTGAGCGCAGCAAGATCCAGCAGCAATGTATTCAGATTCAGCAGTGGAGAGAGATACATAGTTCTGCTTCTTTGAAGACCAGCATGCAAGTGATCATCCCAGAAAGTGACATGTGCCTGATGTAGACTTGCGATCAACTTTGTCACCAGCATAATCAGCATCCGAGAATCCAACCAGATCAAACTCTGAGCCCTTTGGATACCATAATCCTAGAGTTGGGGTGTGAGCCAAATATCGAAGAATTCGCTTCACAGCTAAGTGATGCGACTCCTTTGGTGCCGCTTGAAATCGAGCACACATGCAAACACTAAGCATAATATCTGGCCTAGATGCACATAGATAAAGTAAAGAACCAATCATGGAGCAGTATACCTTTTGATCGAACTCTTTACCATTATCGTCAGGACCCAGATGATGTTTGGCTGGCATTGGTGTTGTGAAGCCTTTGCAGTCTTGCATACCGAACTTCTTCAGGCAATCTTTGAGATACTTCTCTTGAGATATGAAGATGCCATTGCGTTGTTGTCGTATTTGAAGACCGAGGAAGAACTTTAGCTCTCCCATCATAGACATCTGATATTGCTCTTGCATCATATATCCAAACTCTTCACTGTACTTCTGATTGGTGCAGCCGAAGATAATGTCATCCACATATATTTGGCACACAAACAGTTCACCATCATATGTCTTCGTGAAAAGAGTGGGGTCTAGGGAACCAGGTATGAAGCCTTTGCTCTTCAGGAAGTATTTGAGTGTGTCATACCAGGCCCGAGGGGCTTGTTTGAGGCCATACAGTGCCTTGTTGAGCTTGTATACCATGTCAGGATGTTTTGGATCTTCAAAGCCAGGCGGTTGTGCAACATAAACTTCTTCTTCAATCTTGCCATTGAGAAAGGCACTCTTCACATCCATTTGATATAGAAGTATGTTATGATGATTTGCATAGGCCAGCAGTATGCGTATGGCTTCAAGTCTAGCCACAGGAGCAAATGTTTCATCGAAGTCAATGCCTTCCACTTGAGTATATCCTTGAGCAACGAGACGAGCTTTGTTTGTGACAACTTGACCATGCTCATCTTGCTTGTTGCGGTATATCCATTTGGTGCCTATTATATTGTGCTTCCGTGGATCAGGACGCTTAACCAGTTCCCATACATTATTCAGCTCAAACTGTTGAAGCTCTTCTTGCACAGCTTGAATCCATTCAGATTTCATGAAGGCTTCTTCAACTTTCTTGGGTTCTGCTATTGAGACGAATGCGAAGTGCCCACAGAAATTTGCTAGCTGAGTTGCCCTTGAACGAGTGAGTGGACCAGGTGCATTGATGCTATCAATTATTCTTTCAATATGCACTTCATTGGCAACGCGAGGATGTACAGGGCGAAGACTTTGTTCTTGCTGTTCATTGTCGTTGTTGGAAGGAATGTCTTCAGGCTGAGCATTGTCTTCATGTTGATCAGGTGCTGAAATGATAAGTTCTTCTTCAGGATGAGCTTCAGAAGGTATAATTTCTCCAGTTCCCAGCTTGATTGATTCACTGGATGGAACTTCATCTAGCACATTTGGCAGCTGCTCTCTTTGTGAACCATTGGTCTCATCGAACCACACATCCACTGTTTCAACCACTTTGTAATGAAAAAGATTGAAGACTCTGTAGGAGTGCGAATCCTTTCCATATCCAAGCATAAAACCCTCATGTGCTTTTGGTGCAAATTTTGAGGTGTGATGTGGGTCCTTGATCCAGCACCTTGCGCCAAATACTCTGAAGTAACTGACATTTGGCTTCTTGCCAGTAAGGAGCTCATAAGATGTCTTGGTCAGTAGCTTGTGAAGATAAACACGATTGATTGTATGGCATGCAGTATCAATGGCTTCGGGCCAGAATTTTCTTGGTGTCTTGTATTCATCTAGCATCGTTCTGGCCATCTCAATTAGTGTTCTGTTCTTTCGTTCGACGACGCCATTCTGCTGTGGCGTGTACGGGGCTGAGAATTCATGTGTGATGCCCAATGTATCAAGATATGTATCAAGGCCAGTGTTCTTGAATTCAGTGCCATTGTCACTTCTGATGTGCTTTATCTTGGCGCCAAAATTGCTCATAGCTCGATTGGCGAAGCGTCTGAAGACATCCTGCACTTCAGTCTTGTAAAGGATTATGTGCACCCAAGTATATCTAGAATAATCATCAACAATAACGAAGCCATAGAGGCAAGCAGTAGTAGTTAGAGTTGAGTAATGAGTGGGACCGAAAAGATCCATGTGAAGCAGTTCGAAGGGTCAAGTAGTGTTCATGATTTTCTTCGAGGGATGTTTGGCCCTCGTCATCTTCCCTGCTTCACAGGCACCGCATAAGTGGTCTTTCTTGAACTTGACACCCTCGATGCCTATGACATGCTTCTTCTTCGCAAGGGTGTGAAGGTTCCTCATGCCAGCATGTCCAAGCCTCCGATGCCAGAGCCAGCATTCTGAAGCCTTTGCTAGAAGACATACTGCAAGCTGTGGCCCTGCTGAGAAATCTACCACGTCCAAATCATCTTTTCGATACCCTTCAAACACTAGAGACTTGTAAGATTCCATTAGTACAAGACAACGATATTTTCCAAATATTACGATCATGTTCAAATCGCAAAGCATTGAGACAGACATTAAGTTGAAGCCAAGGGATTCAACAAGCATGACTTTATCCATGTGTTGATCCCTTGAGATTGCAACTCTACCTAGACCCAATACCTTACTTTTACCAGTGTCAGCAAATGTGCTGTGGCTCTTGTCGGATGGACGTAAGGTTGAGTCCATAAGAAGACTTCTTTTGCCAGTCATGTGATTTGTACACCCACTGTCAATAATCCACTCTAAAGACGCTGGTGTTGTACCCTACAGTGCAGTTAGGGGGATAGGCTTCACCAAGAGCATTGTGAAGCAAAAACATTTGACGAACCAGTGGGTTATGAAAGCTTAGATCCAGGTTAGGACTAATAGGGAGAGTAGCAAGCGATTCAGGTACGAAGTACATAGTAAGAACATTTGGGCATTTGATCTTGCGCCCTACAAGATGTTTAAGGTCCCCAACAATGGCGTCAGACGATTTTGGTTTTCTGCTGGAGACCTTTCCCTGCAAAAGAGAGTTAAGCTTTCTTAGCCACCCACATCTTCAAGGGTGGCTTAGAAGCAATTAGTCTAAGGGCAGCATCTGAGAATTTTGGCTTTGAAGCCATAGCAAACAGTCTTGCAGGCGGATAATAGTACTCATAAGAATAAGCAGAATAGTTCTTGGTCTTATGAACATGGCGGTTTGATGAACCGCTCTCATATTCATATGCCTGAGTGTGGTTTCCCTGCAAAACGTTTGCGTTAGTGCGACTCAGGTGAGTCCTCTGTCTGTATGAAGCCTTTGGACTGTATGAAGCCTTTGGTCTGAGGTTTGTCTTCTTCACGTGAGGTGTCATGATGACATTCACAGAAAGACTCTCCAGACACCTTTTCGAAACCCAGATCTTCTTCATAGGCGGTCCATTCCTGCAGTTAGTACCAATGTACCTGGCAAATACTTCACCATTCTGATTCTTAAATAGTATATAGTTTGCATCAAAGGATTCATCAATGATAATGGGGTTAGCACAAGTGAAGCCAGATAGATTGGATGGATCTGCTGAAGGTTCCTTTGCAGCAACCCACATGGTTTTGGGGTACTTCTTGGGTTTCCAGTAAGAGCCATCTGCATTCATTTTCCTTACGAACCCTACACCCTCTTTCCTAGGGTTTCGGTTCAGAATCTGCTTTTTCAGGACATCACATAGCGTCTGATGCCCTTTAAGACTTTTGTACATCCCTGTTTCAAGAATGTCTTCAACCTAGCATTCTCATCAGCAATAGCGGTGGTATCCTCAGCAGAGGGGTTAGTTACCACATCAACAGTTGAAGATATTGCAACAGCAGTAGCAGTAGAACATTCAGCAACAGAAATAGCATTATCACGCTCAATGCATTTAAGTCATGGTGGTTCAAATCCTTCCTGAGCGGGACTGATCTGTTTGGCGCGAAGTGACTCGTTTTCCGTTTGAAGATCTTCATGAACCGCTCTCAATTTCTCAAGATCTTGCTTCCTTTGAAGATAATCATAGGAAAGCTTTTCATGAGTTGTTGAGAGAGTTTCATGACGACTTTCAAGTTCCTGATACTTAACGTGAAGATTTTTTATGTCTTCAATTAAGGATTCAGATCGAGTCATTTCAGCACCTAACAGATCATCGCTTCTGTCTAACAGTTTTTGAATATGTTCCATAGCTTTCTGTTGTTCAGTTGCAATTTTAGCAAGTGTTTTATAGCTAGGTTTTGAACCACAATCAGAGTCATCGTCACTAGATGTTTGATAGTGAGTAGTGCATGTGTTTACCTTGGCACCGCGTGCCATGAAGCAGTAGGTAGAAGCGGAGTAGTCCTTGTCATTTGCATCGGTGTCGGTGATGAAGTCATTGTCTTCAGTGTTGAAGATGGACTTGGCAACGTATGCTGTAGCCAGACTTGCGACGCCTGAGTCGGATTCCTCCTCAGACTCCACCTGCGCCTCCTCAGAAGTAGACTCCTCCTCTGAATCCATTTCCTTGCCAACAAACGCACGTGCCTTGCCAGATGAGCTCTTCTTGTGTGATGAAGACTTTGAGGAAGACTTGGAAGAAGACTTTGAGTATTTATTCTTCTTCTTCTTGTCGTCAGAGTCATATTCCTTGCTCTTCTTCTTTTTGTTCTCATTGTCCCACTGTGTACACTCAGAGATGAAGTGGCCAAGTTTCTTGCACTTGTGACATGTTTTCTTCTTGTAGTCATGAGCAGGAGCTTCATCATTCCTTGAACTTGATTGGGAAGACTTTCTGAAGCCTTTCTTCTTGGTGAATTTTTGGAACTTCTTGACAAGCATAGCAAGTTCCCTTCCAATGTCTTCAGGATCATTAGAACTGCTATCAGATTCTTCTTCAGATGAGGAGACAGCTTTTGCCTTCAAGGCACGAGTTCGCCCATAGTTTGGACCGTAGATATCTCTTTTCTCCAAAAGCTGAAACTCATGTCTGTTGAGCCTCTCAAGTATGTCAGATGGATCGAGTGTCTTGAAATCAGGACGTTCTTGAATCATCAGGGCCAGGATGTCAAACGAACTATCAAGTGATCTCAGCAGCGTCTTGACGACGTCCTGT
Source organism: Triticum urartu (assembly GCF_056163025.1). NCBI lineage: Eukaryota > Viridiplantae > Streptophyta > Magnoliopsida > Poales > Poaceae > Triticum > Triticum urartu. The sequence goes on from NC_141879.1 coordinate 541,195,214, forward strand.
TTGGTAATCTCAGTGGCGCCGAGGGCTTGAAGCTCATTTGTGATGTCAGTGAGTCGGTCAAATGTGTGCTGGACATTCTCATTGTCATTTCGCTTGAAGTGGTTGAAGAGGTTGCGAAGGACACTGATTCTCTGATCTCTCTGGGTTGAGATGCCTTCATTGACCTTGGAGAGCCAGTCCCAGACCAGCTTGGATGTCTTCAAAGCACTCACACGGCCATACTGTCCTTTGGTCAGATGATATTCTTGGCAGTAGAGTCCAGTTGAACGAATTTCTTGACATCAACAGCAGTGACACCTTCTCCAGCCTTGGGAACGCCGTTCTCGACGACATACCATAGGTCGACGTCAATGGCTTCAAGATGCATGCGCATCTTATTCTTCCAGTAGGGATATTCAGTTCCATCGAAGACGGGGCACGCAGCGGAGACTTTAATTATCCCTGCAGTCGACATAGCTAAAACTCCAGGTGGTTAAACCGAATCACACAGAACAAGGGAGCACCTTGCTCTGATACCAATTGAAAGTGCGTTATATCGACTAGAGGGGGGGTGAATAGGCGATTTTTATGAAAGTCTTTAGAACATAGAAGTTTTGAAGACAAACGATAAAATTAAACCTATTACCATGTAGCGGAAGGTAGACTACACTAGGCAAACCATAGTCAAGTATTCAATGAAGTGAAAGCGCAAAGACTAATAGCAGCTAGGTAGTAAGGATCAGGTAGGAAGATATTGTGAAGCCAAACAGAACACGCAGTCACTCAGTGAAGACAAATGATAGAGCAAACATACAATGACTTCACAAGGAGTAACAGTAAGTAAAGTGAAGTGAAGATGAAACCAGTGACTCGTTGAAGACAATGATTTGTTGAACCAGTTCCAGTTGCTGTGACAACTGTACATCTGGTTGGAGCGGCTAGGTATTTAAACCTTAGGACACACAGTCCCGAACACCCAGTCCTGAACACGCAGCTCAGGACACCCAGTCCTCACCGTATTCTCCTTGAGCTAAGGTCACATAGACCTCGCCCAATCACTCTGGTAAGTCTTCAAGGTAGACTCCCAAACCTTCACAGACTTCGTTCACTGGCAATCCACAATGTCTCTTGGAAGCTCAGAACGCGATGCCTAACCGGCTGGAGGATGCACAGTCCTCAAGTGTAATAAGTCTTCAGATCACACACACAAGAAGACTTAAGTGATGCCCAATTCTCTCTGGCTCTGGTGGTTAGGGCTTTATCCTCGCAAGGAATTCTCTCTCAAAGGCTTCGAGGTGGGTTGCTCTCAAACGACAAAAGCCGTGCTTTTAATCTGAGCAGCCAACCGTTTATGGTTGTAGGGGGTGGGCTATTTATAGCCACTTGGCAACCCGACCTGATTTGTCCGAAATGACCTTGGGTCACTAAGGAACTGACACGTGTTCCAACGGTCAGATTTCAAACTCACACGGCAACTTTACTTGGGCTACAAGCAAAGCTGACTTGTCCGACTCTGGACAAGATTCGCTCTCATAGTCTTCACTCGAAGACATAGGTTTTTGGTTTAGGCATCACTTCAGTCATTCTGACTGGTTCTCTTGGACCCCACTTAACAGTACGGTGGTTCCTATGACTCAACACAAAAGAAAAAGAACTACGAAAGATCTAAGTCTTCGAGCTCCATAGGCTTCATATAGTGTCTTCTCTTGTCATAGTCTTCAATGTGAATATCTTCATATACCACCTTTGACTTCAATGTCTTCATACAGTTTTAGGGGTCATCTCTGGTAGTAAAACCGAATCAATGAGGGACTTCTACCTGTGTTATCCTGCAATTCTCACAAACACATTAGTCCCTCAACTAGGTTTGTTGTCAATACTCCAAAACCAACTAGGGGTGGCACTAGATGCACTTACAGATATCCATACCGGGAGAATCACTCGCTCTAAATCTCGTTTGGCTAATTTTTGTGAACATTATTCATTCATCTCTAGCATTGAACCTATGAAGGTTGAAGAAGCATTGGAAGATCCAGATTGGATAAATGCCATGCATGAAGAACTACACAACTTTGAGAGAAACCAAGTGTGGACATTGGTCGAGAAGCCCGACAACAACAACAACATCATCGGTACCAAATGGGTGTTTCTCAACAAGCAAGATGAAGATGCACAAGTGGTTTGCAACAAAGCACGTCTCGTCACCCAAGGCTACACTCAAGTTGAAGGTATGGACTATGGTGAGACATAAGCCCCCGTTGCTAGACTTGAGTCCACCCTCATCTTACTTGCTTATGCTAATCACCATGATATCACCTTATACAAAATGGACATTAAGAGTGCTTTTCTAAATGGTGAAATTGAGGAGGAAGTTTATGTTAAGAAACCTCCCGGCTTTGTCAATCCTAAGAAACCTAATCATGTTTACAAACTTCACAAAGCTCTTTATGGTCTTAAACAATCTCCTAGAGCGTGGTACAAATGCTTAACCAAGTTCCTTATTGAAAAAGTCTTTGAAATTGGAAAAATGGATTCTACACTTTTTACAAAAAGGCTTAATGGTGAATTATTTGTGTGCCAAATTTATGTTGATGATATAATATTTGGTCCAACTAACCCTCATTTTAGTGAGAAGTTTGGAAAGCTTACGTCGGAGAAGTTTGAGATGTCAATGATGAGTGAACTCAAATTCTTTCTTGGTTTGCAAATCAAGCAAACTAAGGAAGGTACCTTGGTCTCTCAAACGAAATACACCAAGGACTTATTCAAGAAGTTCAATATGCAAGAATGCAAAGGTATGAATACACCCATGCCTACTAGTGGACATCTTGATTTGACTAAAGATGGTGAACCGGTTGATCAAAAGGTTTACCGCTCTATGATTGGTTCATTATTATATCTATGTGCCTCCCATCCCGATATCATGCTAAGTGTGTGCATGTGTGCACAATATCAAGTGGCCCCTAAAGAATGTCACCTTAAGGCCGTGAAAAGGATAGTGAGATACTTAATACATACATCAAAATTTGGCATTTGGTATCCTAAGAGGTCTTCTTTTGATCTTGTCGGCTACTCCGATTCGGACTATGCCGGAGACAAGGTTGATAGAAAGTCCACTTTGGGTACTTGTCAATTTCTTGGTAGATCTCATGTGTCTTGGTCTTCCAAGAAACAAAACTCGGTATCCTTATCCACGGCCGAAGCGGAATACATTTCCGCTGGTTCATGTTGTGCTCAATTACTTTGGATGACCCAAACTCTTAAAGATTATGAGATATATGTGAAACATGTTCCTTTGCTTTGTGACAATGAAAGTGCCATTAAGATTGCTCACAACCCCGTGCAACATTCTCGAACTAAGCATATTGAAGTTCATCATCATTTCATTCGAGATCATGTTGCTAAAGGAGACATTGATCTTAAGCATGTTCGTACCGATAAGCAATTGGCGGATATCTTCACCAAACCACTTGATGAGAAAGTCTTTTGCCAGTTGAGAGGTGAATTGAACATCATTGATGCTTCAAACTTGGAGTAGGAACTCCATCTGGATGCATGCAAGGCATGAGCCTATGACTAATTCTTGACATTTCTCTCATGATGATAATCACATGTCTTGGATATATTTGCACCCTTGCATGCTATCTAACCCTTGTAGGTACTTGGATGAATCTAAATCCATGAGATTGCAACTCACTCACATCTTGAGCAATCTATACATCACCAAGTCTCTACTCCATGGTGGTTGAAGAAAAGGGAGCATGAAATCCTTCAAAATATCCTTTGACAAATTCTATATCAAATCTCTTGATTGTCATTTTGGATACACAAGTGCTCTTCTTCGCAAGACTAACCCATGTAGGCAGATGAACTCCAAATCCGAGTGGCGCTCCCAACTCTTGATGAGCTACATCAACCTTGAGCAACCCACACAAGTTCAACTACATAATCAAGATAAACACCACCACCCAAGGTATGTTATTCCATCTTGGAGAAGCTTTACCCCAAGTCATGGGTCAAGGCAACTCAACAAGATGTGAATATATCAAGATGCTTAAACAAAAAATGATAACCCCATTTTGAGATTTAACGATGAGTATGACCTATGATCAAGTGCCCTCACTTGACTCCTAAGTCAATATACTCTAACATAGGTGACTTTGTCGCCGACCAATTCTAGATGAAGTTCTCTTGTGTATCTCTGTGCTCTTGCATTTCTCTCATGCATGTTTTTTCCCCTTAAAAAAACTTCATCTAGATTTCTTTCTTTTGTTTTTGTTCTGCATTTCCTGCATCCAATTCATTGCAAATCCTTCAGTTAATTCCTTGCAAATCTTTGTGAGATCTTATTTTCCTAGTGAGCTGAGGTGACCAGTGTTTTCTCTGTGTTGAACTCGGTCACACCGGTCTGTTGTTTTCGATCAAACCAAACTCCTACGGTGAAACTGAAAAACACAACTCGGTGTCACCGATTTCACTGCAGAAAAGATAATTTGCCACTTGTTCCTGCAATTTTTGTTCCAGCTCCACTCAATGATTCTTGTCCTCTACCAGCATCACATTCCATATGCTGCTTTGCACTATGCCTCAAGGACCAAACCCAGTTGAAACACAATCCAGAAGAACCCTTCATGGAAATTGATGTCAAAGGGGGAGAGAGAGAGATCACATCAAAGCTTAATCACTTAACAGGGGGAGAGAGTTCTTCAACAGGGGAAAAAGGTATCACATTAAAGGCCCCAGATGCTTCATGGTCAAGAGGAGAGAAGACACATGTCCTTAAGTGGGGAAAGACATGTTCATGTTTTGTTTAATTGGTTGTTTGCATTTGCTCTGATTTTTTATTCCCTATCTTCTCCTAGTATCCCATACAAGATTCAGGGGGAGCAAGACACCTAAGGGAAGGAAATCTTTGAATTCATTGAATATCTTTACCTTTTGGGGACATGTCTATGTACAATAGAGTACCTAGTACTCACTCTCTACATGTCATCCCAATCTTGCTACTCTTGTGGTTTGATGTTCTTGCTCTGCTTAGTACATGTGTCTGTGTTATCTAACCTTGTTTACCCAGGTTCATCTCTTCCAAAGCTAGCTCAAGACCACATGGTAAGTATATGCATCACACTCATGTGCATGAGGATCCCTTGCTGTTGTACATTTTGTTTGCAAGGAGGAATCATGAGCATGAAGGTACACTTCCTATATTCACACCTTTTGCTCTGATGCATATAGCCAAGATACATGTAACTCATTGCTTACTCTATCATGATTATGCATTCACATGCTCTCACACTCCATGATCACATAAATTCATACATGTAGGGGGAGCCTATGCGTGTTACATGTTCTTTCAAAGGTTTACCTATCCTTCTCTATATCATTACTCTAAAGCATTGATGTATGTTGTCATCAATCACCAAAAAGGGGGAGATTGAAAGCACAAGTGCTCCCTGGGTGATTTTGGTAATTAATGTCAACATATTTCTTGTTGGACTAATACCTCTACCTAGTATACTTCAGATAAGTTCAACAGTGGAGTGACATGGACGAGAGGATGTGGAACCCCTTCAAGTTGCTAAGGACAAAGGATTGGCTCAAGCTCAAGAGTCTACCTTTTCATTTTAGTGATCCAAGATCACATTGAGTCCATAGGAAAGCTAATACTATTAAAAGGGGATGAGGTGTTGCTTAATGGGTTTCTTGCTCAAAGTGCTTAGTGATATGCTCCAAAGCCCTCAACCACTTTCACATGTCCACATATGTCCCAAACCAAAAGTCGAACTCGGACCCACTGAAACTTTCTATCCGGCACCACCGAGTTCTCTTGACATAGCCATTGCCACAAACCCTAATCAATTCGGTCACACCGATGGGATCTCGGTCTCACCGAGATGGGCTTGCAAACTCTCTGTTGCCTATTGCAATAATCTCGGTCTCACCGAAATATGCAATCGGACCCACCGAGTTTGCTTGGTCAACTCTCCGTTTCGCTTATTACCCAAATCGGTCCCACCAAGTTTGTGTAATCGGTCAAACCGAGATGAGGTTTTACCCTAACCCTAGCACATCGGTCCCACCGAGTTGATCATGTCAGTCCCACCGAAAAGCCTAACGGTCACATTATGAACTGAATCGGTCTGACCGAGTTTTTTGATTCGGTCCCATCGAGTTTGGTGATTTGTGTGTAACGGTTAGTTTTTGTGTGGAGGCTAGATATACCCCTCCACCCACTCTTCATTCGTGAACAGAGCCATCAGAACATGCCTACACTTCCAACTTACATTTTCTGAGAGGGAACCACCTACACTTGTGTTGAGATCAAGATCTTCCATTCCAACCACATAAATCTTGATCTCTAGCCATCCCCAAGTTTCTTTCCAATCAAATCATCTTTCCACCAAATCCAATCCTATGAGAGAGAGTTGAGTGTTGGGGAGACTATCATTTGAAGCACAAGAGCAAGGAGTTCATCATCAACACACCATCTATTACCTTTGGAGAGTGGTGTCTCCTAGATTTGTTAGGTGTCACTTGGGAGCCTCCGTCAAGATTGTGGAGTTGAACCAAGGAGTTTGTACGGGCAAGGAGATCGCCTACTTCATGAAGATCTATCCTAGTGAGGCAAGTCCTTCGTGGGCGATGGCCATGGTGGGATAGACAAGGTTGCTTCTTCGTGGACCCTTCGTGGGTGGAGCCCTCCGTGGACTCGCGCAACCGTTACCCTTCATGGGTTGAAGTCTCCATCAGCGTGGATGTACGATAGCACCACGTATCGAAACCACGCCAAAAATCTTCGTGTCTCCAATTGCGTTTGCACACTCCAATCCCATCCCTTTTACATTCTTGCAAAGTGCATGCTTTACTTTCCGCTGCTCATATACTCTTGTCATGCTTGCTTGATATGTATTGTGAATGTTTAAACTAGTGCTAAAACTCCACTTCAACTCAAAGAAATTAAAAACTGCAACTTTTCTTGATAAAAGTCTATTCACCCCTCCTCTAGACACCTCTTCTCGATCCTTTCATTCTCCCTCTGGTCCTTGGCCTCCATGGCGATGGTGACCCCTCCAAGCTTCCTCCTCCATGGCCTCCGATGATGTTGGCTCCCTCCGGCAGGGAGCCAGAGAGGGCCTAGATTGTTTTTTCGTGGCTATAGAGGCTTGCGGCGGCAGAACTCCCGATTTATCTTCTGTTCTGGGGTTTTTAGGATTTATAGGAGGGGTTGGCATCGGTTTCACGTCAAGGGGCCCCATGAGGCGATGACAAGGACGAAGGGCGTGCCCTAGGGGGGCGCCCCCTTGTGGTGGCCCCGGGACTCCTCTTCGGTATCTTTTCCTTCTAGTATTTTTTATATTTTCTAGAAAAATTCTCCGTTAATTTTCAGCTCGTTCCAAGGACTTTTATTTCTGCACAAAAACAACACCACGGTAGTTCTGCTAAAAACATCGTCAGTCTGGGTTAGTTCTAACAAAATCATACCAAAGTTATATGGAATTGTTGTAAACATGGCATAAATACTTCATAAATTTTAGATACGTCGGAGACGTATCAGGGACCTGCATGAGTGGTACACCATGTCCAGGAGTCGGAGGGGCCATCAGAGAAGGAGACTTGACGATGGTTGTGGTGTCACTTGGTGTGGGGCCGATGTCACCAATGGTGGTCGGAGTAGACAAAGTGGTCGGGGAAGATGACAACGACGTTGGTGACGGGCTGGTGTTGGACGAAGATGAAGGAGGTGGACGGGCGGCGGCGGCTATGAGGGTAGCTGCGGTGGCGGCCGAAGAAGAGCAGCAATGGCGGCTAGGTTAGGAGCGCGGCGGCTATGCTTGAAGTAGGCGACGACCCAACAACGTGATGAAGACCGACGCGGACGGTGGCGTTCCAGCGCTAAGGGAGGCGGCGCGGCGCATACCACGGGAAGTCGACATGCGGGGACGCCGGTGGACAGCGGGCCGCGGCGCCACGACCCGAAGGGGTGACGCGGCGACATCAGGTGAGTCGGGGCAACGACGGGAAGACCTCGGGGCGGCTGCAGGGACCAGGGGCCGCGCCCCAAAGGGACGACGCGACGACAGCAGGCGGGTCGGGGCGACGGCGGGAAGACCTCGGGGCGGCTACGGGGACCGCGAGCCACGGCGCTACAGCCCAAAGGAGCGGTGCAACGACGGAGCGAGGGTCGGTTCAACCGCGGGCGGCCTCGGGCAGCGGAGGAGACCGCGTGCCACGCTCGCTACGACCTGATGGGGCAACGTGGCGACAACGCGAGGGTCGATGCAGCCACGGGGACGGCCTAGAAGGGCCGCCTCGGGGCGGCAGTGGACCGCGGGCCGCGACACTACGGTCCAAAGGGACGATGCATCGGTAACGCGCGGGGTGGTGCAACCGCGCAGAGAATCACATGGCGATGGCGCTGCAGTTCGATGGGACACTGCCGCGGTAGCCCGTTGCTCGATCGGTTAGGAAGTACGTTGTTCTCGGAGACGGTCTTCACACAATTCGACTCATCACGTTTGGTTGATCGGATCGAAAGCACGATGAACGAGATCCAGAAAATGCGGCCAAGCGACGAGGCAGCGGCGACATGCATCTGCGGTCGGACATACCAGGGCGTGGAGCCAATCTGTGCAAGATGGCTAATCATACACGCACATGTATGCAAGCACGAATATGTAACGTGCTTTGAACAGTCGGGCATGTACTGTCGCACGGAATCCAATGCCCACCGTAGCCACACGGAAAACCAATCCCGCGCGGGTGCCGCGTGAGAGCTCTCGGGGCCACGCGGTGCTGGGCGACGGCTGGGAAGGAGCGCACTTGCGATGGAGATGATGACGCACAATGCAGATGACAAGCGAGGATGGGCGACTCAATCCGATCGTGGATCAGAAAATCAAAGAAGAACAACACCGACCAATCGTTCGGTGAGAGAGAAAACCCCAATTAACGGATAGGAAAAAAGACTCTCTAGGACAGCCGATCAACACATCATCGGATGAACCCTATGTACGGGTGGCACGGCCCCTGGCGGCGATCGTGGAGACCGCTCGCCCCGGAGGCGGCGTGGAGCGAAAGCGGTGGGTGGCGGCTAAGGTTTGGATCGGTTAGGCTGATACCATGTTAGAAGGGAATAGAGAGATTAGTGGAATGTGATGTTTATTGCTTGAGCCTCGTGGGTGCATATATATAGGAGTAAATGATCTACTTGGAGTACAGGACAAACCAGAATACTTCTATCCTGTGTTTCCAAACTAATCACGATACTCAACACTCTTCATAACACATATCAACACAGAGAACAAGGGCAACAAGGTGGTGCCGCCCATGGAGAAGGGAAAGGAGGTGGTGCCGCCCATGGAGGTTGTGCCCAACACGCCTGAGGAAGTGGCCACGGATGAGGACGTGGTGCCGGAGGAGCCGCCTAGCGGCAAGCACCGTGACTATGGCCACTACCATGAGGAGGGAGGTCCAACCCACTTCTGCAAGGTGCTCCTTGCCCTCAGCTGGAGTGCATCCCAAAGCCACTGGACTTCACCAAGCACTTCCCGGCTGTGCCGACGGAGTTCGAACTCAGGATGAACATTGGCTGCTCATGGAGGGTAACTATCCCGCTGATGGATGGCAGGGTCACCCTCGATCAGGGTTAGGCCCCCTTCGCCGCCGTCCATCAGATCAGGATCGACTACACGGTGACATTCAAGTTGCTCACTCCCGACATGCTCAAGGTCATCATCTTCAACGACCATGGCATTGAAGTGGTGACCAAGCACGTGAGGCACGACGACGCCTTCGCCGTGAACGTCTAGGACGACCCTTCCTATGCGCCAACTGGTTTAGTTTCTTATCGTACTGCTTTTCATTTGAACTGATATGTTTAAGTGTGGAACCGTATTTAAAACTGCGGCTTGCTATGCTTTACAACTATCTTCATTGTGTGTGTATGATTTATTCTTCACGCCGCTGTGTGTTGGTAACCTCACCACCTCGCCAAAGAGTTTACCAGACAACAGGTGTTTCATGAAACCAAACACCGTGTAATTGCGTAAGCCAAGCCAATACGGGCAACCAAACGCTATGTCAAAATCGCTCTTCTAATGCAAGAGAACTACATGCAATCAACCAAACGATGTGTAGATGTTAATTTTCTCCTTTATTTGCTCAGCCAACCTCCGTTGAATCAGGCTGAGCTAGCTAGGCTACGGCGAGAAAGCAACCAAACACGCCCATGGAAGACCATCCAGACCAGGAAACGGACGTAGCCACGCAGGATGCTTTTGCCGTGCTAGCCACCCGTCGGTCACCGCAGGGATGTCTGCTGAACCACTTGGTTTTGAAGGTACATCCATGTATACATAGGCTATTTATTTATTTATTTGTGAAAAATACATAGGTTATGAATTACTATTAGTACAATCTACTAACTCTGTAACGTCTTTGATACGAAGGAAGTAGTAGTCTAATTAATCGGTACACTCGCCAACAAAATCGGTACACTCGCCAACAAATCTACCCCAATTATGTCCGCCCAAGAAAATTGACCAAATGAACGTATCACTTTGTACTTATATTTCCATCTATTATTTGTATAATACTCCATTAGTTACAAGCTAATCATATCATTGGCATAGTATCAGGTTGAATATAATTGTTAAAGAGTGCATACGATCAATAAAATTATGCTTTCTTTCAACACTTCAATTTACAACAGAAACACTCGCTCCTTCCATCTATATAGGACCTAATGCGTTTGTCAAGACCGCCTTTGACTTTTGACAGGATTAATAGTACATGAGATGTATAATGTGCAAATTATATCAGTGAAAGCTCCATTCACATATGAATTTGGCGGTATGCTTTGTGTAAGTTGCATGCCATATATTATTGCTCTAACATTTGGTCAAAGTTAGTCTCGAAAAACGTATTAGGCCCTATACAGATTTAGTGGTACTCTATGTGATTATTTTGTCACCTGTATGGCTATATGGTACAGATTTTGGTATTTTTATTCAGTTAGTCTAAGATATGGAGAGATGGACATACTTCACATCTCTACCTACTAATAAAGCATGGATTATCCTTGGAGTTATAAATAATTACCCACCATGCCATTGATAAGTGAAACCGTTCGCTTTTTTTCCTTCTAAAATCGTCGGTAGTTTATGTTATTTATATTAAGCCTTTATCATAGATCACCAATGCTCGAGTGGTGTAGTGGTATGAGCCTAGTTGCTCTGCGCCGGTGACCCCGGTTTTACCCCTGGCTCGATCTTTCATTTTCTCCTTTTCTCTGGCACTAATATTATTGCCTCGCCCGAGCGTCATTTAGTAGATGGGCTGCAAAATGTTTCAGTTTTGGCCCAGCTTTTCTAACTCCAAATCTAACATGTTATATATGTAAATTCCTCAAAAAATGTTTAGATTTTAAATACGTTATTATATTATCCATTTCTAATATTCTGTTTATGATGCAATCTTAATTAATATATTCTTTATATGGGGTATTTTGGAATCTCTGCTACTAATGCCGGTAGGCAAGGATATTACCGCCTCGCCCGAGCATCATTTAGCAGATGGGCTACAAAATGTTTCAGTTTGGCCTAGCTTTTCTATTTTCGGGCAGATCCAAATGTTTATAACTTTCAAACCCTAACTTGAAATCTAACATGCTATATATGAAAATCCCTCAAAAAATGTTTAAATTTTAAATACGCTATTATATTATCCATTCCTAATATTCTATTTATGATGCAATCTTAATTAATATCTTCTTTATATGGGGTATTTTGGAAATGCTGGCTTAACGTTGATATTTTTGTTGTCTAATAAATTGAAAACATCTAGAGTACACTTTAAAATATCCAGTCTTTTTTCACAACTCCACTTATCATGTTTTTTGTCGTGTGGCATCATCAAATATTCAAGGGATTCAACAATGTTGTTGGTCGTGTGGCATTATCAAATATTCAAGGGATTCAACAATGTTGTTAGGTGTGAGTATGAGGGACGAACGTTTTTTTTGATTGCAACGCACGGGCATGTTTTGCTAGTAAAAAATAATGAAATTTGCTCGGATAGGTGCATCTATGGAGAAGTGAACTGGTCGGCGAGGTTGGCAACAAGCCTAGGCTACCTGAGTAGTGTGCGTCAGGGTGGTGCAGGCTGCCGTGCGTGCGGGCGCCATCGATGATTCCTAAGCCATCACTGGGGGGTGCCAGTTCCTCACCGTCGTTGCCGGTTTTCCGATGGGATGGCTGATCAAATGCTGGCCATTGTGAAGACTATGACATGGAAGACAAGAAGAGCGAAGAAAGACGAGGATGTAATGCACCTTGTTTGATGGGGACCCGACTAGGCAGATCCAATGCAGTTTAATCCGAGTTAACAAAAAAATCAGAGTAAATAGCATAAACCTATCACAGTTGGGACTAGGGTCCCCAAAATACCGCATTTTGAAAATTCCCTAATACGTACCGCTTATGTGTTTTTTGATTTCAAAAAACTACCATGTCGCACTGATGACTATGTTGGTTAACTTTAAGCATGATTATGATAGCTCAGGTCCACTGGTCAGGTTGACCGGTTATGACAGGTGGGGCCCAAAAATTTTAAACACAATCGCGTCCCTACTATTTTCTAGAAAGCAATCAGGTCCTTGTATTTTTTTGAAAAAGCAACCGGGTCCTTGCATATTTTTAAAAAGTAATCGAGTCCCTGAAAAATAAAATAAAAAGCAACGGGGTCCCTACAAATAAATAGAAAACAATCGGGTCCCCATTGACGAGCTTGTCGCTGGAGTCGATGTGGTCATCAGCCCGCCTTCAGCGCTGCGCTGGAGAAGTACGTAGCGATGTCGTCCCTACTACTCTGCTGCACGTGGCGGAGCTCGAGGGCATGCCTCCTGCTACCGACTGCTGGACGTGGTGGAGCTCGAGGGCGTGCCCCTGCTACCAGTTGCTCCACACAGCGGAGCTCGAAGCCTTGCTGGGTGCACGCAGAGGAGCTCCAAGGCGGCTCTGGCTTGAAGGCGAAGCTTGAAGGCATGCGCCTTGGCCTTGTTGGTTGCGCTGGCATGTGCATGGTGCTCTCCGTGGTGGGCATGGCAGGCGAAGGCTAGAGGAAGGTGGAGGGGCGCGTGCTCATCCTGGAGCACGACCGGATATGGAAATACGGTGGAGCGGCCGGAGGGAGCTCGTCGCCGGTCCTCCTGCCGGCAGGAGCGGCTGCGGCTGGACGTCCGAGAATTTTGAGGATTTTATTTTCATGGGTATTTAGTGGGAATAACTTCACAATTTAACATAGTTAGTTTTTATGCCTCGTCGGTACCTGGTTTTTCGGAACCCTAACCCCAATTATGTTATGATAGTTTTATGCTATTTACTCCAAAAAAATCATAAGTTGCTTAGTATTTTTTGACACTCTTTTCCTATGTACAATCTCGTAAATTGACATTTTGGCTCAAAAATGATAACCATGGCGTCTCAGGTTGTTTGTTCTTATAGATACTGATAAACTTCTAAATATAAATATATGTTTGAGAACATAAGAGGTTGTGCTCGCATAGTTATGGCAGAAGCTCCCAAGAACCCTTCCTTTTTTTGAAAAACAGCTGGGTGCGCAATATTCGCATAGACCAGAAAGCATAATTTTTTTCAAGGTTAGATAATTTTATTCATCGGAAACATTACACATATGAAGTGTGGACATATACACGCAGTGGTTGGATATGGGTTATGTCAGCCTGATTTGCTCGGGGGAAGTGCCATTCTCCATACTCATTCTCGATTTTGAGTTGGTGGCGTTTTTGCTATTCTCTCAACTAACGATTTTATTTTTGACCTACTTTGTAAAAGGATTTTCTCATCATCATATATCAGTTTGGTCATTTGACTCTGTTTCTAAAGCAATGTGAAAGCTTGTTTCGAGAAATGCCCTACTTTGTCTTGTATCTACACACATCTTGCGAAGGAAGTTGGTTTTAACCCTAGCAGCACATTCAATTATGGAATTTATTTTTTGGAGATTCTTGACGATGAATATGAATGGGAAGTTGGACGAACAGTGTGCTTTATGTAGCTGGGAGTTGATTTTCATTTTCTTAGTGTCAACATAGAACAACAAGAGTGTTGTGTCAATTTTTGGGATTTTTCGGGGTTTGCTTCGACATTTTTATATATTAATTGAGTTTTCAATGCATTCGTGTGCATAATTCAAATTTGAACTACATGCACATGCTCTAGTGCATATAAATTGGTTGAAAATTCAAATATGTGTCCTTGGTTGCATGCTTAGGTCGCATGCCAGAAATGGGAATGAATGTCAAACGCCCTGCCACCGTCACTCGCCGCAAACATTGAGATACCTGGTTTTTAAATTCTAGTAAATCCAAAACTCGTCTGAAATTCATGAAACTTGGCATGCTATTGTAACGCCCTTGATGCGGCTATATCTCCCACGTGTCGAAGCACGACTTAGAGGCATAACCGCATTGAAAGCAATGTCGCAAGTGAGGTAATCTTCGCAAACAACCCATGTAATACAATAGGGGAAAAGATACATAGTTGGCTTACAATCGCCACTTCACACAAATACATGAATACATCATTACAACATCCAAATACAATCAAGGTCCGACTACGGAACCAAAATAAAAGAAGAACCCCAAATGCGGCAAGGTCCCCGATCGACCCCAACTAGGCTCCACTACTGATCAACTAGAACGAAACAACAAAAGGACAAGATCTTCATCGAGCTCCTCCTTGAGCTTGGTTGCGTCATCTGCACGGACTCATCGGCACCTGCAAGCTGGTTTTGGAAGTATCTGTGAGTCACGGGGACTCAACAATCTCACACCCTCGCGATCAAGACTATTTAAGCTTATGGGTAAGGTAAAGGTATGAGGTGGAGCTGCAGCAAGCGACTAGCATATATGGTGGCTAACATACGCAAATGAGAGCGAGAAGAGAAGGCAAAGCACGATCGAGAAACTATGATCAAGAAGTGATCCTAGAACAACCTACGTCAAGCATAACTCCAACACCGTGTTCACTTCCCGGACTCCGCCGGAAAGAGACCATCACGGTTACACACGCGGTTGATGTATCTTAATTAAGGTCAACTTCAGGTTTTCTACAACCGGACATTAACAAATTCCCATCTGCCCATAACCGCGGGCACGACTTTTGAAAGTTCAAAACCCTGCAGGGGTGTCCCAACTTAGCCCATCACAAGCTCTCACGGTCAACGAAGGATATTTCTTCTCCCAAGACAATCCGATCAGGCTCGGCATCCAGGTTACAAGACATCCTCGACAATGGTAAAACAAGTCCAGCAACACCGCCCGAATGTGCCGACAAATCCCGATAGGAGCTGCACATATCTCGTTCTCAGGGCATACTCAGATGAGACATCCTACGAGTAAAACCAACCCTCAAGTTGCCCCGAGGTGGCCCCGTAGTCTACTCGGTCGGACCAACACTCAGAGGAGCACTGGCCCGGGGGGTTAAATAAAGATGACCCTTGAGTCTGCAGAACCCAAGGGAAAGAAAAGGCTAGGTGGCGAATGGTAAAACCAAATGTTGGGCATTGCTGGAGGAGTTTTATTCAAGGAGAACGGTCAAGGGGTTCCCATTATAACCCAACCGCGTAAGGAACGCAAAATCCGGGTACATAACACCGATATGACGGAAACTAGGGCGGCAAGAGTGGAACAAAACACCAGGCATAAGGCCGAGCCTTCCACCCTTTATCAAGTATATAGATGCATTAATTAGATAAGAGATATTGTGATATCCCAACAAGTAAACATGTTCCAACAAGGAACAACATCTCCATGTTCCAACAAGGAAGAAACTTCAATCTTCACCTGCAACTAACAACGCTATAAGAGGGGCTAAGCAAAGCGTTAACATAGCTAAACAACAGTTTGCTAGGACAAGGTGGGTTAGAGGCTTGGTTCAACAATATGGGAGGCATGATAACCAAGTGGTAGGTATCGCAGCATAGGCATAGCAAAAGAGCGAGCATCTAGCAAGCAAAGATAGAAGTGATTTCGAGGGTATGGTCATCTTGCCTGAAATCCCGCAAGGAAGAAGAACGAGTCCATGAAGAAGACAAACGGACGTAGACGAACGGGTCCTCACAAACGCGACGTTATGGAACCAACCCTAAGAAGCAACACCGGAAAGAAGCACACAACATAGTGAATAACCAACACATGAACATGGTATGATATGCGGGATGCGGTATGTGATGCATATGCATGATTTGCAAAGGAATGATTGAACCTGGACTCAACTTGGAAATCCAAGAGTGCCACTGGAAAGGTGAGATGATTTCGGTTGAAATCAATATAAAGATCACCGGAATCGGATGCACGGTTTGGAAATGGCAAGCAAAACAAATATGGCACCGGTCTGCGATAAACAACAAGTAGCCAACTAAATGCAACAAGATAAATATGCTACAACACTCAAACATGGCAACAAAATACATGGCAGGGATCCACTCAAGATGCTTGACAAAAGATGAACACTGAGCTACGGCTAATTCATCCATTAACAGGGTCAAATAAGCATGGCAAAAGTGCAAATGATAACAGAATTCAGACTTGGTGAAATTAACACAAGTCTGGAATTTAACATCAGGTAGCACACTTTAGGGCATGAAAACTACATGCTATAGGAACTTAACATGGCAAAGAAAGGCAAAGCATGAAGCTACTCAAAGCACTTAACAAAAGTCCCTTAGTGACCTTGAGCCAAAAGGGATCAGAAAATACAATTGCAAGCATGTGAACATGGCAAAAACATTATCATATTACAGACTTAGTGAAAAACTGGAGCATGCAAATCAGTTAACGAGTAGGCATGTTTACGAGCTCGATGCACTCACTACAGAGCATGAAATTACAAACTAAGCATCCACCCATCATGAATACATGGCATAGAAGCTAGCCATGGCAAGAACAACAACATAGCATGCACGGATCAATAACAACATCCTCGGCAAAATCGCTAACAAGTCAACAATCTGCCAGGAATCATGAAATAGCAAAAGTAGAGCTCAATTGACTCAAGCTAGAGTGCTATATAAATGCAAACAAAGACATGGATGGATAGAGCACCACAAATTTAACAAATCATACTTACTGATCATCCTCGAAAGAGGCATGAATCACTAGGAAATAACATGAACATATGGCATAATGACAAAATCAGGACAAGGACTTAGTGAAATTCTAAGTCCCTGAAGTCAGCAATACCGATTACGCTACTTTGTAAGCTTGTGCTAGTCACCACACATATCGCAAAAATACATGGTAAGAACCTCTGTAAAGATGGTATGGCATATAACAAAACACATGTAGAGCTCAGGGTCATAGCATGCACACAATAATCATGGCAAAAATGACAAAATGCCATTTGCTGAAACAGATCTAACAAATTACTCACATAGCTCTCTTCCAACAACATTTCGGGCATCAAGATGAGCTCAAAATAAAATGATGCAATAAGATGAAATGATGTACTCTCTGAGATGAACATTTTGATATGCCACACGCTCAAAACGAAGCTACGATGAGGGAGTTACGATGCAATGGAAAGTGCACAAAAATCTGGAAACTTCGAGGACTTAGTGAAAATCTCACCCCGGGAAAAGTCAACGGGCGGAGTGGATCGGGTCGGACGAGGCGGAGCGGATCGGTTCGGGCGAGGCGGAGCGGATCGGGCCGGGCCGAGGCAGAGGAGGACCCGAGCGACGGAGACGGCGGCTCCGGCGAGGTCGTCACCGGCGGGGCGGCGGATCCGGCCGGGCTCAGGCTCCCGTGGCCGGATCTGGCGGCGGGCGGCGGCGGAGCTCCTCCGGGGGCGGGGTGGTGATGCGGCGTCGGGGCCAAACCGGCGAACGGCGGCGGCCGGCGGGAAAAGAGACGCGGGCACGGGCGGCGCTCAGGCGCGGGATCGGCGGCGCGGGATCCGGGCCCGGGCGGGCCGAATCTTGGTCTCCTCGGGCCCGCGGTGGGAGGAGAGAGAGGGCGGCGGCGCTGACGTGTCGCGCCTGGATTCGTCCGGCGCGGCGGCTGGACATGTCCGGTGTGGAAGAAAAGTGTCCGGTGGCGCGAGGTAGGAGGAGCTAGGGTTTGGACTGCGCGAAAAATCGGGGAGAGCCACATATATATAGGTAGAGGGAGCTACGAGAGTCCAAAAGAGGTGCGGTTTTCGGCCACGCGATCGTGATCGAACGACCGAGATGATGGAGAGGTCTTAGGTGGGTTTTGGGCCAAAATGGAAGGGTGTTTGTCTGCAACACACACGAGGCCTTTACGGTCCCTCAGTTAACCGTTGGAGTATCAAACGAAGTCCAAATGGCACGAAACTTGACAGGCGGTCTACCGATAGTAAACCAAGGCTGGATGACAAATCTTGGTCCAATCCGAAAATGTTTAACACCCGCACACGAAAAGAGGTAGAAAGGGACATCGGGTGACATAGGAGCGCCGGATTGCAAAACGGACAACGGGGAAAATGCTCGGATGCATGAGACGAACATGTATGCAAATGAAATGCACATGATGACATGATATGCAATGCATGACACGCAAGCAATAACAAGGCAACAACAACGAATAACTGGAGGACACCTGGCACTTCGGTCTCGGGGCGTCACAGCTATCATGGAGCGGCATTAACATGTCGAGGTAAATTTTTTGTCCCATTTGGGGCAAGTTTGGGTATATGATTCTCACAAACCACAGCTTCTCACAACAAGCATGATGGTTTCGATAGGGAACGTCCCACATTTGGGGAGGAAACATATCCATTGCCTCTTATTGCTTTCAGAAATTTTCTCGTGTCAACATAGAATAACATGAGTGTTCTGTGAATTTTTGTGATTTTTCGGGGTTCGTTTGGACATTTTTACGCATTAACTGAGTTTTCAATGCATTTATGTGCATAATTCAAATGTGAACTACATACAGATGCTCCGGTTCATATAAATTAGTTGAAAAATCAAATATGTGTCCTTGGGTGCATGCTTAGGTCCCATGCAAGAAATGGGAATGAATTTCAAACACCAGGGCACAGTTGATTGCCGCAAAATATTGAGATACCAGGTTTTTAAATTCTAGTAAATCCAAAACTCGTCTGAAATTCATGAAACTTGGCATTCTATCATGGAGCGGCGTCAACATGCCGTGGTAAAAAATTTGTCCCATTTGGGGCATGTTTGGGTATATGCTTCTCACAAACAAGAGCTTCTCACAACAAGCATGATAGATTCGGTAGGGAACATCCCACCTTTGGGGACAAATGGTATCCATTGCCTCTTATTGCTTCAAAAAAATTCTCATGTCAACATAGAACAACAGGAGTGTTGTGTCAATTTTTATGATTTTTTGGGGTTCATTTGGACATTTTTTATGCATCAACTAAGTTTTCAATGCATTTATGTGCATAATTCAAATTTGAACTACATGCACATGCTCCAGTGCATATAAATTGGTTGAAAAATCAAATATGTGTCCTTGGGTGCATTCTTAGGTCCCATGCAAGAAATGGGAATGAATTTCAAACACCAGAGCACCGTTGATTGCCGACAAAACGTTGATACACTTTATTTTTAAATTCTAGTAAATGCAAAACTCGTCTGAAATTCATGAAACTTGGCATGCTATCATGGAATGGCACCCGACATGATGTGGTATTTTTCGTGTCCATTTTGAGAGAAGGCGCACTCGAATAATGACAGCCAACAAAGGTATTTTGAAAAAATAGCTGCCACTTTAATATCTCAAATGTTTGTATAATTCAAACCGTGTGCGTTCTATTAACCATTCACGTGATGCAACATGTTTTGGTTTTAATGGTTGTAGGAGGTGAAATGCGGACAGCTGCTTGACCTTGACTGAACGGGAGGCATGCGAGCGCAGTCCGGTGCGCAGGATGACCGAGAGGCGTGCAAGCTGTCCTCGAATATGCAGGCTCATCAGGAAGCGTGCGAGCTGTACGCTGTGGAGGCTCACTGGGAAGCGAGCCCTTTGACTTCCATGGCCGCCCGCCTTCCTCTCCGTGTGCGCGCCCCCCTCAACGGCATGGGCCGCCGCCGTTGACAATGGCGTCCTGTAGGACAACAACGACAACGACGGCGCGGCACGCCACCTATGCCGCCGCCAAAAATAGTTGTTTCTTTGGTTTAATACTGTATCTCGATCATATAAATATAAATTTGCACTATGACTGAATGAAAGATATGGTTTGAGCGAACTTGCGTTTTCTCTCTCTTAATGTACAGACTTATCAAACGATTTTCTTGTGAAGAAACATCAATGGTTTTTAAATATAAAACACTCATCGCAAATGTTTTAGTTACAACACCCGTATGCAAACCTGGAGCTTCCCTAGGAAGCAAGGGAAAATGTGCCGAGCAGGATTTTTGCGGCTCTTGATCGCAAACGTTTTAGATAGAACACCATATGCTAAGTGAGCGCAGGATTTATGCATCTCTTCAACGCAAACAGATCTTTTAGATGACCCGTGTGTAACCACTTACAAACAATTTGGTAAGATTTGCATCTGTCATATTTGGTATGTTACCATTTGTCAAACTGGAAAGAATGACATTTGTTGATCTAGTAACATTGCCTTTTGTCAACCTTGTAACACTGCGATTTGTCAAAATATCAAGCTAAAAATTACTAGTAGTATCTAATTTTTGCAACTAAAATTTAGTAATTAAGCATATATTTCATTCATAGATTAAGTAGCCATTCTTAATTTATACAAACAGTTCAACTCGACAGCTGAACCGACCAAAATTTTCCCCAATTGTTGCCAACCACCTACTGAAATAGCTAGTTCAACTATATATACTAGCTAATTTTAAGTACGTTGTACAGTTCCACCACATCTATAGTCAGATGAACTAAATAAAATAGGCCCCTAAATACTACTACTACTACAGAGGGGCTTTGTACTACTTCCGGCTGCCTCTCCTCTACCGAGCGCGCTCAGTAAGAGGCGGAGGAGGAGGAGCCTACCGATGAGCTGGGCGACCGCAATGCGGTGCCTGCCGCTGCTGCAGCTTCAGCGACGCTCACGTCGAACACCCTCTGCCGCTCCAGACGACCCCTCTCGAAGCGGTGGTTCTCCTCGTAGATCTCCTGATTCCTCGCCTTTGAGGCGGCGTGTGCCACGGCCACAGCGGCGGTAAGGCTCTTTGCGTGCTCGACGAGGTGCTCCTCCTCCTCCCACAGGAACTCAGTGTAGCGCGCAAGGTCGCTAACGCACGTGCGGGCATCCACCTTCACCTCCCGCCATCGGGCGACGGTGGCGGAGCGGGTGATGACCCTGGCGGTCGACGGTGGGCTGGCGGCCACGGCGGCCGACGATGGGGTGGCGGCCATGAGCACCACCTCCCACCTTCGGGCTGCGGTGGCGGGGCGGGTGATGGCCACGGTGGCCGGCAGTGGGGTGGCGGCCACGACGGCCACCTCCCACCTTCAGGCCGCGGCGGCGGAACGGGCGATGGCCCTGGCTTTCAACAGTGGTGTGGTGGCAACGGCGGTCGGCAACAGCTGTCGGCGGGCACCGGCGGCGGAGCGTGTGGTGGGTGTTTCACGCACACCCAACAGGGATGCCACACGCATAACACTACGCCAGGGACTACGCCGCCGCCGCTGTGTAGCCTCCCAGCTGGAGCTGTCCTCTGATGACGGCGGAGTGGCTGAGCGACAACGATGAACCGGTGTCATTGGCGATTGTGGGAGAAGCAGACGAGATAAGCTACAGGGAGGGAGGGGAAAATGCGACGCAGGACTCACCAGCCGTGAGGGTTTATATAGCAGGCTGGTAAGCATTGTGATTTTGGGGGATTTTACTGAGTCGGGCGGGAAGCTTGCGCGGGACCCTGCGAGGTTGCGCGGGAAAGGGCTCACCGATGATTCATTGGCGCCACCGTTTGGCCAAAAGAATGCCCCCGCGCGCTGCGCAAGCTTGTGTTGTATGCCGTCTGCGGCAGTGGGGTGACAAGACGTGCGAGAGGAGGAAGAAAGGCCACGTACACATACGGTTAATAAAAAAATTGCGATTTAATTACCTACTATACCCCCATCCTGGTTTATAAGTATGATTTAACTAATAAAATACGAATGCATGTCGCCAAAGATTATATAGTTGGATTCGTATTGAACATAGTTTCCAATTTTATAATTTTTATAACATGCATTAACATTTTGTTGGTTAAATTTGAGGGCAAAGTATAGCACATAATATAAAGGGGATTATACACTAGACGGAGATGGTAGCACACGGCCGCTCTCTACGCAGCGACAAAACTGTCGGCCGGCTCGTAGGTAACCATTTCCTGCGTGTTTAACTGCTCTATGCGTGTGGTTGCTTGCAGTTTAGGCGGCTACGGCGCGCTCTGCTCTTGCGTCCCTCCGGGTGCTCTGCCCTCGTCCCTCCATGCGCGCTGCCAGTGTTTGGGGCTGGCACACGATCATGCACGTTCGTGTGCATGCGGTTGCGCCGGGCACGGCGCGATGATGCAGTTACCCGCTGCAAAAACTACCATGCGGACGCGCCGAGAATCCACGCCGCCAGGCCCCCTTTTATTCCTGTGACCATTTACCTTCATCTCTCGTCTCACACGACACAATAAGCACACCCATGAGGACACATATAGAGAGGACATCCTCCAACGGCGCTCCCCGTGGCTCCAATGGCGCTCCCAGCGGCCGACGACGACAGTGGCGGGCAGTTCACCATGCAACACGTCGTGGACACCCACGGAGGGGGAAGGCTCTCTCAGTGGTGTACACGAACGATCTGGTCTCGGTGGAGAGCGCCATCCAAACTATGGAGCAGTTCCTTGCCGAGGACAAGTACCAAGTGGTCGCCTTCGACCTCGAGTACACCATGGGTCATGCCGACCACGATCAGAAGGTTGCCGTCACCCAGTTATGCGTGCAACATGACGTCCTCGTCAACTACTACCACCTGGACACAAGGCCTTCCGAGCGTTAAACCAAGTTTATCAACAGCTCTGACTACAGTTTCGCTATGGTGGACACCGCCAACGATCTAAAAGCGCTCTAGGTTTTGGGCTTGAAATGCCCAAATTTTGTCAACATCCAGCGCCACTACAAGGTCTGGGGCAGCGACAAAAACAAACTGAACTCCCTGGTTGACCTCGCCTCGGCCATCATCGACCCCTACTACATGAAGATGAAGAATGAGAGAAATAAGGATAAGGATGTCTGGCACAGTGTGTGGCATGAGAGACTGGATGAACAACATGTCAAATACGCGGCCATGGACGCGTACACAAGCTACGAGATGTAAAGGCGGATCGTTGACATGAGGAACTGTCTTCTTTCTGCCCCAGACAAGGGGTCGAGCCACAGAGCAGTGGTGGGAGCGTCACAAGAAGTAGATGACTAGACGATCGTTTCTTCTACTTTAGAACTAGATGATACCCTGCGCGTTGCCACGGGACTTATATCACTACATCGGAGGAGGATTATGGAGTGAAAAATATTAAACCATGAAAAGAAAATTAATATAGATTTGTTTGAATCATTAATACAATTATATGAAATCAGACATATTAGTGTGTTGTATAGTATCCTCACTGGGAATTAAATGTATCTTTTATTTCAAAAATTGGAATGCATCGGCGCATCGCTAACACAAAAAAGGAACATGTTTTTTCCACTAACGTAAGAAAGGAACATGTAGTCTGATGAGATTTGTCTCATAATAATTGAAGATAATATAATTTGATTGGCTATTAGGAATGCATCTTATCAGGAAACAAAGATATTTCATGTTATTTAATTAATTGATGAGGCAAATCTTTTGTTCCATTTTGAAAATAATAATAGTTTTGTGACCCATACTGTGTTAACGCGTCCAAATAGAAATTAGCTTGCGCTGTTTACCTTGGTACATTTTTCGACAAAAAATAATCCGGTGTAAAGAAAACGGCATAATTCCTGAAAGTGTGGGTGAGGGAGTCCTAGACTAAGGGGTCTTCGGGCATCCGACCTATTATCTATGGGTCGGACTGATGGGCTGTGAAGATATGAACACCGAAGACTGTACCCGTGTCCGTATGGGACTCTCCTTGGCGTGGAAGGCAAGCTTGGCAAATAACTATGAGGATTCCATCTTATGTAACCGACTCTATGTAACCCTAGACCCCCCCCCCCCCGGTGTCTATATAAACCGGAGGGTGTAGTCCGGAAAGGATATACTCAATACCGTAGTCATACAGGCTAGACTTCTAGGGTTTAGCCATTACGATCTCGTGGTAGATCAACTCTTGTAACACTCATATTCATCAATATCAATCAAGCAAGAAGTAGGGTATTATCTCCATAGAGAGGGCTCGAACCTGGGTAAACATCGTGTCCCCTGTCTCCTATTACCATCAACCTTAGACGAACAGTTCGGGACCCCCTACCCGAGATCCGCCGGTTTTGACACCGACATTGGTGCTTTCATTCAGAGTTCCTCTGTGCTGTCGCTGAAAGTTTAATGGCCCCTTCATTCGTCAATAATGACGCTATCTGCGGAGAAACTTTCCTCCCCAGGCAGATCTTCGTGTTCGGTGGCTTCGCACTGCAGGCAAACTCGTTTGGCCATCTGGAGCAGGTCGAAAACTATGCCCTTGGCCATCAGGTCAGATTCGGGAGCTTGAACTACGTCGCAGACATCCGTGGAGACCTAATCTTCGCTGGATTCGATACCGCAGTAGCCGCTCCCGGTCACCCCGATGATCATGACCTAAATCTGTCATCGGACCGCATCTAGGAGATCGCTCCTGTAACCGCTCTGGCCCTGGAGCCAGAGCAAGAAGCGCCACCCGAAGACGGGAGGATTAACCCCACCACGGAGGCTGCAGATTCCACAGCGTTGGAGCCGCACATGGACCTGGTCTCACACGATGCCCATACCACCGGAACGCCGGACTCGTCTCCGACCATAGGTTCCGAACCACGTGAGCCCGCGGACGCCGAGCTTGATCGTTTATCGATCTTCAAATTCAGCGCCGCAGACATCTTCCAGCACTCGCCTTTAGGCGATGGGCTAAACTCATTTAAAAACATGTCCTTGGCGGAGGACTCTCAGTCGAACTATATCCGGCTCGAACTAGGGGCTGACGATGGATAATTTTACTTCCCACCCGCCACCCACTTCATATCCATAGTCGAGTATTCGACCGATACACTGGATTATGACTCTGAGAATATCGACGGCATGAACAATGATGCCGATGACAACGAAGACCCCATTGATACAACTAATGAACAAGATGAATGGGAAGATAGGTAGGTTAGCCCTGCTAAACAGGTCGCACATGAAGATTCGGAGGACGACAATTACCTTCCGCTCTCTGGGGATGAGGTGGGCCTCGGCACTGAGGATTTCATCGTGCCTGAGGAACCTCGTGAGCAGGAGTGCTTTAAACGCCAACTAATAGCCACTGCAAGGAGCCTGAAAAAGAAGCAGCAACAGCTTCAAGCTAACCAAGATCTGCTCAATGATAGATGGACCGAAGTCCTAGCCGCCAAAGATACGACCTTAGTGGACCAGCCAAAAGCTACCCGAAGCATAGATTTCTATCCCAGGGCGACGATTGGGTGCTGGAGCCCATACCATCATCGCACAATGCGGCAGGTCGACCACAACTGGGCACATGTAAAGCGGCAACTCAAGCCGAACACCAAACCGCCCTACCTCGCAGTAAAAGCAAGAACAAAACAGCTCGGGGTTATACATACGACCGTCAACAAGACTTTGGGTAGCAAAGCAGAACACTCAAGATCGATCTACAAATCGCAAGGATATACCTCGACACATGATGACAGCCACCTATTCGGACGTGTTCTACCTCTTGAGCACTGCGTTGGTTTTCCCCGAAGAGGAAGGGATGATGCAGCAAAGGAGCGTAAGTATTTCCCTCAATTTTTGAGAACCAATGTATCAATCCAGTAGGAGGCTACGCGTGAGTCCCTCGCACCTGCACAAAACAAATAAATCCTCGCAACCAACACAAATAGGGGTTGTCAATCCCTATAAGGCCACTTACGAGAGTGAGATCTGATAGATATGATAAAGATAATATTTTTGCTTTTTTTATGATAAAGATGCAAAGTAAAATAAAGGCAAAGTAAATAGCAAAGGAAATAACTAAGTAGTAGGAGATCAATATGATAAAGATAGACCCGGGGGCCATAGGTTTCACTAGTGGCTTCTCTCAAGAGCATAAGTATTCTATGGTGGGTGAACAAATTACTGTTGAGCAATTGACAGAATTGAGCATAGTTATGAGAATATCTAGGTATGATCATGTATATAGGCATCACGTCCGAGACAAGTAGACCGACTCCTGCCTGCATCTACTACTATTACTCCACTCATCAACCACTATCCAGCATGCATCTAGAGTATTAAGTTAAAAACAGAGTAACACCTTAAGCAAGATGACATGATGTAGAGGGATAGACTCATGCAATATGATGAAAACCCCATCTTGTTATCCTCGATGGAAACAATACAATACGTGCCTTGCTGCCCCTACTGTCACTGGGAAAGGGCACCGCAAGATTGAACCCAAAGCTAAGCAGTACTCCCATTGCAAGAAAGATCAATCTAGTAGGCCAAACCAAACTGATAATTCGAAGAGACTTGCAAATATAACCAATCATACATAAAAGAATTAAGAGAAGATTCAAATATTATTCATAGATATACTTGATCATAAACCCACAATTCATCAATCTCAACAAACACACCGCAAAAAGAAGATTACATCGAATAGTTCTCCACAAGAGAGGGGGAGAACATTGTATTGAGATCCAAAAACAGAGAAGAAGCCATATAGCTACTAACTATGGACCCGTAGGTCTGAGGTAAACTACTCACACTTCATCGGAGGGCTATGGTGTTGATGTAGAAGCCCTCCGTGATCGATGCCCATCCAGCGGAGCTCCGGGACAGGCCCCAAGATGGGATCTCATGGATACAGAATGTCACGGCGGTGGAATTAGGGTTTTGGCTCCGTATCTAATTGTTTGGGGGTACGTGGATATATATAGGAGGAAGGAGTACATCGGTGGAGCAACAGGGGGGCCACGAGGGTGGAGGGCGCACCTGGGGGGTAGGCGCGCCCCTACCTCACGGCCTCCTCTTTTCTTTCTTGACGTAGGGTCCAAGTCTCCCAGGTCTTGTTCGTTGGGAAAATCACGTTCCCGAAGGTTTCATTCCGTTTGGACTCCGTTTGATATTCCTTTTCTTCGAAACCCTAAAACAGGCAAAAAAACAATTCTGGGCTGGGCCTCCGGTTAATAGGTTAGTCCCAAAAATAATATAAAGTGGATAATAAATCCCAATAATGTCCAAAACAGTAGATAATATAGCATGGAGCAATCAAAAATTATAGATACGTTGGAGATGTATCAAGCATCCCCAAGCTTAATTCCTGCTCGTCCTCAAGTAGGTAAATGATAAAAACAGAATTTTTGATGTGGAGTGCTACTTGGCATAATTTTAATGTAATTGTTCTTAATTGTGGTATGAATATTCAGATCCGAAAGATTCAAGACAAAAGTTCATATTGACATAAAAATAATAATACTTCAAGCATACTAACAAAGCAATTATGTCTTCTCAAAATAACATGGCTAAAGAAAGTTATCCCTACAAAATCATATAGTCTGGCTATGCTCTATCTTCACCACACAAAATATTTAAATCATGAACAACCCCGATGACAAGCCAAGCAATTGTTTCATACTTTTGACATTCTCAAAACTTTTTTCAATTTTCACGCAATACATGAGCGTGAGCCATGGACATAGCACTATAGGTGGAATAGAATGGTGGTTGTGTAGAAGACAAAAAGGGAGAAGATAGTCTCACATCAACTAGGTGTATCAACGGGCTATGGAGATGCCCATCAATAGATATCAATGTGAGTGAGTAGGGATTGCCATCCAACGGATGCACTAGAGCTATAAGTATATGAAAGCTCAAAAAGAAACTAAGTGGGTGTGCGTCCAACTTGCTTGCTCATGAAGACCTAGGGCATTCTGAGGAAGCCCATCATTGGAATATACAAGCCAAGTTCTATAATGAAAAATTCCCACTAGTATATGAAAGTGATAACATGAGAGACTCTCTACTATGAAGATCATGGTGCTACTTTGAAGCACAAGTGTGGTAAAAGGATAGTAGCATTTTCCCTTCTCTCTTTTTCTCTCATTTTTTTATTTGGGCCTTTTCTATTTTTTTGGCCTCTTTTTTTTTTCTTTTTCTTTTTATTTTTCGTCCGGGGTCTCATCCCGACTTGTGGGGGAATCATAGTCTCCATCATCCTTTCCTCACTGGGACAATGCTCTAATAATGATGATCATCACACTTTTATTTTTCTTACAACTCGATACTTAGAACAAAATATGACTCTATATGAATGCCTCTGGCGGTGTACCGGGATATGCAATGACTCATGAGTGACATGTATGAAAGAATTATGAACGGTGGCTTTGCCACAAATACTATGTCAACTACATGATCATGCTCAGCAATATGACAATGATGGAGTGTGTCATAATAAACGGAAAGGTGGAAAGTTGCATGGCAATATATCTCAGAATGGCTATGGAGATGCCATAATAGGTAGGTATGGTGGCTGTTTTGAGG
This sequence comes from Triticum urartu, assembly GCF_056163025.1. NCBI lineage: Eukaryota > Viridiplantae > Streptophyta > Magnoliopsida > Poales > Poaceae > Triticum > Triticum urartu. Next base: position 541,223,902 of record NC_141879.1, read on the forward strand.
AAGGTATATGGTGGGTGTATTATACCGGCGAAAGGTGCGCGGTATTAGAGAGGCTAGCAAAGGTGGAAGGGTGAGAGTGCGTATAATCCATGGACTCAACATTAGTCATAAAGAACTCATATACTTATTGCAAAAATCTACAAGTTATCAAAGCAAGGTATTACGCGCATGCTCCTAGGGGGATAGATTGGTAGGAAAAGACCATCGCTCGTCCCCGACCGCCACTCATAAGGAAGACAATCAAAAAATAAATCATGCTCCGACTTCATCACATAACGGTTCACCATACGTGCATGCTACGGGAATCACAAACTTTAACAAAAGTATTTCTCAAATTCACAACTACTCAACTAGCACAACTTTAATATTACCATCTCCATATCTCAAAACAATTATCAAGCATCAAACTTCTCATAGTATTCAACACACTCATAAGAAAGTTTTATTATTAATCTTGTATACCAAATATATTAGGATTTTAAGCAAATTACCATTCTATTAAGACTCTAAAAATAATCTAAGTGAAGCATGAGAGATCAATAGTTTCTATAAAACAAATCCACCACCGTGCTCTAAAAGATATAAGTGAAGTACTAGAGCAAAATTATATAACTCAAAAGATATAAGCGAAGCACATAGAGTATTCTAACAAATTCCAAATCATGTATGGCTCTCTCAAAAGAAGTGTACAGCAAGGATGATTGTGGTAAACTAACAAGAAAATACTCAAATCATACAAGACGCTCCAAGAAAAACACATATCATGTGGCGAATAAAAATATAGCTCCAAGTAAAGTTACCGATGGAAGTAGACGAAAGAGGGGATGCCTTCCGGGGCATCCCCAAGCTTTGGCTTTTAGGTGTCCTTAGATTATCATGGGGGGTGCCATGGGCATCCCCAAGCTTAGACTCTTGCCACTCCTTGTTCCATAATCCATCAAATCTTTACCCAAAACTTGAAAACTTCACAACACAAAACTTAAAGTAGAAAATCTCGTGAGCTCCGTTAGCGAAAGAAAATAAAAGACCACTTCAAGGTACTGTAATGAACTCATTATTTATTTATATTGGTTTTATACCTACTGTATTCCTACTTCTCTATGGTTTATAAACTATTTTACTAGCCATAGATTCATCAAAATAAGCAAACAACACATGAAAAACAGAATCTGTCAAAAACAGAACAGTCTGTAGTAATCTGCAGCTAGCGCAAGATCTGGAACCCCAAAAGTTCTAAAATAAATTTATGGACGTGAGTAATTTATCTATTAATCATCTGAAAAAATAATTAACTAAATATCACGTTCTAAATAAAAATGGCAGCAGTTCTCGTGAGCGCTAAAGTTTCTGTTTTTTACAGCAAGTTCAACAAGACTTTCCCCAAGTCTTCCCAACGGTTCTACTTGGCACAAACACTAATTAAGCACAAAAAAACACAACCAAAACAGAGGATAGATAAATTATTTATTACTAAACAGGAGCAAAAAGCAAGGAATAAAAATGAAATTGGGTTGCCTCCCAACAAGCGCTATCGTTTAACGCCCCTAGCTAGGCATAACAAGCAAGAATAGATCTAGGTATTGCCATCTTTGGTAGGCAATCCATAAGTGGCTCTCATAATAGATTCATAAGGTAATTTAATTTTCTTTCTAGGAAAGTGTTCCATGCCTTTCCTTAATGGAAATTGGAATCTAATATTTCCTTCATATCAATAATTGCACCAATCGTTCTAAGGAAAGGTCTACCAAGAATAATAGGACATGAATGATTGCAATCTATGTCAAGAACAATAAAATCTACGGGGACATAATTCCTATTTGCAACAATAAGAACATCATTAATTCTTCCCATAGGTTTCTTAATAGTGGAATCCGCAAGGTGCAAGTTTAGAGAGCAATCATCAAAATCACGGAAACCTAGCAAATCACACAAAGTCTTTGGAATCGTGGAAACACTAGCACCCAAATCACATAAAGCATAGCATTCACGATCTTTAATTTTAATTTTAATAGTTGGTTCCCACTCATAATAAAGTTTCTAGGGATAGAAACTTGCAATTCAAGTTTTTCTTCATAAGATTGCATCAAGGCATCAATGATATGTTTAGTAAACGCTTTATTTTGACTATAAGCATGAGGAGAATTTAGCATGGATTTTAACAAGGAAATACAATCAATCAAAGAGCAATTTTCATAGTTAAATTCCTTGAAATCCATAATAGTGGGTTTAGCAACATCTAGGGTTTTAATTTCTTCAATCCCACTTTTATCAAATTTAGCATCAAGATCAACAAATTCCGAATTCTTGGAACGCCTTATAGGTAAAGGTGGATCATATTCAGTCCCATCATTATCAAGATTCATCTTGTAAAACAAAGATTTAATAGGGGACACATCAATAACTTTTAGAGCTTCATCTTTATTTTCATAGCAATCCGGTTTAGCGGCCATCTTATTAACTAAGGTAGCCTTCTTATCCAAAATTTCAGTAGTTAATTTCTCAAGATGATTAATTTGGGATCTCAAACCATCAAATTCTTTAGACATATCATCAAGCTCTTTATTAATAAAACTCATAAAACTTTTTTGTTCTTTAAGCTCGTTTCTGAAGAAACTATTATGTCCAAATTGCAAAACCATAAAATTCCTAACATTACTTTCGATCTCTTCTAGCCTTTTAAGGTGGAGATCACCAAATTTAGGTAGAGACATCGTGATAAGCAAGCAAACTAACACACAAGAAAACAAAAAGCAAGCGGCAAAAAAGAGGCAAATAGAGAGGGAGGATAGAGAGAGAGGGCGAATAAAACGGCAAGGGTGAAGTGGGGGAGAGCAAAACGAGAGGCAAATGGCAAATAATGTAATGCGGGAGATAAGGGTATGTGATGGGTACTTGGTATGTTGACTTCTGCGAAGACCTCCCCTGCAACGGTGCCAGAAATCCTTCTTCCTACCTCTTGAGCACTGCATTGGTTTTCCCCGAAGAGGAAGGGATGATGCAGCAAAGTAGCGTAAGTATTTCCCTCAGTTTTTGAGAACCAAGGTATCAACCCAGTAGGAAGCTGATACGTCTCCAACGTCTCTATAATTTTTGATTGCTCCATGCTATATTATCTACTATTTTGGACTATATTGGGCTTTATTTTCCACTTTTATATTATTTTTGGGACTAACCTATTAACCGGAGGCCCAGCCCAGAATTGTTATTTTTTGCCTATTTCAGTGTTTCGAAGAAACGGAATATCAAACGGAGTCCAAACGGAATAAAACCTTCGAGAACGTGATTTTCTCACCGAACGTGATCCAGGAGACTTGGACCCTACTCCAAGGAGTCAAAGAGGAGGTCATGAGGGTGGCCCCCCCTAGGATGGACCCCCCTGCCTCGTGGGCCCCTCGGTGCTCCACCGACGTACTCCTTCCTCCTATATATACATACGTACCCCCAAACGATCAGAACAGGAGCCAAAAACCTAATTCCACTGCCGCAACTTTCTGTATCCACGAGATCCCATCTTGGGGCCTGTTCCGGAGCTCCGCCGGAAGAGGGCCGTCATCACGAAGGGCTTCTACATCATCCTAGCCCCTCCGATGAAGTGCGAGTAGTTTACCTCAGACCTTCGGGTCCATAGTCAGTAGCTAGATGGCTTCTTCTCTCTCTTTGAATCTCAATACAAAGTTCTCCCCTCTCTTGTGGAGATCTATTAGATGTAATCTTCTTTTTGTGGTGTGTTTGTTGAGATCAATGAATTGTGGGTTTATGATCATGTCTATCTATGAATAATATTTGAATCTTCTCTGAATTCTTTTATGTATGATTGGTTATCTTTGCAAGTCTCTTCGAATTATCCGTTTGGTTTGGGCAACTAGATTGGTAGTTCTTGCCATGGGAGAAGTGCTTAGCTTTGGGTTCGATCTTGCAGTGTCCTTTCCCAGTGACAGAAGGGGCAGCAAGGCACGTATTGCATCGTTGCCATCGAGGATAACAAGATGGGGTTTATTTCATATTGCATGAATTTATCTCTCTACATCATGTCATCTTGCTTAAGGCGTTACTCTGTTTTTAACTTAATACTCTAGACGCTTGCTGGATAGCGGTCGATGAGTGGAGTAATAGTAGTAGATGCAGAATCGTTTCGGTCTACTTGTCATGGACGTGATGCCTATATACATGATCATGCCTAGATATTCTCATAACTATGCTCAATTCTGTCAATTGCTCAACAGTAATTTGTTCACCTACCGTAGAATACTTATGCTCTTGAGAGAAGACACTAGTGAAACCTATGGCCCCGGGGTCTATTCTCATCATATAAATCTCCATCACTTTAATCTTGCTTTGCTTTTTTACTTTGCCTTTACTTTTTACTTTGCATCTTTATACAAAAAATACCAAAAATATTATATCTATCAGTTCTCACTCTCGTAAGTGACCGTGAAGGGATTGACAACCCCTAATCGCGTTGGTTGCGAGTAGCTATCGTTTTGTGCAGGTACGAGGGACTTGAGCGTGGCCTCCTACTGGATTGATACCTTGGTTCTCAAAAACTGAGGGAAATACTTACGCTACTCTGCTGCATCATCCCTTCCTCTTCGGGGAAAACCAACGCAAGCTCAAGACGTAGCAAGAAGGATTTCTGGTGCCGTTGCCGGGGAGTCTATGCAAAAAGTCAACATACCAAGTACCCATCACAATCCCTATCTCTCGCATTACATTATTTGCCATTTGCCTCTCGTTTTCCTCTCCCCCACTTCACCCTTGCCGTTTTATTTGCCCTCTCTCTCTATCCTCCCTCTCTATTTGCCTCTTTTGCCCGTTTGGTCTTGTTTGCTCGTGTGTTGGATTGCTTGTTTGTCGCGATGGCTCAAGATAATACTAAATTGTGTGACTTCACCAATACCAATAATAATGATTTCCTTAGCACTCCGATTGCTCCTCTTACCGATGCTGAATCTTGTGAAATTAATACTGCTTTGTTGAATCTTGTTATGAAAGATCAATTCGCCGGCCTTCCTAGTGAAGATGCCGCTACTCATCTGAATAGCTTCGTTGATTTATGTGACATGCAAAAGAAAAAAGATGTCGATAATGATGTCGTTAAATTGAAGCTATTTCCTTTTTCGCTTAGAGATCGTGCTAAAGCTTGGCTTTCGTCTTTGCCTAAAAATAGTATTGATTCATGGAACAAGTGCAAAGATGCTTTTATCTCTAAGTATTTTCCTCCCGCTAAGATCATCTCTCTTAGAAACGATATTATGAACTTTAAACAACTTGATCATGAACATGTTGCACAAGATTGGGAGAGAATGAAATTAATGATACGTAATTGCCCTACTCATGGTTTGAATTTGTGGATGATTATACAAAAAATTTATGCCGGATTGAATTTTGCTTCTAGAAATCTTTTAGATTCGACCGCGGGAGGCACTTTTATGGAAATCACTTTAGGAGATGCTACTAAACTCCTAGATAATACTATGGTTAATTATTCTCAATGGCATACTGAAAGATCTTCTAGTAAAAAAGTGCATGCGATAGAAGAAATTAATGTGTTGAGTGGAAAGATGGATGAACTTAAGAAATTATTTGCTACTAAGAGTGTTTCTTCTGATCCTAATGATATGCCTTTGTCTACTTTGATTGAGAATAACAATGAATCTATGGATGTGAATTTTGTTGGTAGGAATAATTTTGGTAACAATGCTTATAGAGGGAATTTTAATCCTAGGCCATATCCTAGTAATCCTTCTAATAATTATGGGAATTCCTACAACAACTCTTATGGAAATTATAATAAGATGCCCTCTGAATTTGAGACTAGTGTTAAAGAATTTATGAATTCACAAAAGAATTTTAATGCTTTGCTTGAAGAGAAATTGCTTAAAGTTGATGATTTGGCTAGGAACGTTGATCGAATTTCTCTTGAGATTGATTCTTTAAAGATTAGATCTATTCCTCCTAAGCAGATATCAATGAGTCTCTCAAAGCCATGAGAATTTCCATTGATGAGTGCAAGGAAAGAACCACTAGGATGCGTGCTTCCAAAGATGCCTTTATTAAAGCGTGTTCCTCCAATTCCTATGAAAATAAAGATGAAGATCTAAAAGTTATTGATGTGTCCCCTATTAAATCTTTGTTTTGCAATATGAATCTTGATGAAACTGAATATGATCTTCCTTTACCTAGAAGGCATTCTAAAAATTCGGAGTATTTAGATCTTAATGATGAAATTCATGAAAGTGGGATTGAAAGAAATAAAAATCTAGATGTTGCTAAACCCACTATATTGGATTTCAAGGAATTTAATTATGAAATTTGCTCTTTAATTGATTGTATTTCCTTGTTGCAATCCGTGCTAAATACTCCACATGCTTATAGTCAAAATAAAGCCTTCACCGAACATATTGTTGATGCCTTGATGCAATCTTATGAAGAAAAACTTGAGTTGAAAGTTTCTATCCCTAGAAAACTATATGATGAGTGGGAACCAACTATTAAAATTAAAATTAAAGATCATGAGTTTTATGCTTTGTGTGATTTGGGTGCTAGTGTCTTCACTATCCCCAAGACTTTGTGTGATTTACTAGATTTCCGTAATTTTGATGATTGCTTTCTAAATTTGCATCTTGCGGATTCCACTATTAAGAAACCTATGGGAATGATTAATGATGTTCTTATTGTTGCAAATAGGAATTATGTGCCCGTAGATTTCATTGTTCTTGATATAGATTGCAATCCTTCTTGCCCTATTATTCTTGGTAGACCTTTCCTTAGAACGGTTGGTGCGATTATTGATATGAAGGAAGGGAATATTAGATTTCAATTTCCATTAAAAAAGGGAATGGAACACTTTCCAAGAAAGAAAATAAAATTACCATATGAAACTATCATGAGAACCACTTATGGATTGCCTACCAAAGATGGCAATACCTAGATCTATCCTCACTTTTATGCCTAGCTAGGGGCGTTAAACGATAGCGCTTGTTGGGAGGCAACCCAATTTTATTTTTATTCCTTGATTTTTGCTCCTGCTTAGTAATAAATAAATTATTTAGCCTCTGTTTTGGTTGTGTTTTTTGTGTTGAATTAGTGTTTGTGCCAAGTAGAACCGTTGGGAAGACTTGGGGAAAGTCTTGTTGAACTTGCTGTAAAAAAATAGAAACTTTAGCGCTCATGAGAACTGCTGTCATTTTTATTTGAGGAGTGATATTTAGTTAATTATTTTTTCAGATGATTAATATATAAATTCCTCACGTCCAGAAATTTATTTTAGAATTTTTGGGATCCAGATCTTGCGCTAGCTACAGATTACTACAGACTGTTCTGTTTTTGACAGATTCTGTTTTTCATGTGTTGTTTGCTTATTTTGATGAATCTATGGCTAGTAAAATAGTTTATAATACATAGAGAAGTTGGAATACAGTAGGTTTAACACCAATATAAATAAAGAATGAGTTCATTACAGTACCTTGAAGTGGTCTTTTGTTTCCTTTCGCTAACGGAGCTCACGAGTTTTCTACTTTAAGTTTTGTGTTGTGAAGTTTTCAAGTTTTGGGTGAATTCTTGTGATGGATTATGGAACAAGGAGTGGCAAGAGACTAAGCTTGGGGATGCCCATGGCACCCCCAAGATAATCCAAGGACACCAAAAAGTCAAAGCTTGGGGATGCCCCGGAAGGCATCCCCTCTTTCGTCCACTTCCATCGGTAATTTACTTGGAGCTATATTTTTATTCACCAACATGATATGTGTTTTGCTTGGAGCGTCTTGTATTATTTGAAGGAAATATGCCCTAGAGGAAATAATAAAGTTATTATTTATTTCCTTATATCATGATAAATGTTTATTATTCATGCTAGAATTGTATTAACCGGAAACATAATACTTGTGTGAATACATAGACAAACAAAGTGTCACTAGTATGCCTCTACTTGACTAGCTCATTAATCGAAGATGGTTATGTTTCCTAACCATAAACAAAAGAGTTGTTATTTGATTAACGGGATCACATCATTAGGAGAATGATGTGATTGACATGACCCATTCCATTAGCTTAGCACCCGATCGTTTAGTATGTTGCTATTGCTTTCTTCATGACTTATACATGTTCCTATGACTATGAGATTATGCAACTCCCGTTTGCCAGAGGAACACTTTGTGTGCTACCAAACGTCACAACATAACTGGGTGATTATAAAGGAGCTCTACAGGTGTCTCCAAAGGTACATGTTGGGTTGGCGTATTTTGAGATTAGGATTTGTCACTCCGATTGTCGGAGAGGTATCTCTGGGCCCTCTTGGTAATGCACATCACATAAGCCTTGCAAGCATTGCAACTAATGAGTTAGTTGTGAGATGATGTATTACGGAACGAGTAAAGAGACTTGCCGGTAACGAGATTGAACTAGGTATTAATATACCGACGATCGAATCTCGGGCAAGTAACATACCGATGACAAAGGGAACAACGTATGTTGTTATGCGGTCTGACCGATAAAGATCTTCGTAGAATATGTGGGAGCCAATATGAGCATCCAGGTTCCGCTATTGGTTATTGACTGGAGACGTGTCTCGGTCGTGTCTACATTGTTCTCGAACCCGTAGGGTCCGCACGCTTAAGGTTTCAATGACAGTTATATTATGAGTTTATGAGTTTTGATGTACCGAAGGAGTTCGGAGTCCCGGATGAGATCGGGGACATGACGAGGAGTCTCGAAATGGTCGAGACGTAAAGATCGATATATTGGACGACTATATTCGGACATCGGAAAGGTTCCGAGTGATTCGGGTATTTTTTGGAGTACCGGAGAGTTACGGGAATACGTATTGGGCCTTATTGGGCCATACGGGAAAGAAGAAAAAGGGCCTCAAGGGTGGCCGCACCCCTCCCCTTGGTCTGGTCCGAATTGGACTAGGGAAAGGGGGCGCCCCCTTCCTTCCTTCTCCTTTTCTCTTCCTCTTTTCCTATTCCATATGGGAGGTGGAATCCTACTAGGACTAGGGAGTCCTAGTAGGACTCCACACTTGGCGCGCCCCCTCCTAGGGCCGGCCTCCTCCTCCCTTGCTCCTTTATATACGGGGGCAAGGGGGCACCTCTAGACACAAGTTGATCCACGTGATCATATTCTTAACCGTGTGCGGTGCCCCCTTCCACCATAGTCCTCGATAATATTGTAGCGGTGCTTAGGCGAAGCCCTGCGACGGTAGTACATCAAGATCGTCACCACGCCGTCGTGCTGACAGAACTCTTCCCCGACACTTTGCTGGATCGGAGTCCGGGGATCGTCATCGAGCTGAACGTGTGCTAGAACTCGGAGGTGCCGTAGTTTCGGTGCTTGATCGGTCGGGCCGTGGAGACGTACGACTACATCAACCAAACGCTTCCGTTGTCGATCTACAAGGGTACGTAGATCACACTCTCCCCTTCTCGTTGCTATGCATCACCATGATCTTGCGTGTGCGTAGGAAATTTTTTGAAATTACTACGTTCCCCAACAGTGGCATCCGAGCCTAGGTTTTATATGTTGATGTTATATGCACGAGTAGAACACAAGTGAGTTGTGGGCGATATAAGTCATACTGCTTACCAGCATGTCATACTTTGGTTCAGCGGTATTGTTGGACGAAGCGGCCCGGACCGACATTACGCGTACGCTTACGCGAGACCGGTTCTCCCAACGTGCTTTGCACAAAGGTGGCTAGCGGGTGACAGTTTCTCCAACTTTAGTTGAACCGAGTGTGGCTACGCCCGGTCCTTGCGAAGGTTAAAACAGCACCAACTTGACAAACTATCGTTGTGGTTTTGATGCATAGATAAGATTGGTTCTTGCTTAAGCCTGTAGCAGGCACGTAAAACTTGCAACAACAAAGTAGAGGACGTCTAACTTGTTTTTGCAGGGCATGTTGTGATGTGATATGGTCAAGACATGATGCTAGATTTTATTGTATGAGATGATCATGTTTTGTAACCGAGTTATCGGCAACTAGCAGGAGCCATATGGTTGTCGCTTTATTATATGCAATGCAATCGCGCTGTAATGCTTTACTTTATCACTAAGCGGTAGCGATAGTCGTGGAAGCATAAGATTGGCGAGACGACAACGATGCTACGATGGAGATCAAGGTGTCGCGCCGGTGATGATGGTGATCATGACGGTGCTTCGAAGATGGAGATCACAAGCACAAGATGATGGTGGCCATATCATATCACTTATATTGATTGCATGTGATGTTTATCTTTTATGCATCTTATCTTGCTTTGATTGACGGTAGCATTATAAGATGATCTCTCACTAATTATCAAGAAGTGTTCTCCCTGAGTATGCACCGTTGCGAAAGTTCTTCGTGCTGAGACACCACGTGATGATCGGGTGTGATAGGCTCTACGTTCAAATACAACGGGTGCAAAACAGTTGCACACGCAGAATACTCAGGTTATACTTGACGAGCCAAGCATATACAGATATGGCCTCGGAACACGGAGACCGAAAGGTCGAGCGTGAATCATATAGCAGATATGATCAACATAGCGATGTTCACCAATGAAACTACTCCATCTCACGTGATGATCGGACATGGTTTAGTTGATTTGGATCACGTAATCACTTAGAGGATTAGAGGGATGTCTATCTAAGTGGGAGTTCTTAAGTAATATGATTAATTGAACTTAAATTTATCATGAACTTAGTCCTGGTAGTATTTTGCAAATTATGTTGTAGATCAATAGCTCGCGTTGTTGCTTCCTTGTGTTTATTTTGATATGTTCCTAGAGAAAATTGTGTTGAAAGATGTTAGTAGCAATGATGCGGATTGGATCCATGATCTGAGTTTTATCCTCATTGCTACACAGAAGAATTATGTCCTTGATGCACCGCTAGGTGACGGACCTATTGCAGGAGCAGATGCAGATGTTATGAACGTTTGGCTAGCTCAATATGATGACTACTTGATAGTTTAGTGCACCATGCTTAATGGCTTAGAATCGGGACTTCAAAGACATTTTGAATGTCATGGAGCATATGAGATGTTCCAGGAGTTGAAGTTAATATTTCAAGCAAATACCCGAGTTGAGAGATATGAAGTCTCCAACAAGTTCTATAGCTAAAAGATGGAGGATAATCGCTCAACTAGTGAGCATGTGCTCAGATTGTCTGAGTACTACAATCGCTTGAATCAAGTGGGAGTTAATCTTCCAGATAAGATAGTGATTGACAGAATTCTCTAGTCACCATCACCAAGTTAGTAGAACTTCGTGATGAACTATGATATGCAAGCGATAACGGAAACGATTCCCAAGCTCTTCGTAATGCGGAAATTGACGAAGGTAGAAATCGAGAAAAACATCAAGTGTTGATGGTAGACAAGACCACTAGTTTCAAGAAAAGGGCAGAGGGAAGAAGGGGAACTTCAAGAAGAACAGCAAGCAAGTTGCTGCTCAAGTGAAGAAGCCCAAGTCTGGTCCTAAGCCTGAGACTAAGTGTTTCTACTGCAAAGGGACTGGTCACTGGAAGCGGAACTACCCCAAGTGATTGGCAGATAAGAAGGATGGCAAAGTGAACATAAGTATATTTGATATACATGTTATTGATGTGTACTTTACTAGTGTTTATAGCAACCCCTCAGTATTTGATACTAGTTTAGTTGCTAAGATTAGTAACTCGAAACGGGAGTTGCAGAATAAACAGAGACTAGTTAAGGGTGAAGTGACGATGTGTGTTCGAAGTGGTTCCAAGATTTATATGATCATCATCGCACACTCCCTATACTTTCGGGATTAGTGTTGAACCTGAATAAGTGTTATTTGGTGTTTGCGTTGAGCATGAATATGATTTGATCATGTTTATTGTAATACGGTTATTCATTTAAGTAAGAGAATAAATTGTTGTTCTGTTTACATGAATAAAACCTTATATGGTTACACACCCAATGAAAACAGTTCGTTGGATCTCGATCGTAGTGATACACATAATCATAATATTGAAACCAAAAGATGCAAAGTTAATAATGATAGTGCAACTTATTTGTTGCACTGCCGTTTAGGTCATATTGGTGTAAAGCGCATGAAGAAACTCCATGCTAATGGGTTTTGGAATCACTTGATTATGAATCAGTTGATGCTTGTGAACCATGCCTCATGGGCAAGATGAATAAAGCGCCGTTCTCCGGAACTATGGAGCGAGCAACTGACTTATTGGAAATAATACATACTGATGTATGAGATCCGATGAGTGTTAAGGCTCGCGGCGGGTATCGTTATTTTCTGACCTTCACAGATGATTTGAGCAGATATGGGTATATCTACTTAATGAAACACAAGTCTGAAATATTTGAAAAGTTCAAAGAATTTTAGAGTGAAGTGGAGAATCATCGTAACAAGAAAATAAAAGTTTCTACGATATGATCGCAGAGGTAAAATATTTGAGTTACGAGTTTGGCCTTCAGTTAAACCAATGTGAAATAGTTTTACTACTCACGCCACCTGGAACACCACAGCATAATGGTGTGTCCGAACATTATAACCGTACTTTATTAGATATGGTGCGATCTATGATGTCTCTTATCGATCTACCACTATCGTTTTGGGGTTATGCATTAAAGACAGCTGCATTCACATTTAAAAGGGCACCATCTAAGTCCGTTGAGATGACACAATCTGAACTGTGGTTTGGCAAGAAACCAAAGTTGTCGTTTCTTAAAGTTTGGGATTGTGATGCTTATATGAAAAAGTTTCATCCTGATAAGCTCAAACCCAAATCGGAGAAATATGTCTTCATAGGATACCCAAAGGAGACTATTGGGTACACCTTCTATCACAAATCCGAAGGCAAGACTTTTGTTGCTAAATTCGGAGTTTTTCTAGAGAAGGAGTTTCTCTCGAAAGAAGTGAGTGGGAGGAAAGTAGAACTTGATGAGGTAACTGTACCTGCTCCCTTATTGGAAAGTAGTTCATCACAGAAATCTGTTCCTGTGACTACTACACCAATTAGTGAGGAAGCTAATGATGATGATCATGTAACTTTAGATCAAGTTACTACCGAATCTCGTAGGTAAACCAGAGTGAGATCCGCACCAGAGTGGTACAGTAATCCTCCTCTGGAAGTCATGTTACTAGACCATGACGAACTTGCGAACTATGAGGAAGCGATGATGAGCCCAGATTCCGCGAAATGGTTTGAGGCCATAAAATCTGAGGTATGATCCATGTATGAGAACAAAGTATGGACTTTGATGGATTTGCCCGATGATCGGCAAGCCATAGAAAATAAATGGATCTTCAAGAGGAAGACGGACGCTGATAGTAGTGTTACTAACTACAAAGCTAGAATTGTCGCAAAAGGTTTTCGACAAGTTCAAGGTGTTGACTACGATGAGATTTTCTCACTCGTATATATGCTTAAGTCTGTCCGAATCATGTTAGCAATTGCCGCATTTTATGAAATCTGGCAAATGGATAAACAAAAACTGCATTCCTTAATGAATTTCTTAAAGAAGAGTTGTATATGATGCAACCAGAAGGTTTTGTCAATCCTAAAGGTGTTAACAAAATATGCAAGCTCCAACGATCCATCTATGGACTGGTGCAAGCATCTCGGAGTTGGAATATACGCTTTGATAAGTTGATCAAAGCATATAGTTTTATACAGACTTACGGTGAAGCCTGTATTTACAAGAAAGTGAGTGGGAGCACTACAACATTTCTGATAAGTATATGTGAACAACATATTGTTGATCGGAAATAATGTATAATTTTCTGGAAAGCATAAAGGAATATTTGAAAGGAGTTTTTCAAAGAAAGACCTCGGTAAAGCTGCTTACATATTGAGCATCAAGATCTATAGAGATAGATCAAGACGCTTGATAAGTTTTTTCAATGAGTACATACCTTGACAAGATTTTGAAGTAGCTCAAAATGGAATAGTCAAAGAAAGAGTTCTTGCCTGTGTTGCAAGGTGTGAAATTGAGTAAGACTCAAAGCCCGACCACGGCAGAAGATAGAAATAGAATGAAAGTCATTCCCTATGCCTCAGCCATAGGTTCTATAAAGTATGCCATGCTGTGTACCAGATCTATTGTATACCCTACACTGTGTTAAGCAAGGGAGTACAATAGTGATCTAAGAGTGGATCACTGGACAGCGGTCAAAATTATCCTTAGTGGAATAAGGAAATATTTCTTAATTATGTAGGTGACAAAAAGGTTCATCGTAAAAAGTTACGTCGATGCAAGTTTTGACACAGATCTGGATGACTCTAAGTCTTGATCTAGATACATATTGAAAGTGGGAGCAATAAGCTAGAGTAGCTCCGTGCAGAGCATTGTTGACATACAAATTCGCAAAATACTTATGGATCTGAATGTGACAGACCCATTGACTAAAATTATCTCACAAGCAAAACATGATCACACCATAGTACTCTTTGGGTGTTAATCACATAGCGATGTGAACTAGATTACTGACTCTAGTAAACCCTTTGGGTGTTGATCACATGTCGATGTGAGCTATGGGTGTTAATCACATGGTGATGTGAACTATTGCTGTTAAATCACATGGCGATGTGAACTAGATTATTGACTCTAGTGCAAGTGGGAGACTGAAGGAAATATGCCCTAGAGGCAATAATAAAGTTATTATTTATTTCCTTATATCATGATAAATGTTTATTATTCATGCTAGAATTGTATTAACCGGAAACATAATACTTGTGTGAATACATAGACAAACAAAGTGTCACTAGTATGCCTCTACTTGACTAGCTCGTTAATCGAAGATGGTTATGTTTCCTAACCATAAACAAAAGAGTTGTTATTTGATTAACGGGATCACATCATTAGGAGAATGATGTGATTGACATGACCCATTCCATTATCTTAGCACCCGATCGTTTAGTATGTTGCTATTGCTTTCTTCATGACTTATAGATGTTCCTATGACTATGGGATTATGCAACTCCCGTTTGCCGGAGGAACACTTTGTGTGCTACCAAACGTCACAACGTAACTGGGTGATTATAAAGGAGCTCTACAGGTGTCTCCAAAGGTACATGTTGGGTTGGCGTATTTCGGGATTAGGATTTGTCACTCCGATTGTCGGAGAGGTATCTGTGGGCCCTCTCGGTAATGCACATCACATAAGCCTTGCAAGCATTGCAACTAATGAGTTAGTTGGGAGATGATGTATTACGGAACGAGTAAAGAGACTTGCCGGTAATGAGATTGAACTAGGTATTAAGATACCGACGATCGAATCTCGGGCAAGTAACATACCGATGACAAAGGGAACAATGTATGTTGTTATGCGGTCTGACCGATAAAGATCTTCGTAGAATATGTGGGAGCCAATATGAGCATCCAGGTTCCGCTATTGATTGTTGACTGGAGACGTGTCTTGGTCATGTCTACATTGTTCTCGAACCCATAGGGTCCACACGCTTAAGGTTTCAATGAAAGTTATATTATGAGTTTTTGAGTTTTGATGTACCGAAGGAGTTCAGAGTCCCGGATGAGATTGGGGACATGACGAGGAGTCTCGAAATGGTCGAGACGTAAAGATCGATATATTGGACGACTATATTCGGACATCGGAAAGGTTCCGAGTGATTCGGGTATTTTTTGGAGTACCGGAGAGTTACGGGAATATGTATTGGGCCTTATTGGGCCATACGGCAAAGAAGAAAAAGGGCCTCAAGGGTGGCCGCACCCCTCCCCTTGGTCTGGTCCGAATTGGACTAGGGAAAGGGGGCGCCCCCTTCCTTCCTTCTCCTTTTCCCTTCCTCTTTTCCTATTCCATATGGGAGGTGGAATCCTACTAGGACTAGGGAGTCCTAGTAGGACTCCACACTTGGCGCGCCCCCTCCTAGGTCCGGCCTCCTCCTCCCTTGCTCCTTTATATATGGGGGCAAGGGGGCACCTCTAGACACAAGTTGATCCACGTGATCATATTCTTAGCCGTGTGCGGTGCCCCCTTCCACCATAGTCCTCGATAATATTGTAGCGGTGCTTAGGCGAAGCCCTGTGACGGTAGTACATCAAGATCGTCACCACGCCGTCATGCTGACGGAACTCTTCCCCGACACTTTGCTGGATCGGAGTCCGGGGATCGTCATCAAGCTGAACGTGTGCTAGAACTCGGAGGTGCCGTAGTTTCGGTGCTTGATCGGTCGGGCCGTGGAGACGTACAACTACATCAACCAAACGCTTCCGTTGTCGATCTACAAGGGTACGTAGATCACACTCTCCCCTTCTCGTTGCTATGCATCACCATGATCTTGCGTGTGCATAGGAAATTTTTTGAAATTACTACGTTCCCCAACATTATTTGTGTCTTTGTGCTTAAGTATGCCACAATTATCCTTGCTGTACACACCTTTTGAGAGAGCCATACATGAATTCAAATTTGATAGAATACTCTATGTGCTTCACTTATATCTATTGAGCTAAGTAGTTTTGCTCTATGTGCTTCACTTATATCTTTTGAGCTATGTAGTTTTTCTCTATGTGCTTCACTTATATCTTTTGAGCGTTATAATTTTGCTCTATGTGCTTCACTTAGATCTTTTAGAGCACGGTGGTGGATTTGTTTTAAAGAAACTATTGATCTCTCATGCTTCACTTAAATTATTTTGAGAGTCTCTTAATAGCATGGTAATTTGCTTAATAATAATATGCTTGGTATTCAAGATTTGTGAAACTTTCTTTTGAGTGTGTTCAATACTAAGAAAAGATTGAAACTTGATAATTGTTTTGAGATATGGAGGTGATAATATTAAAGTCATGCTAGTTGAGTAGTTGTGAATTTAAAGAATACTTGTGTTAAAGTTTGTGATTCCCGTAGCATGCACGTATGGTGAACCGTTATGTGATGAAGTCGGAGCATGATTTATTTATTGATTGTCTTCCTTATGAGTGGCGGTCGGGGATGAGCGATGGTATTTTCCTACCAATCTATCCCCCTAGGAGCATGCGCGTAATACTTTGCTTTGATAACTTCTAGATTTTTGCAATAAGTATATGAGTTCTTTATGACTAATGTTGAGTCCATGGATCATACGCACTCTCACCCTTCCACCTTCACTAGCCTCTCTAATACCGCGCACCTTTCGCCGGTATCATACACCTACCATATACCTTCCTCAAAACATCCACCATACCTACCTATTATGGCATTTCCATAGCCATTCCGCCATATATTGCCATGCAACTTTCCACCATCTAGTTCATCATGACACATTCATCATTGTCATATTGCTTAGCATGATCATGTAGTTGACATAGTATTTGTGGCAAAGCCACCATTCATAATTTCTTCATACTTATCACTCTTGATTCATTGCATATCCCGGTGCACTGCCGGAGGCATCCATATAGAGTCATACTTTGTTTTAGAATCAAGTTGTAATCATTGAGTTGTAAATAAATAAAAGTGTGATGATCATCATTTAATAGAGCATTGTCCCAAAAAAAGAGAAAAGCCAAAGAAAAAAAGAAGGCCCAAAAAAAGATAAAATAAAAAGGGGCATTGCTACTATCCTTTTACCACACTTGTGCTTCAAAGTAGCACCATGATCTTCATAGTAGAGAGTCTCTCATGTTATCACTTTCATATACTAGTGGGAATTTTACATTATAGAACTTGGCTTGTATATTCCAATGATGGGCTTCTTCAAATTGCCCTAGGTCTTCGTGAGCAAGCAAGTTGGATGCACACCCACTAGTTTCCTTTGTTGAGCTTTCATAAATTTATAGCTCTAGTGCATCCGTTGCATGGCAATCCCTACTCACTCACATTGATATCTATTGATGGGCATCTCCATAGCCCGTTGATACGCCTAGTTGATGTGAGACTATCTTCCCCTTCTTTTTGTCTTCTCCACAACCACTGCTCTATTCCACCTATAGTGCTATATCCATGGCTCACGCTCATGTATTGCGTGAAGATTGAGAAAGTTTTGAAAAAGTTAGAGTATGAAACAATTGCTTGGCTTGTCATCGGGGTTGTGCATGATTTAAATACTTTGTGTGGTGAAGATGGAGCATAGCCAGACTATATGATTTTGTAGGGATAACTTTCTTTGGCCATGTTATTTTGAGAAGACATAATTGCTTTGTTAGTATGCTTGAAGTATTATTATTTTTATGTCAATATAAAATTTTGTCTTGAATCTTTCAAATCTGATATTCATATCACAATTAAGAAGATTTGCAATGAAATTATGCCAAGTAGCACTGTGCATCAAAAATTCTCTTTTTATCATTTACCTACTCGAGGACGAGCAGGAATTAAGCTTGGGGATGCCTGATACGTCTCCAACGTATCTATAATTTTTGATTGCTCCATGCTATATTATCTACTGTTTTGGACTATATTGGGCTTTATTTTCCACTTTTATATTATTTTTGGGACTAACCTATTAACCGGAGGCCCAACCCAGAATTGCTGTTTTTGCCTATTTCAGTGTTTCGAAGAAACGGAATATCAAACGGAGTCCAAACGGAATAAAACCTTCGGGAACGTGATTTTCTCACCGAACATGATCCAGGAGACTTGGACCCTACTCCAAGGAGTCAAAGAGGAGGTCATGAGGGTGGGGGGCGCCCCCCCTAGGGCGCGCCCCCTGCCTCGTGGGCCCCTCGGTGCTCCACTGACGTACTCCTTCCTCCTATATATACATACATACCCCCAAACGATCAGAACAGGAGCCAAAAACCTAATTCCATCGCCGCAACTTTTTGTATCCACGAGATCCCATCTTGGGGCCTGTTCCGGAGCTCCGCCGGAAGAGGGCCGTCATCACGGAGGGCTTCTACATCATCCTAGCCCCTCCGATGAAGTGTGAGTAGTTTACCTCAGACCTTCGGGTCCATAGTTAGTAGCTAGATGGCTTCTTCTCTCTCTTTGAATCTCAATACAAAGTTCGCCCCCTCTCTTGTGGAGATCTATTCGATGTAATCTTCTTTTTGCGGTGTGTTTGTTGAGATCGATGAATTGTGGGTTTATGATCAAGTCTATCTATGAATAATATTTGAATCTTCTCTGAATTCTTTTATGTATGATTGGTTATCTTTGCAAGTCTCTTCGAATTATCCATTTGGTTTGGCCAACTAGATTGGTAGTTCTTGCCATGGGAGAAGTGCTTAGCTTTGGGTTCGATCTTGCGGTGTCCTTTCCCAGTGACAGAAGGGGCAGCAAGGCACGTATTGCATCGTTGCCATCGAGGATAACAAGATGGGGTTTATTTCATATTGCATGAATTTATCTCTCTACATCATGTCATCTTGCTTAAGGCATTACTCTGTTTTTAACTTAATACTCTAGATGCATGCTGGATAGCGGTCGATGAGTGGAGTAATAGTAGTAGATGCAGAATCGTTTCGGTCTACTTGTCACGGACGTGATGCCTATATACATGATCATGCCTAGATATTCTCATAACTATGCTCAATTCTGTCAATTGCTCAATAGTAATTTGTTCACCCACCGTAGAATACTTATGCTCTTGAGAGAAGCCACTAGTGAAACCTATAGCCCCCGGGTCTATTCTAATCATATCAATCTCCATCACTTTAATCTTGCTTTGCTTTTTACTTTGCCTTTACTTTTTACTTTGCATCTTTATACCAAAAATACCAAAAATATTATATCTATCAGATCTCACTCTCGTAAGTGACCGTGAAGGGGTTGACAACCCCTAATCGCGTTGGTTGCGAGTAGCTATCGTTTTGTGCAGGTACGAGGGACTTGAGCGTGGCCTCCTACTAGATTGATACCTTGGTTCTCAAAAACTGAGGGAAATACTTACGCTACTCTGCTGCATCATCCCTTCCTCTTCGGGGAAAACCAACGCAAGCTCAAGACGTAGCAGACGCTACGCGCGAGTCCCTCGTACTTGCACAAAACAAATAAATCCTCGCAACCAACGCAAATAGGGGTTGTCAATCCCTATAAGGCCACTTACGAGAGTGAGATCTGATAGATATGATAAAGATAATATTTTTAGTATTTTTATGATAAAGATGCAAAGTAAAATAAAGGAAAAGTAAATAGCAAAGGAAATAACTAAGTAGTAGGAGATCAATATGATAAAGATAGACCCGGGGGCCATTGGTTTCACTAGTGGCTTCTCTCGAGAGCATAAGTATTCTACGGTGGGTGAACAAATTACTGTTGAGCAATTGACAGAATTGAGCATAGTTATGAGAATATCTAGGTATGATCTTGTATATAGGCATCACGTCCGAGATAAGTAGACCGACTCCTGCCTACATCTACTACTATTACTCCACTCATCGACCGCTATCCAGCATCCATCTAGAGTATTAAGTTAAAAACAGAGTAACGCCTTAAGCAAGATGACATGATGTAGAGGGATAGACTCATGCAATATGATGAAAACCCCATCTTTTTATCCTCGATGGCAACAATATAATACGTGCCTTGCTGCCCCTACTGTCACTAGGAAAGGACACCGCAAGATTGAACCCAAAGCTAAGCACTTCTCCCATTGCAAGAAAGATCAATCTAGTAGGCCAAACCAAACGGATAATTCGAAGAGACTTGCAAAGATAACCAATCATACATAAAAGAATTCAGAGAAGATTCAAATATTATTCATATATAGACTTGATCGTAAACCCACAATTCATCGATCTCAACAAACACACCGCAAAAAGAAGATTACATCGAATAGTTCTCCACAAGAGAGGGGAGAACATTGTATTGAGATCCGAAAAGAGAGAAGAAGCCATCTAGCTACTAACTATGGACCCGTAGGTCTGAGGTAAACTACTCACACTTCATCGGAGGGCTATGGTGTTGATGTAGAAGCCCTCCGTGATCGATGCCCCCTCCGGCGGAGCTCCGGATCAGGCCCCAAGATGGGATCTCGTGGATACAGAAAGTTACGGCAGTGGAATTAGGGTTTTGGCTCCATATCTGATCATTTGGGGGTACGTGGATATATATAGGAGGAAGGAGTTCATCGGTGGAGCAACAGGGGGCCCACGAGGGTGGAGGGCGCGCCTGGGGGGGTAGGCGCGCCCCCCTACCTCGTGGCCTCCTCTTTTCTTTCTTGACGTAGGGTCCAAGTCTCCCGGGTCTTGTTCGTTGAGAAAATCACGTTCCCGAAGGTTTCATTCCATTTGATGTTCCTTTTCTTCGAAACCCTAAAACAAGCAAAAAACAGCAATTCTGGGCTGGGCCTCCGGTTAATAGGTTAGTCCCCAAAATAATATAAAAGTGGATAATAAAGCCCAATAATGTCCAAAACAGTAGATAATATAGCATGGAGCAATCAAAAATTATAGATACGTTGGAGACGTATCAACATGACAAACCTAGCCACACCCGGGTTGAAAACCGCAAATAGACTCTGTCAGAGATATGCCACAGTGTGGCCCAACATAGAGGCACCGCACACCCTCTTTGCTTCACAAATGAAGTAATGGAGTATGAATTCCCAGACGGGTTCAAACCCATGAATATCGAATCATACGATGGAACAACGGATCCCGCGGTATGGATCGAGGACTTCCTCCTCCATATCCACATGGCCCGTGGAGATGACCTTCATGCCATCAAATACCTACCACTAAATCTCAAAGGACCAGCTCGGTACTGGTTAAACAGTCTTCCGGAAAATTCTATCGGCAGCTGGGAGGATTTGGAGGACGCCTTTCGCAACAACTTCCAAGGAACATATGTCCAGCCCCCGGACGCTGATGACTTAAGTAACATTGTCCAGCAGCCCGGAGAGTCAGCCAGGAAGCTCTGGACCAGGTTCCTAGTTAAAAAGAACCAAATCATCCACTATCCGGACGCGGAGGCCATTGCAGCCTTTAAACATAGCGTTCGTGATGAATGGATTGCACACCACCTCAGTCAATAAGGATTTAGATCCATGATAGCCCTTACCGCTCTAATGACCCACTTTTGCGCGGGAGAAGACAGCTGGCTCGCTCGTAGAAGCAACAGCGCTAGCGACTCGGGCACTTCCGAAATACGAGACGGCAATGGCAAGCTGCTACCTCTTGAGCACTGCGTTGTTTTTCCCTTGAAGAGGAAAGGGTGATGCAGCAAAGTAGAATAAGTATTTCCCTTAGTTTTTAAGAACCAAGGTATCAATCCAGTAGGAGGCTACGCGCGAGTCCCTCGCACCTGCACAAAACAAGTAAATCCTCGCAACCAACGCGATAAGGGGTTGTCAATCCCTACACGGTCACTTACGAGAGTGAGATCTAATAGATATGATAAGATAATATTTTTGGTATATTTATGATAAAGATGCAAAGAAAAATAAAAGGCAATGAAAATAACTAAGTGCTGGAAGATTAATATGATAGAAGATAGACCCGGGGCCATATGTTTCACTAGTGGCTTCTCTCAAGAGCATAAACATTTTATGGTGGGTGAACAAATTACCGTTGAGCAATTGACAGAATTGAGCATAGTTATGAGAATATCTAGGTATGATCATGTATATAGGCATCACGTCCAAGACAAGTAGACCGACTCATGCCTGCATCTACTACTATTACTCCACACATCGACCGCTATCCAGCATGCATCTAGAGTATTAAGTTCATAAGAATAGAGTAACGCCTTAAGAAAGATGACATGCTGTAGAGGGATAAATTCATGCAATATGATAAAAAAACCATCTTGTTATCCTCAATGGGAACAATACAATACGTGCCTTGCTGCCCCTACTGTCACTGGGAATGGACACCGCAAGATTGAACCCAAAGCTAAGCACTTCTCCCATTCCAAGAAAGATCAATCTAGTAGGCCAAACCAAACTGATAATTCAAAGAGACTTGCAAAGATAACCAATCATACATAAAAGAATTCAGAGAAGATTCAAATATTGTTCATAGATAAACTTGATCATAAACCCACAATTCATCGGTCTCAACAAACACACCGCAAAAGAAGATTACATCGAATAGATCTCCACAAGGGAGGGGGGACTTTGTATTGAGATCCAAAAAGAGAGAAGAAGCCATCTAGTTAATAACTATGGACCCGAAGGTCTGATGTAAACTACTCACACTTCATCGGAAGGGCTATGGTGTTGATGTAGAAGCCCTCCGTGATCGATGCCCCCTCCGGCGGAGCTCCGGAACAGGCCCCAAGATGGGATCTCGTGGATACAAAAAGTTACGGCGGTGGAATTAGGGTTTTGGCTCCGTATCTGATCGTTAGGGGGTACGTAGGTATATATATAGGAGGAAGAAGTACGCCGGTGGAGCAACAGGGGGCCCACGAGGGTGGAGGGCACGCCCGGGGGGGGGGGGGGGGGGGGGGGTAGGCGCGCTCCCCCTACCTCGCGGCTTCCCTGTTGGTTGCTTGACGTAGGGTCCAAGTCTCCTGGATCATGTTCATTTCGAAAATCATGTTCCCGAAGGTTTCATTCCGTTTGGACTCCGTTTGATATTCTTTTTCTGCGAAACTCTAAAATAGGCAAAAAACAGCATTTCTGGGCTAGGCCTTCGGTTAATAGGTTAGTCCCAAAAATAATATAAAAGTGAATAATAAAGCCCAATAATGTCCAAAACAGAAGATAATATAGCATGGAGCAATCAAAAATTATAGATACGTTGGAGACGTATCAAGCATCCCCAAGCTTAATTCCTGCTCGTCCTCGAGTAGGTAAACGATAAAAATAGAATTTTTGATGTGGAATGCTACTAGGCATAATTTCAATGTAATTCTTCTTAATTGTGGCATGAATATTCAGATCTGAAAGATTCAAGATAAAAGTTTAATATTGACATAGAAATAATAATACTTCAAGCATACTAACTAAGCAATTATGTCTTCTCAAAATAACATGGCCAAAGAAAGTTCATCCCTACAAAATCATATAGTCTAGTCATGCTCCATTTTCGTCACACAAGAATGCTCTCATCATGCACAACCCCGATGACAAGCCAAGCAATTTTTTCATACTTTAGTAATCTCAAACTTTATAAACCTTCACGCAATACATGAGCATGAGCCATGGATATAGCACTATGGGTGGAATAGAGTATAATGATGGGGGTTATGTGGAGAAGACAAAAAGGGAGAAAGTCTCACATCAACGAGGCTAATCAATGAGTGATACGTCTCCAACGTATCTATAATTTTTGATTGCTCCATGCTATATTACTACTGTTTTGGACTATATTGGGCTTTATTATCCACTTTTATATTATTTTTGGGACTAACCTATTAACCGGAGGCCCAGCCCAGAATAGCTGTTTTTTTGCCTATTTCAGTGTTTCGAAGAAATAGAATATCAAACGGAGTCAAACAGAAAAATCCTTTTTGGAACGTGATATTCTTCTCGGATAAGACCCAGGAGACTTGGACCTTACTCCAAGAAGTACCGGAGGCGGTCACGAGGGTAGCCCCCCCCTACAGGGCGTGCCCCCCTGCCTCGTGGGCCCCTCGATGCTCCACCGACGTACTCCTTCCTCCTATATATACCCACGTACCCCCAAACGATCAGAAGAGGAGCCAAAAACCTAATTCCACCGCCGCAACTTTCTGTATCCACGAGATCCCATGTTGGGGCCTGTTCCGGAGCTCCGCCGGAGAAGGCCGTCATCACGGAGGACTTCTACATCATCATAGCCCCTCCGATAAAGTGTGAGTAGTTTACCTCAGACCTTCGGGTCCATAGTTAGTAGCTAGATGGCTTCTTCTCTCTTTTTGGATCTCAATACAATGTTCTCCCCCTCTCTTCTGGAGATCTACTCGATGTAATCTTCTTCTTTTGTGGTGTGTTTGTTGAGACCGAGGAATTGTGGGTTTATGATCAAGTCTATCTATGAACAATATTTGAATCTTCTCTGAATTCTTTTATGTATGATTGGTTATCTTTGCAAGTCTCTTCGAATTATCCGTTTGGTTTGGCCAACTAGTTTGGTAGTTCTTGCCATGGGAGAAGTGCTTAGCTTTGGGTTCGATCTTGCGGTGTTCTTTCCCAGTGACAGAAGGGGCAGCAAGACACGTATTGTATCGTTGCCATCGAGGATAACAAGATGGGGTTTATTTCATATTGCATGAATTTATCTCTCTACATCATGTCATCTTGCTTAAAGCGTTACTCTGTTTTTAACTTAATACTCTAGATGCATGCTGGATAGCGGTCGATGAGTGGAGTAATAGTAGTAGATGCAGAATCGTTTCGATCTACTTGTCACAAACGTGATGCCTATATTCATGATCATGCCTAGATATCTCATAACTATGCTCAATTCTGTCAATTGCTCAACAGTAATTTGTTCACCCACTTTAGAAAACTTATGCTCTCGAGAGAAGCCACTAGTGAAACCTATGGCCCCCGGGTCTATTCTCATCATATCAATCTCCATCACTTTAATCTTGTTTTGTTTTTACTTTGCCTTTTACTTTTCACTTTGCATCTTTATATCAAAAATACCAAAAATATTATCTATCGGATCTCACTTCCGTAAGTCACCGTGAAGGGATTGACAACCCCTAATCGCGTTGGTTGCGTTGAGATTTTTGTGTTGTGTAGGTATGAGGGACTTGCGCTTTGGCCTCCTACTGGATTGATACATTGGTTCTCAAAAACTGAGGGAAATACTTACGCTACTCTGCTGCATCATCCCTTCCTCTTCGGGGAAAACCAACGCAAGCTCAAGACATAGCAGGAAGGATTTCTGGCGCCGTTGCGTGGGAGTCTACACAAAAAGTCAACATACCAAGTACCCATCACAATCCCTATCTCTCGCATTACATTATTTGCCATTTGCCTCTCGTTTTCCTCTCCCCCACTTCACCCTTGCTGTTTTATTCGCCCTCTCTCTGTCTCTATCCTCCCTCTGTATTTGCCTCTTTTGCCCGTTCTTGTTTGCTCGTATGGTTGGAATAGTTGTTTATTTATTACTAAACAGAGAACCTAAGACCTATGGATCCTCATCCACTTGCTAATCTTTTTAAGAGATCCAATTATGATGAACCAATTGCTAGTGAGTTTTGTGCACTAGATTATCTTTATGAGGTTTTGCCTGAAATTCGTGAATCTAAAAAGTGTGATGAATTACTTTATGATGCAATTCACGATAGATCTTTGAATAAAAAGCATGATTTTAATGATTTTATTATAAATTCTATTTATGCAAATTGTGCTAATAATTTGCAAAACCCTAAGCTTGGGGATGCTAGTTTTGCTATGTCCTCTACTTGTTGCAATGATCATGATTGGGGTGATTCTTCTTTTGATCTTGAAAATTTATTTACTCCCCATGATGATTATGAGATTGATAATAGTGTTTGCAATAATACTGAAAGTGGGTTTGGAAGAGTGTCAACTTTAGATCCCACATATTTGGATAATGTTCAATCTTATGAAGTTTTTGATAAAAGTGGGTTTGAAGAGGTCATGACTTTAGTTAATGTCAATCCCACTATTTTGGAAGAGTGTCAACTTTGCATGCATGTGGATCGTGTTGAAAATATTTTATGTGATAGATATTTTGTTGAATTTGCTTATGATCCTACATGTAATTATTACGAGAGAGGAAAATATGGTGGTAGAAATTTTCATGTTACTAAATTACCTCTCGTTATGTTGAGATTGCTATTGTTTCTTTCCACTTCCTTGCATATGCTAGTTTTTGCTTGCGATGATAATTTGTTTGCCTATAAGATGCCTATTCATAGGAAGTATGTTAGACTTAGATATGTTTGTCACGTGTCTTATGATGCTCTCTTTGTGCTTCAATTCTTCTCTTTCATGTGAGCATCATGGAAATATTATGCCTAGCTATAAGGCTTTAAAGAAAAGCGCTTGTTGGAAGACAACCCGATATTTTCCTTGCTGTTATTCAATAAATAAATTATCTAGCCTATGTTTTGGTTGTTTTGTTGGGTTTAATTAGTGTTTGTGCCAAGTTAGACCTATTGGATCTTCTTGGATGATAGTTATTTGATCTTGCTGTAATTTCCAGAAACTCTGCGTTCAGTGCCCGAATTACTAAAAATCATCAGAACGTGATAAAATACTGATTCCAATTGCTGCTGATCAATAAACCAATTATCTAGGTCTTCTAATTTTGGTAGATTTTTTGGAGTTCCAGAAGTTTGCGTTAGTTACAGATCACTACAGACTGTTCTGTTTTTGACAGATTCTGTTTTCGTGTGTTGTTTGCTTATTTTGATGAATCTATGGTTAGTAAAATAGTTTATAATCCATAGAGAAGTTGGAATACAGTAGGTTTAACACCAAAATAAATAAAGAATGAGTTCATTACAGTACCTTGAAGTGGTTCTATGTTTTCTTTCTCTAACGGAGCTCACGAGATTTCTATTGAGTTTTGTGTTGTGAAGTTTTCAAGTTTTGGGTGAGTTCTTTTGATGGATTATGGAACAAGGAGTAGCAAGAGCCTAAGCTTGGGGATGCCCATGGCACCCCCAAGATAATCCAAGGACACCAAAAAGTCAAAGCTTGGGGATGCCCCGGAAGGCATCCCCTCTTTCGTCCACTTCCATCGGTAATTTACTTGGAGCTATATTTTTATTCACCAACATGATATGTGTTTTTCTTGGAGCGTCTTGTATTATTTGTGTATTTGTTTGTTAGTATGCTACAATCATCCTTGCTGTGTGCACCTTTTGAGAGAGCCATACTTGAATTGAAATTTGATAGAATACTCTATGTGCTTCACTTAAATCTTTTGAGCTATGTAGTTTTGCTCTACGTGCTTCACTTATATCTTTTGAGCGTTATAATTTTGATCTATATGCTTCACTTAGATCTTTTAGAGCACGGTGGTGGTTTGTTTTAAAGAAACTATTGATCTCTCATGCCTTACTTAAATTATTTTGAGAGTCTTAATAGCATGATAATTTGCTTAATATAAATATGCTTGGTGTTCAAGATATGTGAAATTTTCTTTTGAGTGCGTTGAATACTAAGAGAAGATTGAAGCATGATAATTGTTTTGAGATATGGAGGTGATAATATTAGAGTTATGCTAGGTTAGTAGTTGTGAATTTAAAGAATACTTGTGTTAAAGTTTGTGATTCCCGTAGCATGCACGTATGGTGAACCGTTATGTGATGAAGTCGGAGCATAATTTATTTATTGATTGTCTTCCTTATGAGTGGCGGTCGGGGACGAGCGATGGTCTTTTCCTACCAATCTATCCCCCTAGGAGCATGCGCGTAATACTTTGCTTTGATAACTTCTAGTTTTTTGCAATAAGTATATGAGTTCTTTATGACTAATGTTGAGTCCATGGATTATATGCACTTTTTCGCATCCTTCCACCATTGCTAGCCTCTCTAATACTGCGCACCTTTCGCCGGTATCATACACCCACCATATACCTTCCTCAAAACAACCACCATACCTACCTATCATGGCATTTCCATAGCCATTCCGAGATATATTGCCATGCAACTTTCCACCGTTCCGTTTATTATGACACGCTCCATCATTGTCATATAGCTAGCATGATCATGTAGTTGACATCGTATTTGTGGAAAAGCCACCATTCATAATTCTTTCATACATGTCACTCTTGATTCATTGCATATCCCGGTACACTGCCGGAGGCATTCATATAGAGTCATATTTGTTCTAAGTATCGAGTTGTAATTGTTGAGTTGTAAGAAAAATAAAAGTGTGATGATCATCATTTTCTAGAGCATTGTCCCAAGTGAGGAAAGGATGATGGAGAATATGATTCCCCCATAAGTCGGGATGAGACTCCGGACGAAAAAAAGAGGCCATAAAAAAAAGAGAAAAGGCCCAAATAAAAAAATGAGAGAAAAAGAGAGAAGGGACAATGTTACTATCCTTTTACCACACTTGTGCTTCAAAGTAGCACCATGATCTTCATGATAGAGAGTCTCTTGTTATGTCACTTTCATATACTAGTGGGAATTTTTCATTATAGAACTTGGCTTATATATTCCAATGATGGGCTTCCTCAAATTGCCCTAGGTCTTCGTGAGCAAGCGAGTTGGATGCACACCCACTTAGTTTCTTTTGATGAGCTTTCATATACTTATAGCTCTAGTGCATCCGTTGCATGGCAATCCCTACTCACTCACATTGATATCTATTGATGGGCATCTCCATAGCCTGTTGATACGCCTAGTTGATGTGAGACTGTCTTCCCCTCTTTTTGTCTTCTCCACAACCACCCTTCTATTCCACATAGTGCTATGTCCATGGATCACGCTCATGTATTGCGTGAAGATTGAAAAAGTTTTGAAAAACTTAGAGTATGAAACAATTGCTTGGCTTGTCATCGGGGTTGTGCATGATTTAAATACTTTGTGTGGTGAAGATAGAGCATAGCCATAGTATATGATTTTGTAGGGATAACTTTCTTTGGCCATGTTATTTTGAGAAGACATAATTACTTTATTAGTATGCTTGAAGTGTTATTATTCTTTCTGTCAATATGAAATTTTGTCTTGAATCTTTCTAATCTGAATATCCATACCACAATTAAGAAATTTTGCATTGAAATTATGCCAAGTAGCACTCCGCATCAAAAATTCTCTTTTTATCATTTACCTACTCGAGGACGCGCAGGAATTAAGCTTGGGGATGCCTGATACGTCTCCAACGTATCTATAATTTTTGATTGATCCATGCTATATTATCTACTGTTTTGGACTATATTGGGCTTTATTTTCCACTTTTATATTATTTTTGGGACTAACCTATTAACCGGAGGCCCAGCCCAGAATTGCTGTTTTTTGCCTATTTCAGTGTTTCGAAGAAACAGAATATCAAACGGAGTCCAAACAGAAAAATCCTTTTTGGAACGTGATTTTATTCTCGGATAAGACCCAGGAGACTTGGACCCTACTCCAAGAAGTACCGGAGGCGGTCACGAGGGTAGGGGCGCCCCCCCCCCCCTACAGGGCGCACCCCCTGCCTCGTGGGCCCCTCGGTGCTCCACCGACGTACTCCTTCCTCCTATATATACCCACGTACCCCCAAACGATCAGAAGAGGAGCCAAAAACCTAATTCCACCGCCGCAAATTTCTGTATCCACGAGATCCCATCTTGGGGCCTGTTCCAGAGCTCCGTCGGAGAAGGCCGTCATCACGGAGGGCTTCTACATCATCATAGCCCCTCCGATGGAGTGTGAGTAGTTTACCTCGGACCTTCGGGTCCATAGTTAGTAGCTAGATGGCTTCTTCTCTCTTTTTGGATCTCAATACAATGTTCTCCCCCTCTCTTGTGGAGATCTATTCGATGTAATCTTCTTCTTTTGCGGTGTGTTTGTTGAGATCGATGAATTGTGGGTTTATGATCAAGTCTATCTATGAACAATATTTGAATCTTCTCTGAATTCTTTTATGTATGATTGGTTATCTTTGCAAGTCTCTTCGAATTATCCATTTGGTTTGGCCAACTAGATTGGTAGTTCTTGCCATGGGAGAAGTGCTTAGCTTTGGGTTTGATCTTGCGGTGTACTTTCCCAGTGACAGAAGGGGCAGCAAGACACGTATTGTATCGTTGCCATCGAGGATAACAAGATGGGGTTTATTACATATTGCATGAATTTATCTCTCTACATCATGTCATCTTGCTTAAAGCGTTACTCTGTTTTTAACTTAATACTCTAGATGCATGCTGGATAGCGGCCGATGAGTGGAGTAATAGTAGTAGATGCAGAATCATTTCGATCTACTTGTCACGGACGTGATGCCTATATACATGATCATGCCTAGATATTCTCATAACTATGCTCAATTCTGTCAATTGCTCAACAGTAATTTGTTCACCCACCGTAGAAAACTTATGCTCTCGAGAGAAGCCACTAGTGAAACCTATGGCCCCCGGGTTTATTCTCATCATATCAATCTCCATCACTTTAATCTTGTTTTTTTACTTTGCCTTTTACTCTTCACTTTGTATCTTTATATCAAAAATACCAAAAATATTATCTATCGGATCTCACTTCCGTAAGTGACCGTGAAGGGATTGACAACCCCTAATCGCATTGGTTGCGTTGAGCTCTTTGTGTTGTGTAGGTACGAGGGACTTGCGCGTGGCCTCCTACTGGATTGATACCCTGGTTCTCAAAAACTGAGGGAAATACTTACGCTACTCTGCTGCATCATCCCTTCCTCTTCGGGGAAAACCAACGCAAGCTCAAGACATAGCAATGAGCTATGGAGATGCCCATCGATTGATGTTAATGCAAGGAGTAGGGATTGCCATGCAACGGATGCACTAGAGCTATAAATGTATGAAATCTCAACAAAAGAAACTAGTGGGTGTGCATCCAACTTGCTTGCTCACAAAGACCTAGGGCACTTGAGGAGGCCCATTGTTGGAATATACAAGCCAAGTTTTATAATGAAGAATTCCCACTAGTATATGAAAGTGACAAAACAAGAGACTCTCTATCATGAAGACCATGGTGCTACTTTGAAGCACAAGTGTGGAAAAAAGATAGTAGCATTGTCCCTTTTCATTTGTCTTTGGGGGGGGGCTTCTTTTTTTTATTTGGCCTTTCCCCCTTTTTTGGACAATGCTCTATTAAATGGTGATCATCACACTTATATTTATTTACAACTCAATGATTACAACTCGATACTAGAACAATGTATGACTCTATATGAATGCCTCCGACGGTGTACCGGGATATGCAATGAACCAAGAGTGACATGTATGAAAGAATTATGAACGGTGGCTTTGCCGCAAATATGATGTCAACTACATGATCATGCAAAGCAATATGACAATGATGAACGTGTCATGATAAACGGGATGGTGGAAAGTTGCATGGCAATATATCTCGGAATGGCTATGGAAATGCCATAATAGGTAGGTATGGTGGCTGTTTTGAGGAAGATATAAGGAGGTTTATGTGTGAAAGAGCGTATCATATCACGGGGTTTGGATGCACCTGTGAAGTTTGCACCAACTCTCAATGTGAGAAAGGGCAATGCATGGTACCGAAGAGGCTAGCAATGATGGAAAGGTGAGAGTGCGTATAATCCATGGACTCAACATTAGTCATAAAGAACTCACATACTTATCACAAAAATCTACAAGTCATCAAAAACCAAGCACTACGCGCATGCTCCTAGGGTGATAGATTGGTAGGAAAAGACCATCGCTCGTCCCCGACCGCAATCAAAAGGAGGATAATCAAAGAACACCTCATGTTTCAAATTTGTTACATAACGTTTACCATACGTGCATGCTACGGGACTTGCAAACTTCAACACAAGTATTTCTTCAAATTCACAACTATTCAACTAGCACAACTTTAATATCACTACCTCCATATCTCAAAACAATCATCAAGCATCAAGCTTCTCTTAGTATTCAAAACACTCATAAGAAAGTTTTGACTAATCGTGAATACCTAGCATATTAGGATTATTTAAGAAAATTACCATGTTATTTAAGACACTCAAAATAATCTAAGTGAAGCATGAGATATCAATAGTTTCTATAAAACAAATCCACCACCGTGCTCTAAAAGATATAAGTGAAGTACTAGAGCAAAACTATATAACTCAAAAGATATAAGTGAAGCACATATAGTATTCTAATAATTTCCGAATCATGTGTGTCTCTCTCAAAAGGTGTGTATAGAAAAGATGATTGTGGTAAACTAAAAATCAAAGACACAAATCATACAAGACGCTCCAAGCAAAACACATATCATGTGGTGAATAAAAATATAGCTCTAAGTAAACTTACCAATGGAAGTAGACGAAAGAGGGGATGCCTTCCGGGGCATCCCCAAGCTTTGGCTTTTTGGTGTCCTTAGATTATCTTGGGGGTGCCATGGGCATCTCCAAGCTTAGGATCTTGCCACTCCTTGTTCCATAATCCATCAAATCCTTACCCAAAACTTGAAAACTTCACAACACAAAACTTAAAGTAGAAAATCTCGTGAGCTCCGTTAGCGAAAGAAAACAAAACACCACTTCAAGGTACTGTAATTAACTCATTCTTTATTTATATTGGTGTTAAACCTAATGTATTCCAACTTCTCTATGGTATAAACTATTTTACTAGCCATAGATTCATCAAAATAAGCAAACAACACACGAAAAACAGAATCTGTCAAAAACAGATCAGTCTGTAGTAATCTGTAGATAGCGCAAGATCTGGAACCCCAAAAATTCTAAAATAAATTGATGGACGTGAGGAATTTATATATTAATCATATTAAAAAGAATTAACTAAATATCACTTTCCAAATAAAAATGGCAGCAGTTCTTATGAACGCTAAAGTTTCTGT
The DNA here is from genome assembly GCF_056163025.1 of Triticum urartu. Taxonomy (NCBI): domain Eukaryota; kingdom Viridiplantae; phylum Streptophyta; class Magnoliopsida; order Poales; family Poaceae; genus Triticum; species Triticum urartu. Next base: position 541,257,144 of record NC_141879.1, read on the forward strand.
TTTTTACAGCAAGATTAACAAGACTTTCCCCAAGTCTTCCCAACGGTTCTACTTGGCACAAACACTAATTAAGCACAAAAAAATCAACAAAAACACAGGCTAGATAAATTATTTATTACTAAACAGGAGCAAAAAGCAAGGAATAAAAAGAAAATTGGGTTGCCTCCCAACAAGCGCTATCGTTTAACGCCCCTAGCTAGGCATAAAAAGCAAGGATAGATCTAGGTATTGCCATCTTTGGTAGGCAATCCATAAGTGGCTCTCATAATAGATTCATAAGGTAATTTAATTTTATTTCTAGGAAAGTGTTCCATGCCTTTCCTTAATGGAAAATGGAATCTAATATTTCCTTCCTTCATATCAATAATTGCACCAATCGTTCTAAGCAAAGGTCTACCAAGAATAATAGGACATGAAGGATTGCAATCTATGTCAAGAACAATAAAACCTACAGGCACATAGATCCTATTTGCAACAATAAGAACATCATTAATTCTTCCCATAGGTTTCTTAATAGTGGAATCCGCAAGGTGCAAGTTTAGAGAGCAACCATCAAAATCACGGAAATCTAACAAATCACACAAAGTCTTTGGAATCGTGGAAACACTAGCACCCAAATCACACAAAGTATAGAATTAATGATCTTTAATTTTAATTTTAATAGTTGGTTCCCAGTCATCATAAAGTTTTCTAGGGATTGAAACTTCTAACTCAAGTTTTTCTTCATAAGATTGCATCAAAGCATCAACGATATGTTTAGTAAAAGCTTTATGTTGGCTATAAGCATGAGGAGAATTTAGCACGGATTGCAACAAGGAAATACAATCTATCAAAGAGCATCTATCATAATTAAATTCCTTGAAATCCAAAATAGTGGGTTCATTAATATTTAAAGTTTTGACTTCTTCAATCCCACTTTTATCAAATTTAGCATCAAGATCTAAAAACTCCGAATTTTTGGAACGCCTTCTAGGTAAAGGTGGATCATATTCAGTCCCATCAATATCAAGATTCATATTGCAAAACAAAGATTTAATAGGGGACACATCAATAACTTTTAGATCTTCATCTTTATTATCATGGAAACTAGAAGAACACGCTCTTGTAAAGGAATCTTTCTTAGCACGCATCCTAGCGGTTCTTTCTTTGCACTAATCAATCGAAATTCTCATGGATTTGAGAGACTCATTGATATCATGCTTAGGTGGAATAGATCTAAGTTTCAAAGAATCAACATCAAGAGAAATTCTATCAACGTTCCTAGCCACCTCATCAATCTTAAGAAATTTTTCTTCAATCAAAGCACTGAAATTCTTTTGCGAAGTAATAAATTCTTTAATATTAGATTCAAAATCAGAGGACATCTTATTAAAAATTCCATAAGAATTGTTGTAGGAATTACCATAATTATTAGAGGAATTACTAGGATACGGCCTAGGATTAAAGTTTCCTCTATACGCGTTGTTACAAAAATTATTCCTACCAACAAAATTCACATCCATAGATTCATTATTATTCTCAATCAAAGTAGACAAAGGCATATCATTAGGATTAGAATAAAAACTTTTATTAGCAAATAATTTCATAACTTCATCCATCTTTCCACTCAAAACATTAATTTCTTCTATCGCATGCACTTTCTTATTAGTAGATCTTTCAGTGTGCCATTGAGAATAATTAACCATAATATTATCTAGGATTTTAGTAGCTTCTCCTAAAGTGATTTCCATAAAAGTGCCTCCCGCGGCCGAATCTAAAAGATTTCTATAAGCAAAATTCAATCCGGCATAAAAATTTTGTATAATCATCCACAAATTTAAACCATGCGTATGGCAATTACGTATCGTTAATTTCATCCTCTCCCAAGCTTGTGCAACATGTTAATGATCAAGTTGCTTAAAATTCATAATATCATTTCTAAGAGAGATGATCTTAGCAGGAGGAAAATACTTAGAGATAAAAGCATCTTTGCACTTATTCCACGAATCAATACTATTTTTAGGCAAAGACAAAAACCAAGCTTTAGCATGATCTCTAAGCGAAAAAGGAGATACCTTCAATTTAACAATATCATTGTCCACATCTTTCTTGTTTTGCATATCACACAAATCAACGAAGCTATTTAGATGGGTAGCGGCATCTTCACTAGGAAGGCCGGAAAATAGATCTTTCATGACAAGATTCAGCAAGGCAGCATTAATTTCACAAGATTCAACATCAGTAAGAGGAGCTATCGGAGTGCTAATAAAATCATTGTTGTTGGTATTGGTAAAGTCACACAATTTAGTGTTATCTTGAGCCATCGAGACAAGCAAGCAATCCAACACACAAGCAAACTAGGAACGGGCAAAAAAGGCAAATAGAGAAAGAGAGGGAGGATAGAGAGAGAGGGCGAATAAAACGGAAAGGGTGAAGTGGGGGAGAGGAAAACGAGAGGCTAATGGCAAATAATGTAATGCGGGAGATAAGGGTTTGTGATGGGTACTTGGTATGTCGACTTTTGCGTAGACCTCCCCAGCAACGGTGCCAGAAATCCTTCTTGCTACCTCTTGAGCACTGCGTTGGTTTTCCCTTGAAGAGGAAAGGGTGATGCAGTAAAGTAGCGTAAGTATTTCCCTCAGTTTTTGAGAACCAAGGTATCAATCCAGTAGGAGGCTACGCGCGAGTCCCTCGCACCTACACAAAACAAATAAATCCTCGCAACCAACGCAATAAGGGGTTGTCAATCCCTACACGGTCACTTACAAGAGTGAGATCTGATATATATGATAAGATAATATTTTTGGTATTTTTATGATAAAGATGCAAAGTAAAATAAAAGGCAATGAAAATAACTAAGTGTTGGAAGATTAATATGATAGAAGATAGACCCGAGGGCCATAGGTTTCACTAGTGGCTTCTCTCAAGAGCATAAGTATTTTACGGTGGGTGAAAAAATTACTGTTGAGCAATTGACAGAATTGAGCATAGTTATGAGAATATCTAGGTATGATCATGTATATAGGCATCACGTCCAAGACAAGTGGACCGACTCCTGCTTGCATCTACTACTATTACTCCACACATCGGCCGCTATCCAGCATGCATCTAGAGTATTAAGTTCATAAGAACAGAGTAACGCCTTAAGCAAGATGACATGATGTATAGGGATAAATTCATGCAATATGATAAAAAAACCATCTTGTTATCCTTGATGGCAACAATACAATACGTGCCTTGCTGCCCCTACTGTCACTGGGAAAGGACACCGCAAGATTGAACCCAAATCTAAGCACTTCTCCCATTGCAAGAAATATCAATCTAGTAGGCCAAACCAAACTGATAATTCGAAGAGACTTGCAAAGATAACCAATCATACATAAAAGAATTCAGAGAAGATTCAAATATCGTTCATAGATAAACTTGATCATAAACCCACAATTCATCGGTCTCAACAAACACACCGCAAAAGAAGATTACATCGAATAGATCTCCACAAGAGAGGGGGAGAACTTTGTATTGAGATCCAAAAAGAGAGAAGAAGCCATCTAGCTAATAACTATGGACCCGAAGATCTGAGGTAAACTACTCACACTTCATCGGAAGGGCTATGGTGTTGATGTAGAAGCCCTTCGTGATCGATGCCCCGTCCGGCGGAGCTCCGGAACAGGCCCCAAGATGGGATCTCGTGGATACAGAAAGTTACGGTGGTGGAATTAGGGTTTTGGCTCCGTATCTGATCGTTTGAGGGTACGTAGGTATATAGGAGGAAGAAGTACGTCGGTGGAGCAACAAGGGGCCCACGAGGGTGGAGGGCGCGCCTGGGGGATAGGCGCGCCCACTACCTCGTGGCTTCCTGTTGGTTGCTTGACCTAGGGTCCAAGTCTGCTGGATCATGTTCGTTCTGAAAATCACGTTCCCGAAGGTTTCATTCCGTTTGGACTCCATTTGATATTCTTTTTCTGCGAAACTACGAAATAGGCAAAAAATAAAAATTCTGGGCTGGGCCTACGGTTAATAGGTTAGTCCCAAAAATAATATAAAAGTGAATAATAAAGCCCAATAATGTCCAAAACAGAAGATAATATAGCATGGAGCAATCAAAAATTATAGATACGTTGGAGACGTATCACAAGCCACGACGAAGTATTCATAATAGTCGTAATGATAATGAAAGATCACGCGACACAGCGGTCAACGCCGGATTTAGCAATCCCAGGCCTGGTCAACGAAAAAAGGCATTCACGGCAAACAAAGACGGACCATCCAAACTAGACAGGATATTGGACCGGCCCTGCCAGATTCATGGCCACCCCAATAAACCAGCTAATCACACCAACAGAAGTTGTTGGGTCCTCAAGCAGGCCGGCAGACTCAATGCCGGACACAATGGAAATGGGCCACCAGGCAATAGGGACAACGGAGCGGCTCACCAGCTAAATGCCGGAGGGCGGAAGCAATTTCCCCCTGAAGATCGATCAAATCTGGAATAGCAGTTCAGCTTCCGCTGCCCATCTCGTATACCCGTTAAAACTATACCGCGCACACATAATTACGCACTCAAGATACCATGGGCATTGACGGAAGCACAATACGGACAAGTCTGCAAGCACTTCGGTAACATTCTTTAGCCGCTTTCCTATTTTGTTTTGTTTCATTATCTCCTAAAAGCAGGTGGCGCAAAGGGGAAGCACCTACGACCGACCCCAAAGGAGTTCGGATCCGTACACTCGCCTACGGGGCTACTCCCTTCAAGGATTCCCCTTGCTGAGGACAGGCGGCGCAGACGTGCGACAGGAGGTCCAAAATAACTTTTTGTAGACCGCACTCTCTTTTCGAGCCTGTAACATGCCTTTTTTCCTCTGCCTTCGACCTAGGGCATATCAAATTGTCGGGGTCGTGGCCTTTATGTATATCAAGTACCATTGACACATCACTTAGGTCCCAGTTCAAATTATCCGAATTAATCACTAACGTCTTTTCGCAAAATGAATACGCCTCCTAAGGTTGTTTCATAGATATACCCCGGCTTAACTTGCCAGGGGCTCGGTACGGGATCAAATGCGTTTCCAACAAAGTCCGAATAGCTTTTACAGCGTACTTCGGCGTCGCGAGTTTGGCCTTATATGCATCAACTCCGAATCATGTCTTGGGTCAATAGTTGGGTTGCCCGGCTCCTGTGCTTGCTATCCTACGTTCCGCTCTATCGGTTAGGGTAGTAAAGGGAGAACTACTGCGATTGTGCTACCGGTTCACCCGGTGACGCACCTCAGTAGAGAAAACCGAAAAATGACTGTCATGATGTGGCAAGAGCTGGTCAACTACTCGATGACTTATCGGAATCTCTAGCAATTCCTCCATGTCACACGAAGGACCTCTTTTCCGGTCAATTATGTAAACGCATCATACGAGTAAGCCGCATACATACTAGGGGCTATGTCGTAGACCCATTGTAAAACTCCTATGGCTAAGTGAAAGTGTTAACGCCCTACAGTCTGGTTGCCTAGTTCTCCACATTGACACCTCCTTCACGGACCAAGACGTTGGGTCAAGAGTGATCAGATGCTTTTTCAAACACCCATGTACTTCCTATAAGGGGGCTGAAGCCGACGACTGGAAAACTTTCAGATTATATTAAAACGGCCACATAGGAGGAACACAAGCTTTCGAGCAAAATATACAAATAGATTTACTATAAAATTGTCTCGTACAATTCTCATACACTTCACTCGAACACTATGTCTTTCGACCATTGACCCTCTATCAATCGGGCCGCTACAAGGACGTCTTCAAAAATAATGCTCCAGTTCGTGGCGGTTCTTGCCCTTGGGTGGACTCTTCACCGCAACGTCGATGGCCTTCATATTCCCCCAAAATGTCTTGACTCGGGCAAAAGCCATCCGTGCACCCTCGATGCACACCGATCTCGTCACAGCATCGATACGCGGCACTACGTTAACAAGCCGCTGCACCAAGCTAAAGTAACTATTCGGAACAGGCTCAGTTGGCCATAACCGGATTATGACGTTCTTCATGGCAGCACCGGATATCCTATGAAGCTCGGCCCACTGGGACATCCGCTCATTCAGCAACAGGGGGCGTTTCGAGGCGCCGAATTGTGACCAGAAAAGCTTCTCCATTGTGTACCCTTCTCACGCCTGATAATACTGTGCCGCATCGGAAGAACTCTTTGGCAAGTCTAAAAACTCGTCCAGAGAACTCCACAATTGGTTAAGCTGAGTATAGTTCGGATCACCGAACTTAGTCTCTAGCAAAATTGGCTTACCAGCCGCAATCTCCCCAGCTTGCCGGATCTCCTCACGGGCTGCTCTGGATTCAGACTGCGCTTCTCTCGCCTCTCGTAGGGCCTTGTAAATTTCAGTTGTTTTGGCTTCATTCTCCTTCTCAAGGAGTTCACATCAGCTAGTAGCACTTTTTAGCTCGAGCGCCATCATGGATATCTTCTCCTCATCTTGGCGCCGAGCAGCTCATTCGGCTTTTAACTCAGTCGATGCCTTCTCGGCAGCCGCATTACTACACCGGGCCTGCTCCTTGGCCCGGGCTAGCTTCGCCCGAAGAATTTCAACGGTGGCAGCACCATCTGCAGCCAGGCACAACTTTCAGCGTCATGCTTATATCACAAAAATGTATGTATAGGGACTGCTCTGAATACATACCTTGCGACTCGTCAAGACGCATATTGATTAATGCAATGTCATCCCCGATTACATCAAGCTTTCTTTGCAGCTCGGCAATATCCGCAGTCAGGGCAGTAGCCAGGGGGAAGCAGCCTGTGTTCAAAGTTAATCATATTAGTCCATGGATATTTCTTTCGATCCTCCGATTCGCTTCCTATGGGAAGCCAACCTGAGTCTCAGGGGCTACTGTCTATACACAGGTGTATTTTTTGAATAAAACACAATTCCACATATTACAGTACAAACCTCAAAGCCTCTCAGCAGACTCGCAAAGGCCTCATCCAATCCTCTCTTTGCGGATAGGACCTTTTTAACCACCGTACCGATCAAGGTACGATGTTCCTCAGAAATGGACGCCTGCCGCAGCATGTTCGTCAAGATATCCGGTGCCTCTGGGTCTCCGGAGGCAGCCGCAGGAATACGGTCACCCTTTGAAGGGATCCGTTTATTTGTATCCGGCCGCATTCCGGACTGTTCGGGGTCTTCATTGTTGCTCCCCGGACCCTGGGCCGCCGAAGTATCACCTTCGTGTAGCGTCTTCGTCACCACTTATTGGTCCGGGGAGACCCTCCGCGATGACACCTCAAGGTCGTCTACCCTATTGGATGGAGAAGCCGGTGGGGGTGTCTCGCTTTCCATCATCTCCGGGAGAAGGTCCCCCGGTGAAGGGGATTGTTGAAGGGGACTGCTTGCTGAGCTGCAAAATATATATATTCCAGGCATCATAAGAAAAGAACGGGGTAGGTTTAAAATAGCTTTGTTCACTTACGGTTTGGCAGGAGGCTTGTCCTCATCATGAAACTGCGCTTCGACGTCCTCCAAGCCCGGACCACCCCCTAGAGGCATCTTGCCTCGCTTAGGAGCCTGCTTCTTCCAATCTTTGGAGGCGGCCCTCTTCTTCGTCGGAGGGAAGGGGATAGTGGCCCCCCTTCACTTTTGTCTTTGGATGAGGGGATTTTTATTCCTCCAGGCACAAAGTCCGAGGTTCCCTGGGAATAGAGGCCATCCTTGGTACTCTTGCCCTCCGCCTCGTCCTCCTTCTCCGGTGTCTGGTATGGTGCTGGGGCCAGCATCCTTGTTAGGACAAGATACGCTGGACCCTCGGGCAGAGGGGCCGAACACATCATCAGTTCTGCCTTCTTTATCCAGCCCTGGAAAAAGATAGCTTGCTTAGTACCATATTGCTGTAAGCATGACCACAAAGTATTCTAAAGCCAAGTACTCACCGGGGTATCCGGACGATTACAGTTAAGGCCAACGTCCTCAGCTATATCCGGCCAATGTTTCCGCTTCCTGAAAAATAACTTCCACATCCCTTCATGTGTGGCATCGAAGAAGTGTTGGAGGGTTTGTGGTCCTTCTGGATTAAACTCCCACATGCGGCGAGGCCTGCGCTGGCAGGGCAGGATTCGGCGAACTAACATCACTTGGATCACACTGACGAGATCGATATCTCTCTCGAGGAGGTTCGGGTGCGGCTTTGTAAGGTCCGCACTTCATCCACTAATCCCCAGTCAAGCCCCTTGTTGACCCATGACGCGAGCTGTCGCGGTGGGACAGAACAAAAGGTGGGGGCAGCTACCCATTTAGCACTACGGAGCTCTGTAATATAAAACCACTCCTGCTGCCAGTGATTGGAAGCCTCGGTAAAAGAACCTTTTGGCCAGGGAGTGTTGGCAAGTTGGCTGATTGAAGCACCGCCGCACTCCGCTTATTCCCCGTCGACTACCTTCAGCTTCACACTAAAGGTCTTGAGCCATAAGCCGAAGTGTGGGGGGATTCGAAGGAAGGCCTCGCATGTAACGATAAATGTTGAGACATGGAGGATAGAGTCCGGGGCAAGATCGTGAAAATCTAATCCGTAATAAAACATTAGCCCTCAGACAAAGGGGTGAAGAGCAAACCCTAACCCCCGGAGGAAGTGGGAGACGAATACCACCCTCTCGCCGGATCTGGGGGTCGGGATAACTTGTCCTTGAGCAGGAAGACAGTGGTGGATTTCTGCGGTGAGGTATCTGGCCACCCGAAGCTTTGTGATATCCTCCTTTGTAACGGGGGAAGCCACCCATCAGCCTTGGGAGCTGGATCCGGATATGATGGGAAGGCTAAAAGCAATGTAGTCGAACCTTGGGTGCTGGAACTCGGGGTTGGGGAGGCTTAGGAGAGGTTTGGCGTAAAAAGACGGCATTTGGTTCCTTTATATACACCGCCGGTATTGAACGTCTCCTCCTGAGCCTAGGAACCTGCCTATTTCTGACGAATCTTTCTCGCAGGACGGTTGGGTTACCCACGCTCGTATTGATGAAAATCCCGTAATAAGGGGACACGATCTCTGCTTTGACAAGACGTGCCAATGACAACCGAGTCTCAAAACATGGGGCGAAAAACGGTTCAAAATTATGACCGGACAGGCGTGATGTCACATTACCAAAGTTGTCAGCAGATTGGACTCGTGTGTTATTATATTCTCTCTGCGGTTGTGTGCGGTGTGTGTTACAGGTCCGGACACGATCAATTCGTCTGGAGACTATTCAGGAGTTCGGAAGGAGGAACCCGCCTTGCAATGCCGAAGACAGCACTACGCGTCGGATATCTTGTCATTGAAGCCAGGTTTAGGGGCTACTGAGGGAGTCCTGGACTAAGGGGTCCTTGGGCGTCCGTCCTGTTATCAATGGGCCGGACTGATGGGCTGTGAAGATATGAAGACCGAAGACTGTACCCGTGTCCGGATGGGATTCTCCATGGCGTGGAAGGCAAGCTTGGCGAATAACTATGAAGATTCCATCTTATGTAACCGACTTTATGTAACCCTAGGCCCCCCGGTGTCTATATGTAACACCCACAATGCAGCTATATCTCCCATGTGTCAGGGCACGACTTAGAGGCATAGCCGCATGGTAGGCATGTCGCAAGAGTGGTAATCTTTACACATCCCATGTACTGAATAAGAAAGGGATAAAGAGTTGGCTTACAATCGCCACTTCACACAAATACAAGTTAAACATACATCATCCAGAGTACAATCAAGGTCCGACTGCGGAACCAAAATAAAAGAAGACAACCCCAATTGCTAGACCCCCGATCGTCCCAACTAGGCTCCACTACTGATCAACCGGAAAAGACACAACACAACGATCAAGATCTTCATCGAGCTCCCACTTGAGCTCGGTAGCATCACCTGCACTGGATCGTTGGCACATGCAACTATTTGGAAGTACCTATGAGCCACGATGACTCAGCAATCTCACACCCGCGAGATCAAGACTATTTAAGCTTATGGGTAGGAAAGGGGTAGTGAGGTGGAGCTGCAGCAAGCACTAGCATATATGGTGGCTAACATACGCAAATAAGAGCGAGAAGAGAAGCAAAGCAACAGTCGTGAAGCTAGAAGTGATCAAGTAGTGATCCTGAAACTACTTACGTTCAAGCATAACATAAGAATCGTGTTCACTTCCCGGACTCCACCGGAAAGAGACCATCACGGCTACACACGCGGTTGATTCATTTTAATTAAGTTAAGTGCCAAGTTCTCTAGAACCGGACATTAACAAATTCCCACCTGCCCATAACCACGGGCATGGCTTTCGAAAGTTCAAACCCTGCAGGGGTGTCCCAACTTAGCCCATCACAAGCTCTCATGGTCAACGAAGGATATTCCTTCTAGCGGGAAGACCCGATCAGACTCGGAATCCCGGTTACAAGACATTTCGACAATGGTAAAACAAGACCAGCAAAGCCGCTTGATGCGCCGACATCCTGATAGGAGCTGCACATATCTCGTTCTCAGGGCAACACCGGATGAGACATCCTACGAGTAAAACCAAACCTCAAGTTTCCCCGAGGTGGCCCCACAGTCTACTCAGTTCAGACCAACACTTAGACAAGCACTAGCCCGGGGGGGGCTTAAAATAAAGATGACCCTGGGGAGCGCGACTCCCAAGGGAAAAGTAGGTGGTGGTGAGGCAAATTGTAAAACCAAGGTTGGGCCTTGCTGGAGGAGTTTTATTCAAAGCAAACTGTCAAGGGGTTCCCATAACACCCAGCCGTGTAAGGAATGCAAAATCAAGGAACATAACACCGGTATGACGGAAACTAGGGCGGCAAGAGTGGAACAAAACACCAGGCATAAGGTCGAGCCTTCCACCCTTTACCTAGTACATAGATGCATTAAAGTAAATAAGATATAGTAATGATATCCCAACATATCCATGTTCCAAACATGGATAAACTTCAACTTCACCTGCAACTAGCAACGCTATAAGATGGGCTGAGCAAAGCGGTAACATAGCCAAACAATGGTTTGCTAGGAAAGGTGGGTTAGAGGCTTGACATGGCAATATGGGAGGCATGATAAAGCAAGTGGTAGGTAACGCGGCATAGCAATAGAGTGAGCAACTAGCAAGCAAAGATAGAAGTGATTTCGAGGGTATGGTCATCTTGCCTGAGATCCCGCAAGGAAGAAGAACGAGTCCACAAAGAAGACAAGCGGACGAAGTCGAACAAATCCTCACAAACGCGACGTTATCGGAACTAACCCGAAGAAGCAACACCGGAAAGAAACAAACAATCATGGTAAACAACCATCACATAATCATGGCATGATGCACAACCAAGTATGATGCATGTCCGGTTTAAACAGGCATGGCATGGCAAAAATGCACAAACAATCCTACAAAGTAAGTGGAGCTCAATATGCAACTCCGTTGCATATTGACGAAACACCATGTGACTTATCTAGTTCTCTCTCGTTTAGGTACCCATCAATATTAAATGTTCTTAAACATGGCAATGGGTCGAGCAAATGAAAACTACCTATCTAGGCAAGTTTAAATGAGGCCGGAACAACAAAAAACAATTCCGGAAAAACCCCATATGCAATTTATGGATTTGGTATTGTTCTGCCCTAAACCATATTTTAGAGTTGTTAAACATGCAAGATGAGTGCACCATGTTAAACTAGGAATTTTTCTACCCCATTTACATATAAAGTTTGTTAAGTTTGGAGCTACGGTTATTTAGTTATGAAATAAATCATTTTAACATGTCATTAAGCAAATTTAAACAAACAACATTTTAAACATGCATGAAAGTTGGATATTATGAAACTATACGAAATTCTAGTCATATTTCATATATAAAACATGTTAATCCGATGCACGGTTTATTAGTTATGATATGCATGATGTTTGAGGGCTTTTCTGCAAATATGTTTTTTACTGGATAAAAGTGAAAATCACAGTAGTAGAAAAAAAACACTATGGGATGAATCTGACTGGCCTGATAGCGGCAATGGGCGCTGGATCTGAAGCTCACCAGGCCTCATGGGCCGGCTGGACGCGAGCTGGGCCGGATCTGGAGGCAAGGACGCGGTCATCAGGCGCTGCGGGACTTGGCGCTGGTGCTGGGCCGGCATTGGTGCCGAGGAGGCAGCAGGCGTTGGAGCGGCACGGCTTGAAGCAGAGGAGGCGCGCCCTCTGCTCAACAGGAAGCGACGGCGACAGTGAAACTGGCAGCGGGCTTTGGCGATGGTGAAGTACGGAGGTGCCGGGAGCGGGCGGATTTGGCAGGGATCGGCCTTAGCGAATGGGGAGGATCCAGGAGGACGAGCGTGAGCTCAGGCTGGAGCGTGAGCTCAGGCTGTAGCCACCCATGGCGCTGCAACAAGAGGTAGACAGAGAGGTGTGAGATAGGGAAGGTGCAGGGAAAATGCAGGAGCAGCAATAGGGCATCCCATCGATGGCACAGGTGCGGCAGTGCGAAGGAGGTCCGGGTATCCTATTCGGTTCAAGTCAGCAGGGGTGAAGCAGAGCTTCATGGACGACAGCGGGGTCGGGCGTCCATGGCGGCAGTCTCCTGCAGAGAGAGACGTGAGAGAGAGAGAGGAAATGGTAGAGGAAGAAAGAGAGAGGAACGGGGCCGGTCCTGGACCTGTTGGCTCGAGGGGAGGGCAGAGGAGGCCGCGGGATCCTGCTGGTTCTCGCCGGCGGCAAGGTTCGGTGGGGACGGCGGGATAGCGAGGTCGAGGCGCGCTCGGCGCTGCTGCCTTTTGGCGTGGGGCGCTGGGCATGTTCAGCATGAGTGCTCAGGTAGAGGATCTCATGCTCTCGGATGAGGGGAGGCACAGGAGATCGGGCGGCTCGATCGGGAGGCGTCCAGGACGGGTGTTGCTCGGGGAAGGAGGGGCTCGGGCAGAGGAGGGCTGCAGTTTGGATTGAGGAAGATCGGGCGAGGGGATTTGGCCAGGTGGGATCTGGATCGATCTCGAGGAAGGAGGAGACTTGTTCAAGCGCTCCGGTTGGGCTAGATCTGGCTGGTGGTGTGCGGTGGAAACTGAACGAGGAAGAAGGTGGGTGGCTGTGGTTGGCTCGATGTGGACTCCGAGGAGGATTTGAAGAGAGGGCGACGGCGGATGAAGTGGATGGATGGGACATGAGGCCTAGAAACTAGGGTTGCCCATGATATATATAGGAAGCCGGTTAGGTTTATGGGCTACTCGAGCCCTCCGATCGCAATCGGACGGACAAGAAATAAATAGGTAGGGAGCCTAAAAAAGAAAAAAGAGATGTTTTGAAGATGTTTGGGGATGATCCGAATCCAACGGTGACGACTGCCCAGGGTCGGGTCCGGGACAGCTTTCGGACGCACGCGCGAGGAGGGCCGCGGGCTGATGAGAGAGGTTAGGTTGGGCCTGGCGGTAGGTAATGGACTCTGTAGACGGTCTCAAGCTGAGAGAAGAGAAGATAGAGAGGCCCGGCAATTGTTTCTGGAGACCGAAAGCGTCCGACGTTTTGACCGACTATATTGTTGCTATAGTTTAACGGTTGGGCTAACAAACAAACTCTGAATGCGATGAAATTTGGCAGGCGGCCTATCTACACTATAACAACACCTCATGCCAACTTTCAACCCATTCCGAGAACATTTCCTGGCCACTAAAAAAAATACTATTTCGGACGTGCCGCGGGCGCGTGCAAGTGCGTCTGGGCTCAGAACAGACAACGGGCGGAACTGGGGGAATCCGGGCGGATGCAAGTTTCGAAAACATGCAGATGCAATGCGGATGATGACATGGCAAGATGCAACATGCAAGTGAATGACAAGGCAACGACAGCGAAATAATTGGAAGACACCCGGCGCATCGGTCTCGGGGCGTTACAACACTCCACAACTATGAGAGGATCTCGTCCCGAGATCTAGGATGGCACCGGAGGGAAAACAGAAGAGGAAGAAGAGAGGTAGAACCAAGTTGCTTCTTCGACAAACGAGTGAAACCATGAACCTTGAGAGGTTAAACCATTTTGAGAAAAGAATACAACGGAGATGATCGAAGTTGAAAACACTCCATTAGAAAAAGGAACAAGGAACATTACTAGAACCTTGTAGGTTGAAAGACATAAGAAAAGTGTCACAAAGGACAAGAAGTACATGCAAGCACTCCGGATGAAATGAGATATACAAGGAACGATAAAGATCAATTACGACAACACTCCGATTGGAAATGGAAGGTAAAGAATATGAGCTTGGTAAAATGAAAGCACTTGAATGAGACTCCGGTTAGAAGAGGAATGGTGGACACAACACTCCGGTTAAAACAAGATAGAGAAGGAATAAGAATGATATAATTTGGGTAGCACTCTGACTGAAAATGGAAGTAATTGAATATGAACTAGACAAGATGAGAGGATACTTGAATAGAGGACACGGCACTCCGGTTGAAACGATAAGCACGAAAAGAACACGATCCTCGCAATTCGAGATGATGAGTGAAAAGAGCAACATCACAATGCCTCCAGAAGAAAAAATAGAAGATAGCTCATTGGAATAAAAGAATGTAGAAGAAAATGCCAACTTCTGCCACAAATGAGCTTGGAAGGCACCCTTCCAAGAAGGTTATAATGGAGTTGTTGGAAACCAACAACGAAAAGACTAAGCTTGTTGTGGGCTTATGGAGAACTTCTCAAAATTATGAGGTGAAATTCTGCCACTAACGGAAACAGCAGATTGGATTGATATGAACAAGGAGACGAGAAGCTTATCTCACCGGGAGGATAAATGAAGAACTTGGGTCATTTATAAGCACCATAAATAGCAACAATCCTTAGGGAAAGCTTTAGGTGAAATATAACCCAAGATAACTCCAATGAAGGGGTTGATGGGTTGAAAAAATGTACTGAATGAATTGAAAATGATGGATTTAAGATATGTCATTTCGAACAACTTGTCGATCATGAAACATGAAGGAAACTGTCAAAATGACATAACACCACCTCAAAAGATAAGGGAGAAGGGATTGAACTGCACTTAGAAATGCAAGATGAAGAAAGCTTGAACTCCTCAAAACAAGACATGTGTTGAGCACCATGTTCATTTTAGAGTATAGCTTGGCGGATCTTAGCTTCGAGAGAAAACTTGAAGACCAATTGAAGAATAAAAGGAATCTTTGATGAGCCACCATGTTGAGCCTCCGTGAAGAACTCCGGTAATAAAAGGATGATAGAAAGAAAGAGAAGTTGAAAACACAAGGTGAAACCTTGCAATGACTAGGTGGAGCTTCGTGGTGATCTAACTGAGAGATCTTGGAACTCCGGGAAAAGTAAAGATGAAACAATTGAAACCGAGAATTTGATGAACCTCCGGAATAAGGAATTGAATATACTCGATGAAACAAGAATAAGAATTACATTATGCTTATCCTTCATCAATTAACATGATGACAAGCAACACATTTGGCATACCACTTATTCTCATATAAAGATTTAAGAGAGATATAGTGCAAACTTGAGAAGGTCTTCAGTGAACCACCGGTAGGACTGAAACAATAGATAAATTAATATGATAAAGAAGGAAGAGAAATCTTGAACGAACCACCGTAAGAACTGAAAATGAACGAAGAAAATATAAAGAAACACCGGGAAGAATTAGAGAACAAAGATACTTGAGTGAATTTAGATACAAGTGAACGAAGAGAGCCCGAGCTGATTAGAGAATATTTGAATGATGCACCGGAATAATTCAAGAACGAGAGCTGAAAGCTGAGAATGAATAAATCTTCCAAAATGATGGCCTCCGGAGAATCAAACTGAAAAGACTCCTGAAATGCTCCAGATGGGTGAAAAGAATTCTCACAATCGAAAACAATTATGAGAGGATGGCATCAAGCTAGAACCATGAATCTTCAAGAGAATGGAGCAAGATTTAAGAGAAAATCTACTTCGGTCTTCACAATTCGAGAATGATGACGAGAAACACCACCATGAATTGTTTAGACACTCCGGGAGAATCAAAAACGAAGAGGTTGAGCCAATGATGAAAAGAATTTTACCGATCTTGGAGAAATACATATGACTGATGACAATTCATTCTTACGTCAAACTTGGAGAAGAATCTGAGAGTACTTCAGAAAAATAGAAGAGTCAGGTAAGATCCTGGGAAAAGACCTGTGGGTTAGGGCCCACTCAAAAGATACATCTTTGAATGATTTAAAAGGAAGATTGCACCGGTTGATTTAAATGGCTAGAATGAGATAACAACCCTGAATTAGCTTGAGCGGATTGATAATGGAGCACAAGTCTTCTGAGATATCTTTGGCACTTTGGATAAACATGAATAGCAAGAGGTGGATGATTAAGAAGTGCACCAGCATGATAAAATATTAGAAACAAGGAAAGGATATGATTGATAAAGCTTGAATTGAATCCACCGAAGAAGAAAAGAGAACGAAGAATGATGAACTTGAAGCTCCGTTAGTATCTTCCTGAGAATCACCGGATAAGAACATTGACGGAAAAGAATGGAGAGACTTCACATCCATAAGAGGATACTTGATTAATACATATGATTCCTTGAAGGAAAAGGGTGGGAGGGCGGGAAAACAAAGGCAACTTGGGACGGATGAAACAAACACCGTTGAGAAAAAACTTGAGTTGAGTCTTGCAGATGTTGAAAATGATCGGATCCACTTGAAGAGGAACACGCCGGTTGAAAAAGAAATTGAGATGACAAACTCGAAGATCAAGAAGGATTTGTATTCGCATAGGAATACGAGAACACTACTTAGGAAAGGTATGGAATCAACACTTGACATTGAAGCAACTAGAATACCACAACTGAAAACAAAACAAAGGATTGGCTTGCAGAATAAGCCGGAACAAACATATGATAGACCCCATATCGTCTCATATGTCTGTTGGAAAGATATCCTACGTGATACTTGAATTCCCACTTATAAACTCCCGAAACTTTCTGGTTATGCAATCAGGTGTTGGGGATACAGGGGAAGCATAATATCTCACCCAAAACTAGCAAATCCTACATCCAGCTGTATCCATCCTTCAACACATAACCAAGAAACCTTCGGAAATCGTTTACCTCAACCTTCGAAAAGCATCCTCTATACAAGTTATGGCAATAGTCCTGAACTCCCGCCCCAGTACTGGGTGGCGTCGAGGTTATCTCACCAACAACTGCATAAAAGAGATTTTCGATGTCGGCGAACTCAGGTATTCCAAAACTACAACGATAAAATTGTGATGACAACACCTCGGAGCTCAACTCCTCGGGACATTGCCACAACCCCTAAATGTCAGGAGGCACCAAGAACAATGTTCCCGTCACAAAACCATCAAAAAGATTCCAAGATACCCGCGTGATCCTAAAAAAATTCGTGAAATTTGAGGAGAGAAGAGACAAAACTCTACGTCAGGAGGCCTCACCAGAGGGACGAAGGGACTGAGGAGTAAAAAGAATCCTACACTCCGATATATATATTCCTAAGACTCAAAACATTTTGTTCTAGACTCAACAACGTCAGCGATTCGATCAAGCAGGGGGCTCCTAAGTTGGGGATTGCTCTGATTACCAACTTGTAACACCCACAATACGGCTATATCTCCCACGTGTCGGGACACGACTTAGAGGCATAGCCGCATGGTAGGCATGTCGCACGAGGGGTAATCTTTACACATCCCATGTACTGAATAAGAAAGGGATAAAGAGTTGGCTTACAATCGCCACTTCACACAAATACAAGTTAAACATACATCATCCAAAGTACAATCAAGGTCCGACTATAGAACCAAAATAAAAGAAGACAACCCCAATTGCTAGACCCCCGATTGTCCCAACTGTGCTCCACTACTGATCAACCGGAAAAGACACAACACAACGATCAAGATCTTCATCGAGCTCCCACTTGAGCTCGGTAGCATCACCTGCACTGGTATCGTCGGCACCTGCAACTGTTTGGAAGTACATGTGAGCCACGAGGACTCAGCAATCTCACACCCGCGAGATCAAGACTATTTAAGCTTATGGGTAGGAAAGGGGTAGTGAGGTGGAGTTGCAGCAAGTACTAGCTTATATGGTGGCTAACATACGCAAATAAGAGCGAAAAGAGAAGCAAAGCAACGGTCGTGAAGCTAGAAGTGATCAAGAAGTGATCCTGAAACTACTTACGTTCAAGCATAACACAAGAACCGTGTTCACTTCCCGGACTCTGCCGGAAAGAGACCATCATGGCTACACACGCGGTTGATTCATTTTAATTAAGATAAGTGCCAAGTTCTCTACAACCGGACATTAACAAATTCCCATCTGCCCATAACCGTGGACACGGCTTTCGAAAGTTCAAACCCTGCAGGGGTGTCCCAACTTAGCCCATCACAAGCTCTCACGGTCAATGAAGGATATTCCTTCTAGCAGGAAGACCCGATCAGACTCGGAATCCTGGTTACAATACATTTCGACAATGGTAAAACAAGACCAGGAAAGCCGCCCGATGCGCCGACATCCCGATAGGAGCTGCACATATCTCGTTCTCAGGGCAACACCAGATGAGACATCCTACGAGTAAAACCAAACCTCAAGTTTCCTCGAGGTGGCCCCGTAGTCTACTCGGTTCGGACCAACACTTAGACAAGCACTGGCCCGGGGGGCTTAAAATAAAGATGACTGTCGGTGTCAAAACCGGCGGATCTCGGGTAGGGGGTCCCGAACTGTGCGTCTAAGGCGGATGGTAATAGGAGGCAGGGGACACGATGTTTTACCTAGGTTTGGGCCCTCTTGATGGAAGTAAAACCCTACGTCCTGCTTGATTATTCTTGATAATATGAGTAGTACAAGAGTTGATCTACCACGAGATCGGAGAGGCTAAACCCTAGAAGCTAGCCTATGGTATGATTGTCTGTTGTCCTATGGACTAAAACCCTCCGGTTTATATAGACACCGGAGGGGGCTAGGGTTACACAAGGTCGGTTACAAAGGAGGAGATATACATATCCGTATTGCCTAGCTTGCCTTCCACGCCAAGTAGAGTCCCATCCGGACACGGGACAAAGTCTTCAATCTTGTGTCTTGATAGTCCAACAGTCCGGCCAAAGGATATAGTTCGGCTGTTCGGAGACCCCCTAATCCAGGACTCCCTCAGTAGCCCCTGAACCAGGCTTCAATGACGATGAGTCTAGCACGCAGTGTTGTCTTCGGCATTGCAAGGCGGGTTCCTCCTCCGAATACATCACATAAGAGTTTGAATACAAGGATAGTGTCCGACCCTGCAAAATAAGTTCCACATACCACTATAGAGAGAATAACATTTCCATAAAATCTAATCTGCTGACATGTTTTAGCAGCATGACATCACGCCATGGCACGGTAATTATTCGAACTGTTTTTCTTTAACCAGCCCCGCACATAACGCGAGGCGGTTTCTTGACACGTCTTGTTAAAGCAGAGATCGTGTTCCCTTTATTACGGGATTCTTATTAATACGGATGTGGGTAACCAAACCGTGCCTAGGACTCCTAGATTTTAGGCAAGTCCCAAACGGCCATGAGGAGGATGCTTGATATTCACCCTCTTTATAAAGGGACAAGGCCTTTACCTTTTTCCCTCCCATGCTCAATCAAATCCTTCCCCCGCCTTGAGTTCTAACACCCAAAGCCAAGGTCAGGTGCTTCAGACCTTCAATCATGTCCGGATCCAGCCTTCAAGGCCGGTGGGTGCCTTCCTCCGTCACGGAGGAGGACATCAAGAAGTTGAGGGAGGCCAGATATCTGACCGCCGAAATTTCGCACAGGCTGCCCGCCCGAGGGCAGGTCGTCCCTACTCCCGAACCCAACGAGAGCGTTGTGTTCGTCTCCCACTTCCTCCGAGGACTAGGCCTCGCTCTGGATCCCTTTGTTAGGGGTCTCATGTTCTATTACGGGCTAGATTTTCATGATCTGGCCCCGGATTCCCTTCTTCACATCTCGTCAATTATTGTCGTGTGTGAGGCCTTCCTCCGCATTACCCCTCACTTCGGCCTGTGGCTCAAGACCTTCGATGTGAAGCCGAAGATGGTCGAGGGGCAGTACGCAGCATGCGGGGGTGCTCTAATAAGCAAGATTGCTAACACTCCATGGCCAAAGGGTTCCTTTCCAGAGGTGTCCGGATTGTGGCAACGGGAGTGGTTTTATGTCACAGCTCCCCGAAGTGCCAAGTGGGTAGCTGCCCCACCTTTCGCTCGGGCCCTCCACCACAACTGATGTCATGGAACGGCAGGGGGCTGAGCTTGGGTCCAGCCAAGGACGTGCCCATACTACAGAGCCGCATCCGAGATCTCTTCGAGGGAGATTTCAGTCTGGTAATGGTAATGCAAGTTATGCTGGTTCGTCGAGTCCAGCCTTGCAAACGTCGGCCCCTCTGCATGTGGGAATTCAACCTAGAAGGACCGCGCACTATTCAGAATTTCCTCGGCCTGATGCACGAGGAGATATACAAATCATTCTTTGGACCCCAAATAGAGTGTCCGGACACTACCGAGGACGTGAGCCTGAGCAGCAACCGCACCGCTGCCCAAGTAAGTAATCCCATGGCCGAACACATTGTCCTTTTATTTATCATGATATCATTCTGAAGAGTCACTCTTTGACCAGGACTGGATAACAAAGGCGAAGATGATCCGGTGTTTGGCCCCCCTTCCTGAAGGCTTGGATAATCCGGTGCTAGAAAAGATGCTCGAGCCAGCACCTTGCCTGGCGCCCTCAAAGGAAGATGAAGGGGGGAATAAAGAGGGCGAAAGCGGGCCTCCATCGCTACCTATTCCAACCGAGGGAATGAGCGCCTCCACGAGGGAGGATAACCAAGGGGAAGAATCTGGCATTCTCCCTCCCCGGGGAAGGAAGAGGACTACCTCTGAAGATCCGGAAACCAAGGTTTCCAAACGGGAGAAGAAATCTCCGCCAGAGGGTCCTGCCTTGGAGGGTGTCCTTGCCGCACACTGTCCACGCGGGGATCAGCCCTCTAACGAGCTGTAAGTAATCAAAAAGTACTTGATAGTGAAGATATCCTACCTTACTTCTGAGGAAAATAACCGAAGCATTTATCTTACAGCTCAGATCTTAGCCCTTCTCAACTGAGCTCGTCTTCAGGGGATCTTCTTCCGGAGATGATGGAGAGCGAAACGCCTCCCCCTGCCACACCGCCTTACGAAGCGGGCGACCCTGAGGTGTCGTCGCGGAGGGCTTCTTCTGATCCGGCAAGGCCAGAAGGTAATCCTATGGCCACCTGAAGTCCTCAGTATTCGGCTCTCCAAGAGAGCAATCAAAAGAATCCGGCACCATCTGGTGTGCGGTCGGATGTACGGAGGGATCTGCTGGAGAAAGCGGCTATCTCAGAAGAGCACCACACATTGATGGGTACGGTGATTGAAAGGATTTTGTCTGCTGAAAGCGGGCTGCATGAAGCCTTTATGAGTCTACTGACGGGTTTTGAGGTACGTGAAATGGTGTACATTTTTGAAAGTACCGCACATTTTTAGATGTGCCCTGTGTAGACAGTAGCCCCTGAGACTCTAGTTGTCATCGAAAACGGCGGCAAACAGGGGATCATAGTCCCAGGTAATAACCAAACTGCCTCTATGTGCAGGTGGTGGAGGCTCCGGTGGCTAGCCGGACTGATGGGTATGCCGAACTAAAGCCGCAGCTGGATGCGGCAGATGCCGACATCGTGCTTGTCAATGAGCGACTTGACGAGGCACAAGGTCAGTGATTTTTCTGACGATTGTCACATAATAAGAGCGGCCTGATGCTAGTATCTTTAATATGTTTGTGACTGCAGATGGAGGGGCCACCGTGGAGACCCTTCGGGCGGAGCTTGCCCGAGCCAAGGAGCAAGCCAGGAGTAGCAATGTGGCCGCTTTACAAGCGGCCGAAGAGTTAAGGGCCGAACAGGCCGCACATTGCGAGAGCAAAGAAAAAATTGCCAAGATGACCGTGGAGTTAAAAGATGTTGCTGACTGTTACTGGCTTCTTGAAGAGGAAAACCGGGCGAAAGTGACGGACCTGGAGAAGGCCCGGGTGGCTGCCAAGGAAGCCCGCTCCAAAATTAGAGCGATGAAGGAGGAGCTGAATCAGGCTGCAGATATCGTGTCTGGGAAGCCTTTCTTCTTGCGGACTAAGTTTGGAGATCCGAAGTATGCTCCTCTGGACCGGCTATGGAGTTCTGCGGAGGCGTACATGGATTTGGCTGCCAGCGCTGCTGATGCCGCCGAGTACTTCAAGGATCAAAAAGGTCCCGAAGTGGAGAAGTTGTTCTGGTCACAGTTTCACGCTCCAGTCCGTCCGCTGCTGCTGAATGAGCGATTGACCGGTTGGGCCGAGCTCCATAGATTATCCGGACTGGACATGAGGTCCGTTGTGGATCATTTGTGGCCAGGAGGGCTAAGGCTGAATAGTTACTTTAGCTTAGTGCAACAATTCCTTGGCGTTGTGCCACGCATCGATGCTGTGAAGAGGTCGGCATGCATAGAAGGCTCGCAGATGGCCCTTGCCCGTGTCAAAACATACTAGGCGGAGATGGATGCCACCACTGTTGCGGCACGGGGTTTGGCCATAGGCCGAGTGGATGCCGAGCACTACTTTGAAGAAGTTCTTGAAGGCGCTCGTTCGATAGAGGCTCAGTGCTCGAAGAATGTTATGTTTGAGTGACATGTATTCCCATTGTAAAAACAATGTTTTATTGAATATATCAAGGTTGTATTTATACTTTTGCCCAAAAGTGCTATGATGCCTCTTGTGCGGCCGTTTATGTATATATGTATATAACCTGAAAGATTGCGGTCGCCGGCTTCAGCCCCCACGCATATAATGCGGGGGTGTTCGTAGAAGACGCATGTTCACACTTGATCCAACGTCTTGGTCCATTAAGGAGGTGATAGTGTAGCGAACTAGGCAACCGGACTATAATGCTTTAACACTTTCACTTAGCCAGAGGAGTTTGACAGTGGGGCTACTATATAGCCCCTGGTGGCTCCGCACTCATCCGAATTCGGGGTGCGTGCATGCCTGGCCGGGACACGGCCCTTCGTTAAAGCGGAGGAATCCCGAAGATTCCGCTAGGTCATTGAGTGGTTGACCAGTCTCACGCTATATCATGACAGTCAGTTTTCGGCTTTCTCTACTGAGGTGCTTGTCCGGATGAACCAGGGCACAATCGTAGTAGTTCTCCTGGTGCCGCCTTAGCCGATAGAGCGGAACGTAAGGTAGAAAAACACAGGAGCCAGGCAAATCCAACATTTGACCAAAGACATGATTCAGAGCTAATGCATATAAGGCCAAACTTGCGACGCCGAACACTCCCTAAGGTATTCGGTCTTTATGATGTAAACCGGGCCTAAACAGTGCCCTTTGTAATAAGCCCCTGGTGTCCAGGTACGTGCAATATTCTGACGTGGCCACATGCCAATACATCAGCATCCTTCTCAATTGTACTGAGAATCCGAGGGATGTGTATCAACAAGAGACAGTAAAAAAGGTTTACGCAGGGTCTTAATCTAAAAAGAATCCTTGGAACGGGTCCCTGCTGCACGTCTGCGCCTGTGTCTTCATTGTGCCGTATTCTGGACGGGTGTAGCACGATGGTCATCTGAAAAAGAGGGGAAGTTAATTGACAAGTTACCGTGCAAAAGGTAAGTTATACTAAATAAACAATATATAGTTCAAAATGAGTAAAGTTGAGCCTGATTGCCACTTGTGCGCGCGTGTTGAGCCCCTTTATTGTAATAGGGGTATAGCCATCAAACCTGTATCAATTACATATAGCTGTACCGGACTCGTCCAACCGTGTCCGTGGTCTTAACGACCTGTCAGATGCTTTAGTTGGTGAGGCCGTTTAGTGTGCGGCTGCCAAGGCAGCCGCATGGTCTTCCGTGCGCAAGGAGCGCTCAATATTTCCATTTACTCTAATGATGGCACGTGGACTGGGCATCTTAAGCATGAGGGAAGCGTAATGCGGTATTATGTTAAAGTGAGCGAAAGCTTCGCGTCCGAGTAGTGCTTGATAGGCACTTTGGAATGGAGCGATGTGGAAGGTTAAATTTTCACTGCGGAAGTTATCGGGGAAGCAGAATATAACCTCTAGTAGCAGGGAGCCCGTGCAATGGGCCTCTGGGCCTGGCGTTACTCCTTTAAAGGTAGTATTGCTGTGGCTAATTTTTGTTGGGTCTATCCCCATTTTGCGGACTATGTCCTGATATATCAGGTTTAAACTGCTGCCGCCGTCCATCAGGACTCATGTGAAGTGGTATCCGTCAATTATTGGATCTAATACCAAGGCAGCCCATCCTGCATGCCGGATACTTGCCGAGTAATCCCGATGGTCGAAGGTGATCGGTTGGGACGACCAGTGGCAGAACTCCGCGGTGATAGGCCCTGGGGCATGTCTCTAGGGGTGCCGCTTTGTTTCTCCCCTTTATCACGTGTAAAACATTGACTGTTTTGACTTCTGGTGGGAATTTCTTCTGTTCCCCAGTGCTTTGCTTGCGAGGCTCGTCCTCGTCTTCGCTTGGTGTATCCTACCCCTTGTGTTCGGCGTTGAGCTTGCCTGACTGCTTGAAGACCCAACATTCTCTATGGGTATGATTTGCAGGTTTATCGGGGGCTCTGTGGATCTGACATACTTTGTCCAGAATCTTGTTTAGGCTGGACAGTTCATCTCTGTTGCCTTTAGAGGGCAGCTTTTGCTGACCTGGACGAGAGCTTCTGAATCTGGCGTTTACCGTCGTGCTCTTCGGGCTGTCTTCTTTATTCCGGTGCTTGTTTTTGCTGCGTCGTGATTTCCCGTTTCCGTCCTTGACTTCGGATGTACTTGGGTCGCTCGTGTTGCATCGGGCTAACTAGCTGTCCTCGCCCGCGCAAAAGCGGGTCATGAGGCTTGTTAATTTTGCCATTATTCTCGGCTTTTCTTGGCCGAGGTGTCTGGCAAGCCATTCGTCTCGAATGCTGTGCTTGAAAGCTGATAAGGCTTCGCGTCCGGACAGTCGACTATTTGGTTCTTTTTAGTGAGGAACCTCTTCCAAAGCTTTCGGGCTGACTCTCCGGGCTGTTGAGTTATATGACTTAAATCGTCTGCATCCGGTGGTCGGACATAGGTCCCTTGAAAATTTGCCCGAAAGGCGTCTTCGAGCTCTTCCCAGCTTCCAATGGAGTTTTCAGGGAGGCTTTTAAGCCAGTGTCGAGCTGGCCCTTTGAGCTTGAGTGGTAAGTACTTGATGGCGTGGAGATCGTCTCCCCGAGCCATATGGATATGGAGGATGTAGTCCTCAATCCAGACCCCAGGGTCTGCTGTTCCGTCGTACGCCTCTATGTTTACGGGTTTGAATCCCTCTGGAAATTCATGGTCCAGCACCTCATCGGTGAAACATAGGGGGTGTGCGACACCCCTGTATTTGGGTGTACCGTGGTGTTCGGATGTTTGTTGTGTTACATTGCATGCTGGAGCGCGCTTGCGTGGCCCGTATATGGATCTGGTTGCGCCGTCCTTTTGATGCGAGCCCTCACGTGGATCGCGTACTGGCTTATGTGCGGCGTCATTTGCCGCTCTATATTGGCCACGAGGTCGTCTATCCGGCCAGATGGCCGTTTTCATTTTTGGTTGCGGGGGATCTAAGGCCTCCTCATCGAATTCAGGTAGTAACTTTCGCTTCGGGTAGCTCTTGGTGTGGCGATTACTGCCGTACTTCGCTGCAGTGTTGAGTACTTCACTCCATCTGATTTTGAGTGTGTCTTGTGCAGCCCTGAGCCTTTGCTTCTGCTTTTTCAGACTCCTCGCAGTGGCAACCAGCCTTTGATGGGCATTCTATTGCTCCGGGTGCCTGTCCGGTGTGATATCGTCCGGACTGTTATCTTCGACGGGGTCGGGTTGTTCGATTTGATTCTCCGTGTTGCCCTGGTCGGGCGATGGTTCTCCCTGCTCTAACGCTGGGTCTATATGATCGTTGTTTCTGCTGAGGCAGGATTTGGAGCGGCGCTTACGCTACCGCTTTGACTGCTTCTCGAGGGAACAACCCTTCGATGCGTCCTTCCGTTCCTCGTCGTCGTTTTCTTTGGGTGTGTCCACCATGTATACGTCATATGATGAAGTGGGCGTCCAGTGCCCTGTGGGCAGTGGTTCCTGTTCGTCTCTTGCATCGTCGTCCATACCATCGATGTCTTCGGAGTCGAAGTCGAGCATGTCGGTCAAATCGTCGACAGTGGCTACTAAGTGGGTGGTGGGTGGGCGGTGAATTTCTTCGTCATCTGCATCCCAATCCTGCCGGACATAGTTCGGCCAGGACTCTCCTGACAAGGAGAGAGACCTTAATGAGTTCAGTATGTCGCCGAAGGGCGAGTGCTGAAAGATATCCGCGGAGGTAAACTCCATGATCGGCACCCAGTCGGATCCGATAGGCACGGGCGCAGGCGGTTCGGAGTCCGTGGCCGGGGAAGGGTCCGGCAGCTTGGCATCACGGCTCTCGTGAAGGGTAAGGTCGATACTCAGCTCGATCGCCGCTGAGAATACGACCTCCGTGGAGGGGTCTATCCACTCGTCCATGGATGGCGCAATTGGCTCCGAATTGAGGGTCGAAGCGGTTGCCGGTGCGATCTCCTGAACACTGTCCGACGACAGAGCTAAATCATGCTCATCGTGACCATGCGATGCACTCAGCAGGGGCTCGAATCCGTCAAAGATCAAGTCTCCGTGGATGTCGTCCGTGTAGTTTAAGCTTCCAAACCTGACCTGGTGGCCAGGGGCGTAACTCTCAATCTCCTCCAGATAGCCAAGCGAGTTGGCCCGCAGTGCGAAGCCGCCGAATACGAAGATCTGTCCGGAGAGAAAAGTCTCACCCTGGACTGCATCGCTATCGATGATCGAAGGAGCCATCAAGCCTAGCATTGACGACACAAAGGAACTCTCAATGAAAGCACCAATGTCGGTGTCAAAACCGGCGGATCTCGGGTAGGGGGTCCCGAACTGTGCGTCTAAGGCGAATGGTAACAGGAGGAAGGGGACACGATGTTTTACCCAGGTTTGGGCCCTCTTGATGGAGGTAAAACCCTATGTCCTGCTTGATTATTCTTGATAATATGAGTAGTACAAGAGTTGATCTACCATGAGATCGGAGAGGCTAAACCCTAGAAGCTAGCCTATGGTATGATTGTTTGTTGTCCTATGGACTAAAACCCTCCGGTTTATATAGACACCGGAAGGGGCTAGGGTTACACAAGGTTGGTTACAAAGGAGGATATATACATATCCGTATTGCCTAGCTTGCCTTCCACACCAAGTAGAGTCCCATCCGGACACGGGACGAAGTCTTCAATCTTGTGTCTTCATAGTCCAACAGTCCGGCCAAAGGATATAGTCCGGCTGTCCGAAGACCCCCTAATCCAGGACTCCCTCGATGACCCTCGGGAGCGCGACTCCCAAGGGAAAAGTAGGTGGTGGTGAGGCAAATGGTAAAACCAAGGTTGGGCCTTGCTGGAGGAGTTTTATTCAAAGCGAACTGTCAAGGGGTTCCCATAATACCCAACCGTGTAAGGAACGCAAAATTAAGTAACATAACACCGGTATGACGGAAACTAGGGCGGCAAGAGTGGAACAAAACACCAGGCATAAGGCCGAGCCTTCCACCCTTTACCAAGTATATAGATGCATTAAAGTAAATAAGATATAGTAATGATATCCCAACATATCCATCTTCCAAACATGGACAAACTTCAACTTCACCTACAACTAGCAACGCTATAAGATGGGCTGAGCAAAGCGGTAACATAGCCAAACAACGGTTTGCTAGGAAACGTGGGTTAGAGGCTTGACATGGCAATATGGGAGGCATGATAAAGCAAGTGGTAGGTAACGCGGCATAGCAATAAAACGAGCAACTAGCAAGCAAAGATAGAAGTGATTTCGAGGGTATGGTCATCTTGCCTGAGATCCTGCAAGGAAGAAGAACGAGTCCACAAAGAATACAAGCGGATGAAGTCGAACGAATCCTCACAAACGCGACATTATCGGAACTAACCCAAAGAAGCAACACCGGAAAGAAACAAACAATCATGGTAAACAACCATCACATAATCATGGCATGATGCACAACCAAGTATGATGCATGTCCGGTTTAAAGAGGCATGGCATGGCAAAATGCACAAACAATCCTACAAATTAAGTGGAGCTCAATATGCAATTCCGTTGCATATTGACGAAACACCACGTGACTTATTTAGTTCTCTCTCATTTAGGTACCCATCAATATTAAATGTTCTTAAACATGGCAAGGGGTTAAGCAAATGAAAACTACCTATCTAGGCAAGTTTAAATGACGCTAGAACAACAAACAACAATTCCGGAAAAACCACATATGCAATTTCTGGATTTGGTACTGTTCTTCCCTAAACCATATTTTAGAGTTGTTAAACATGCAAGATGAGTGCACCATGTTAAACTAGGCATTTTTCTACCCCATTTACATATAAAGATTGTTAAGTTTGGAGCTACGGTTATTTAGTTATGAAATAAATCATTTTAACATGTCATTAAGCACATTTAAACAAACAACATTTTAAACATTTTAAACATGCATGAAAGTTCAATATTATGAAACTAGACAAAATTCTAGTCATATTTCGTATATAAAACATTTTAATCCGATGCACAGTTTATTAGTTATGATATGCATGATGTTTGAGGGCTTGTCTGCAAATCTGTTTTACTGGATAAAAGTGAAAACCGCAGCAGTAGGAAAAAAACACTATGTGCCGAATCTGACTGGCCCGATAGCAACAACGGGCGCTAGATCTGAAGCTCACCAGGCCTCATGGGCCGGCTGGACGCGAGCTGGGCCGGATCTGGAGGCAAGGACGCGTCAGGCGCTGCGGGACTTGGCGCTGGTGCTGGGCCGGCCTTGCTGCCAAGGAGGCAGCGGGCGTTGGAGCAGCGCGGCTCAAAGCAGAGGAGGTGCACCCTCTGCTCGACGGGAAGTGACGGCGGCAGCAAAACTGGCAGCGGGCTTCGGCGACGGCGAAGCACGGAGGTGCCGGGAGCGGGCGGATTCGGTAGGGACCGGCCTTGGCGAATGGGGCGAATCCAGGAGGACGGGCGCGAGCTCGGGCTGTAGCCACCCATGGTGATGCAACAGGAGGTAGACAGAGAGGTGTGAGACAGGGAAGGTACAGGGAAAATGCAGGAGCAGTAGCAGGGCATCCCATCGACGGCACAGGTGCGGCGGCGCGAAGGAGGTCCGGGGATCCTATTCGGTTCAAGTCAGCAGGGGTGAAGCAGAGCTTCATGGGCGCCAGCGGGGTCGGGCGTCCATGGCGGTGGTCTCCTGCAGAGAGAGATGTGAGAGAGAGAGGAAACGGTAGAGGAAGAAAGAGAGAGGAACTGGGCCGGTCCTGGACCTGTTGGCTCGAGGGGAGGGCAGAGGAGGCCGCGGGATCCTGCTGGTGCTCGCCGGCGGCAAGGTTGAGGCGCGCTCGGCCCTGCTGTCTTTTGGTGTGGGGTGCTGGGCATCTTCAGCACGGGTGCTCGGGTAGAGGATCTCATGCTCTCGGACGAGGGGAGGCGCAGGAGATCGGGCGGCTCGATCGGGAGACGTCCGGGACGAGTGTTGCTCGGGGAAGGAGGAGCTCGGGCAGAGGAGGGCTGCGGTTTGGATCAAGGAAGACCGGGCGAGGGGATTTGGCCAGGTGGGATCTGAATCGATCCTGAGGAAGGAGGAGACTTGTTCAAGCGCTCCGGTTGGGCTGGATCTGGCTGGTGGTGTGCGGTGGAAACTGAACGAGGAAGAAGGTGGGTGGCTGTGGTTGGCTCGATGTGGACTCCGAGGAGGATTTGGAGAGACGGTGGCGGCGGATGAAGTGGATGGATGGGACATGAGGCCTAGAAACTAGGGTTTCCCGCGATATATAGCAAGACGGTTAGGTTTACGGGCTACTCGAGCCCTCCGATTGCAATCGGACGGACACGAAATAAATAGGTAGGGAGCCTAAAAAGGAAAACGGAGATGTTTTGAAGATGTTTGGGGATGATCCGAATCCAACGGTGACGACTGCCCGGGGTCGGGTCCGGGACAGCTTTCGGACGCGTGCGCGAGGAGGGCCGTGGGCTGACAAGAGAGGTCAGGTTGGGCCTGGCGGTAGGTAGTGGACTGTGTAGACGGTCTCAAGCTGAGAGAAGAGAAGAGAGAGAGGCTCGGCAACTGTTTGTGGAGACCAAAAACATCCGACGTTTTGACCGACTATATTGTCGCTATAATTTAACGGTTGGGCTAACAAACGAACTCTGAATGCGATGAAATTTGGCAGGCGGCCTATCTACACCATAACAACATTGCATGCCAACTTTCAACCCATTCCGAGAACATTTCCCGGCCACTAAAAAAATACTATTTTGGACGTGCCGCGGGTGCGTGCAAGTGTGTCTGGGCTCAGAACGGACAACGGACAGAACTGGGGGAACCCGGACGGATGCATGTTTCGGAAACATGCAGATGCAATGCGGATGATGACATGGCAAGATGCAACACGCAAACAAATGACAAGGCAACGACAGCAAAATAACTGGAAGACACCTGGCGCATCGGTCTCAGGGCGTTACACTATATAAACCGGAGGGTGTAGTCCGGAAAGGATATACTCAATACCGTAGTCATACATGCTAGACTTCTAGGGTTTAGCCATTACGATCTCGTGGTAGATCAACTCTTGTAACACTCATATTCATCAATATCAATCAAGCAGGAAGTAGGGTATTACCTTCATAGAGAGGGCCCGAACCTGGGTAAACATCGTGTCCCCTGTCTCATGTTACCATCAACCTTAGACACATAGTTCGGGACCCCCAACCCGAGATCCACCGGTTTTGACACCGACAGTAGGCATGTGTTTTACTGGAAATTAAGTAGCCAAGCCTGACACAAATGCCTGGAAACCTGAAGGTGTGATTGAGGCCTCACAAAAAATCTAAGACGGATGCAGGTTTGGTTATCTGTAAAGGGAACACATAGCATTCAAAGGAAACGCACAATATATGCACACATCTAGCAGCAATTCATGCATACATTTTAGAATTTGTGCATTGGTACATAACTTCGTGCCACAAACCAATCGCTAGTGTCAAGAATAAATTACTACAATGATGAAAAAGGAACATGCATATACAGTTATACACATGTATTAGGGTCCGCAAAGCACATGCATCCTAGTTATCCAGTACAGTACCCAATGTCTAGGCCTACAGTGGAACAACACAGACGCGGGAGATCTGGAAACAGAACGACGGGAGCGAACTCATCTTCCTGCTCCTACCTGAGTTTTTTACTTGGGAGGATGTTGTCCATTGGATCTTTTTTGAACGGCAGATGGGTAGCCGTATGTTACAGCATGACTGTGTAGAGGAATGTCACCTGATCTCAGTCCGGCTATGTAAGCTAGCTAGATGAAGCAGACAAGTTGGCTGTTGGATGCTTTTCCGGCGAGTCAGTACGTACGCGTGCGACCACACGAGACGAATAGGTGGAGAGGAAGGGCCGTTTGCTCCATGGACGGAATGTTAGGACTAAGCCACGGTGCCACCAGTGACTCGTATGTGTTACGGGGCGGGCGCATGAGTCAGTGGTCATGTTGGAGTCCGAGACCGTTGGGAGCAGCTGTGTCGTGGATCAGCGCATGGATAGAGTTTGTTAGTCACGGATGGATAGACTCCAGGTTACTTAGTGCATGCGTGATGTTTATGTCTAGTGGCCAATTCTGGCGTTGGTACTGGCCATGCATGTAGCTAGCTTAATGCGTGTGTGTGAGTCATGGAGTTAGTGGTCGGGTCGTGTGTGTGCCTCCGGGTATAAAAAGCCCTCCCATGTAGTGATCAAGATGTGCCGATCTGCTGCCGTGCCACAGTGATGGTATGTGCCGGGCCGAGGGGGGCCTAAGGAAGATGTAGTCTCCGTCGGGACCGTGGTACGCGCCCGGTCGATGTGAGAGTTCTTCCGGCGTTGTGCTACGTGTGAGAGGTGTGTAGCCATGTAGCCACTGTAAGGAAGAAAAGGATTGGGGCGTTCATGCGTCCATGGCGGCGTTCGTGCGCCGGCCGGAAAATCTTGTGTCCACTGTTCTTCTTCTTCCACCTCTGTTCGAGTGAGAGGAGAGGTAGCTAGAGGGCTGCGGTTCCAACATTTGGTATCATGAGCTTGGTTGGCTTGGCCGTGCTCGCTGTGCCGGAGGCATGGCGGCGATGGCGGCGTTCGTCGGCGGATGCGCGAAGCTCTGGGCCGTGTGTCGGCCTATGGAGGTGCGCGGTGTTGCGGCTGTCATGATGGACGCGGAGGTGGCGCGTGGTGAGTCCATGACGAGCACGGCGGGCATGGAGGTCGCGGCGGCGCGGTTGCGGTGCGCGGCGAGTGCATGGCGATGACAACGCGTGATGGTGGCACACGGCTTCGACGTCGAGCAATGCAGAAACCATGCCACGAGCATGACGATCACACGGCACGTCGCAGCGGGCGTGGAGGCATGCAGTGGCGTCGAGCAAAGGTGTCCATGACGACGACCATGACGGCAGCTGCAAAAACTCCGGTGACAGTGTGGTTGTGGCTTAGGGGAAGATTGTTAGGACTAAGCCATGGTACCGCCGGTGACTCGTATGTGTTACGGGGCGGGTGCATGAGTCAGTGCTCATGTTGGAGTCCGAGGCCATTGGGAGCAGCCGTGTCGTGGGTCAGCGCATGGATAGAGTTTGTTAGTCACAGAAGGATAGACTCTAGGTTAGTTAGTGCATGCGTGATGTTTACGTCTAGTGGCCGGTTCTGGCGTTGGTACTGGCCATGCATGTAGCTAGCTTAATGCGTGTGTGTGAGTCGTGGAGTTAGTGGCCGGGTCGTGTGTGTGCCTCTGGGTATAAAAAGCCCTCCCATGTAGTGATCAAGATGCGCCGGTCTGTTGCCGCGCTGATGACCGACAAGTATAGGGGATCTATCGTAGTCCTTTCGATAAGTAAGAGTGTCGAACCCAACGAGGAGCAAAAGGAAATGATAAGCGGCGTCCAGTAAGGTATTCTCTGCAAGTACTGAAATAAGTGGTAACAGATAGTTTTGTGATAGGATAATTTGTAATGAGCAACAAGTAACAAAAGTAAATAAAGTGCAGCAAGGTGGCCCAATCCATTTTGTAGCAAAGGACAAGCCTGGACAAACTCTTATATAGAGAAAAACGCTCCCGATGACACATGGGAATATCGTCAAGCTAGTTTTCATCACGTTCATATGATTCGCGTTCGGTACTTTGATAATTTGGTATGTGGGTGGACCGGTGCTTGGGTACTGCCCTTACTTGGACAAGCATCCCACTTATGATTAACCTCTATTGCAAGCATCCGCAACTACAACAAAAGTATTAAGGTAAACCTAACCATAGCATGAAACATATGGATCCAAATCAGCCCCTTACGAAGCAACGCATAAACTAGGGTTTAAGCTTCTGTCACTCTAGCAACCCATCATCTACTTATTACTCCCAAATGCCTTCCTCTAGGCCCAAACAATGGTGAAGTGTCATGTAGTCGACGTTCACATAACACCACTAGAGGAGAGACAACATACATCTCATCAAAATATCGAACGAATACCAAATTCACATGATTACTAATAGCAAGACTTCTCCCATGTCCTCGGGAACAAACGTAACTACTCACAAAACATATTCATGTTCATAATTAGAGGGGTATTAATATGCATATAGGATCTGAACATATGATCTTCCACCAAATAAACCAACTAGCATCAACTACAAGGAGTAATTAACACTTCTAGCAACCTACTAGCACCAATCCCGAACTTGGAGACAAGAATTGGATACAAGAGATGAACTAGGGTTTTGAGAGGAGATGGTGCTGATGAAGATGTTGATGGAGATTTCCCTCTCCCGATGGGAGGAGCGTTGGTGATGACGATGGCAATGATTTCCCCCTCCGGGAGGGAAGTTTCCCCGGCAGAACAGCTCCGCCAGAGCCCCTGATTGGTTCCGCCAAGGTTCCGCCTCGTGGCGGCGGAGTTTCGTCCGAGAAGATGGCTTCTTATTTTTTCCCATCGAAAGACTTCATATAGCATAAGATGGTCACTAGAGGGCCACTAGGGGGCCCACGAGGTAGGGGGCGTGCCCAGGGGGGTAAGGCGCGCCCCCACCCTCGTGGGCAGGGTGTGGCCCCCTGGTGAAGTTCTTGCTCTTAGTATTTTTCATATATTTGGAAAATGTCTTCCATGGAGTTTCAGGACTTTTGGAGCTGTGCAGAATAGGTCTCTAATATTTGCTCCTTTTCCAGCCCAGAATCCCAGCTGCCGGCATTCTCCCTCTTTATGTAAACCTTGTAAAATAAGAGAGAATAGGCATAAGTATTGTGACATAATGTGTAATAATAGCCCATAATGCAATAAATATCAATATAAAAGCATGATGCAAAATGGACGTATCAACTCCCCCAAGCTTAGACCTCGCTTGTACTCAAGCGAAAAGCCGAAATCGAAAAATATGTCCACATATTTAGAGGTAGAGGTGTCGATAAAAATAAAATACGGACATGAGGGCATCATGATCATTCTTAGAACAGCAACTTATATAATTCTTGTCATATGATTTCTTATGCTAGAGTAATAATTCAATCACAATTTCAAGTATGAATCGTAAACTTCATTGAAAACTAACAAACTATAATCTCAGTCATTGGAGCAATTGCAATTTATCATAACATAGGAAGGAGTCAACATATAAGAGCTTTTCAGCAAGTCCACATACTCAACTATCATATAGTCTTTCACAATTGCCGACACTCACGCAATACTTATGGGTATGGAGTTTTAATCGGACACAGAGAAAGATAGGGGCTTATAGTTTTGCCTCCCAACGTTTTACCTCAAGGGTAATGTCAACAATAATAGTTCATGAAAACTCACATCTAATTAGCCATATATACCAGGATCTTTCCAACATACTGTTCTTGCCAAAGGATAAAATGTAAAAATGAAGGGTGAAGATCACCATGACTCTTATGCAAGGTAGGAGATAAAAGTAAAAATAGGCCCTTCGCAGAGGGAAGCAGAGGTTCTCATGCGCTTTTATGGTTAGATGCACAAAATCTTAATAATAAAGAACGTCACTTTATATTGCCACTTGTGATATGGACCTTTATTATGCAGTTTGTCACTTTTATTTCTTCCATATCACACGATCGTATAAAGCTTATTTTCTCCCACACTAATAAGTCATACATATTTAGAGAGCAATTTTTATTGCTTGCATCAATGACAACTTACTTGGAGGATCTTACTCAATCCATAGGTAGGTATGGTGGACTCTCATGGCAAGACTGGTTTAAGGGTATTTGGAAGCACAAGTAGTATCTCTACTTGGTGCGATGAATTTGGCTAACATGAGGGGGAAAGGCAAGCTCAACACGTTGGAGGATCCAAGACAATATAATTTATCTCAGATGTAAGAAAACATAACCCATTACGTTGCATTCCTTGTCCAACGTCGACTCTTTAGCATGTCATATTTTAATGAGTGCTCACAATCATAAAAGATGTCCAAGATAGTATATTTATATGTGAAGACCTCTCTTTCTTTATTACTTCCTATTAATTGCAACGATAACCAAAACTATGTTTGTCAACTCTCAACAACTTTTATTCATCATACTTTTTTCTATGTGATCTCATTACTCTCCATAAGATCCATACGATCTCTTTGTTTCTTTTTATTTCTTTCTCTTTTCTCTTATTCACTTAGGATCATGGAAAAATAATCAAGCCCTTGACTCAACACTAATCTTTATTATATATAGCTCACGAACTTGATTACATAGAAGGATAATAAAGGAAAAATCACAACTAGATAATACTAAGAACTTTTATTCTACTAGATCAAGATATTACCAAAAGGATCGAACTAAGAAAACGGTAAAGATAAAAGTGATGGTGATACGATACCAGGGCACTCCCCCAAGCTTGGCAGTTGCCAAGGGGAGTGCCCATACCCATGTGGTTATGTCTCTCTTTTCAGGGGTGGTGATGTGATATTCTTGGCGATGATGCCCCTCAGGATACGATTCTCCTCCTCTAGCTTATTGACTTGCTGCTTGAGGTCCATTATTTACTTTCAGAGTTTTCCTGTAACAGCCAAAGCCCCCTGCACCCAAGGGTGCTGCATAGCTACGGGAGAACTAGTGACACTCTTTTTCATATTCTCATAAGAAAGAAATCTAACATTGGAAGGGATAACCGAGTTTGGAATAGCCGAGCTCTGCAGTTCTCCCATTGTGAATCCAGCACGGAAGCGGGAAGTGACTTCTTGATCCTCTTCCATGGCATCTATCCTCTTCAATTCGGCCTCCATCTCTTCCTCCGTTGCTGGCCCAAAGAGGTCAACATTGTTGTTTGTCATTGATCTCGGTGCCGGGTGAGACACCCGGCTCTCCCGGACTGACTCTTGCGAAGACATCTTGCTCTAATCTGCAGCAGCAACAGCTCGAAACACAAAACAGAGGATAATTGCATGATACGGGAGTCAAAACCTCCGGGAGATTATATAATGAATTTTTACCAACTAAAATACGTGTCATGTATGAAAACGGAGTCCGGAGAGCACACGAGGTGCCCACGAGGTAGGGGGCGTGCCCAGGGGGTAGGGCGCGCCCTCCACCCTCGTGGAGCCCTCGTGTCCTTCCCGGACTGCTACTTATTTTTCTATTTTTCTAAATATTCCAAAATGGAGAAATATTGCCTTAAAAATTGTTTTGGAGTCAGTTTACTTACCGTACCACATACCTATTCCTTTTCGGAGTCTGAAACGTTCCGGAAAGTGTCCCTTATGTATTCCTCCAGGGTTACGGTTTCAATAACATTGGTTTCAACATTTATGGGATTACCTGAGATATAATGTTTGATTCTTTGACTGTTCACCACCTTCAGATTTGTGCCTTCGAAGTTGTTGATTTTTATGGCACCGGAACGATAGACCTCCTCGATAACGTAAGGACCTTCCCATTTAGAGGGAAGTTTTCCTGCAAAAAAAAATCTTAAACGAGAGTTGTATAGAAATACATAATCACCTACATTAAACTCACGCTTTTGTATTCTTTTGGCATGCCATCTTTTAACCTTTTCTTTAAACAACTTGGTATTTTCATAGGCTTGGGTTCTCCATTCATCAAGTGAGCTAATATCAAATAACCTCTTCTCACCGGCAAGTTTGAAATCATAATTGAGTTCTTTAATAGCCCAATATGCCTTGTGTTCTAGTTCGAGAGGTAAGTGACATGCTTTTCCATAAACCATTTTATACGGAGACAAACCCATAGGATTTTTATATGCAGTTCTATAGGCCCATAATGCATCATCAAGTTTCTTGGACCAATTCTTTCTAGATATATTAACAGTCTTTTGCAAAATTAATTTGAGTTCTCTATTACTCAATTCTACTTGACCACTAGAGTGAGGGTGATAAGGAGATGCAATTCTATGATTAACATCATATTTAGCGAGCATTTTACGGAAAGCACCATGAATAAAATGTGAACCACCATCAGTCATTAAATATCTAGGGACTCCAAATCTTGGAAAAATAACTTCTTTAAGCATTTTAATAGAAGTGTTATGATCAGCATTACTAGTTGGAATAGCTTCTACCCACTTAGTAACGTAATCAACAGCAACTAAAATATGTGTATATCCATTAGAGGAAGGAAAGGGTCCCATATAGTCAAAGCCCCAAACATCAAATGGTTCAATAACGAGTGAATAGTTCATAGGCATTTCTTGACGTCTACTAATATTACCAATTCTTTGACATTCATCACAAGATAAGACGAAATTACGGGCATCCTTGAAGAGAGTAGGTCAATAAAAACCAGATTGCAATACCTTATGTGCAGTTCTATCTCCAGCATGGTGTCCTCCATAAACTTCGGAGTGACACTTGCGCAGGATCTGTTCCTGTTCATGCTCAGGTACACAACGTCTAATAACACCATCTACTCCTTCTTTATAAAGATGTGGGTCATCCCAAAAGTAATGCCTCAAATGATAGAAGAACTTTTTCTTTTGCTGGTATGTGAAACTAGGTGGTATAAACTTAGCAACAATGTAATTAGAATAATCAGCATACCATGGAGCAGTATGAGAAGCATTTATGACATTTAGTTGCTCATCCGGAAAGCTATCATCAATAGGAAGTGGGTCATCAAGCACATTTTCTAACTTAGACAAGTTGTCTGCAACGGGGTTCTCAGCTCCCTTTCTATCAACAATATGTAAGTCAAATTCTTGTAGCAAGAGAACCCATCTAATAAGTCTAGGTTTAGCATCGTTATTTTCCATGAGATATTTAATAGCAGCGTGATCAGTGTGAATAGTTACTTTAGAATCAACAATATAAGGTCTAAACTTATCACAAGCAAATACAACTGCTAAGAATTCTTTTTCAGTGGTAGCATAATTTCTTTGAGCATTGTCTAGGGTTTTACTAGCATATTGAATAACATTTAATTTCTTATCAACTCTTTGTCCTAGAACAGCACCTACAGCATAATCACTAGCATCACACATAATTTCAAAGGGTAAATTCCAATCAGGTGGCTGAACAATAGGTGCAGAAATCAATGCTTTCTTAAGTATTTCAAATGCTTCTACACAATCATCATTAAAAACAAATGGTATATCTTTTTGTAATAAATTAGTCAGAGGCCGAGAAATTTTTGAGAAGTCCTTAATGAACCTCCTATAAAATCTGGCATGACCAAGTAAACTTCTTATACCTTTGATGTCCTTGGGACATGGCATCTTTTCAATAGCATCAACCTTGGCTTTATCAACTTCAATACCTCTTTCGGAAACTTTATGCCCCAAGACAATACCTTCATTGACCATAAAGTGGCACTTTTCTCAATTCAAGACAAGATTAGTTTCTTCGCATCTCAGCAAAACTCGATCAAGGTTGCTTAAGCAATCGTCAAAAGAAGATCCATAGACGGAAAAATCATCCATGAAAACCTCACAAATCTTTTCACAAAAGTTAGAGAATATAGCCATCATGCATCTTTGAAAGGTAGCAGGTGCATTACATAAACCAAAAGGCATACGTCTATAAGCAAAAGTACCAAAAGGGCATGTAAAAGTAGTCTTTGATTGATCTCTAGCCGACACAGGTATTTGAGAGAAACCAGAATAACCATCTAGAAAGCAATAGTGTGTATGGTTGCATAATCTTTCTAGCATTTGATCAATAAAAGGTAAGGGGTAATGATCTTTCTTAGTAGCTTTATTTAATTTGAGGAAATCAATTACCATCCTATAACCTGTGATAATTCTTTGTGGAATCAATTCATCTTTATCATTAGGAACAACAGTAATACCTCCCTTCTTAGGGACACAATGGACAGGACTTACCCACTGACTATCAGCAACAGGATAGATTATACCTGCCTCAAGGAGCTTTAGTATTTCCTTTCTTACCACTTCTTTCATTTTAGGATTCAGCCGGCGTTGATGATCACGAACTGGTTTAGCATCTTCTTCCAAATTTATTTTTTGTTGACATAGAGTGGGACTAATGCCCTTAAGATCATCAAGAGTATACCCAATAGCAGCACAGTGCTTCTTCAGAGTTTTCAATAATCTCTCTTCCTCATGCTCTGAAAGGTTAGCACTAATAATAATAGGATATATCTTTTTCTCATCAAGATAAGCATATTTAAGAGTATCAGGTAACGGTTTAAGCTCAAACACGGGATCACCCTTGGGTGGAGGAGGATCCCCTAGGATTTCAATAGGTAAATTGTTTTTCAGAATAGGTTCCTGTTTAAAGAATACTTCATCTATTTCCCTTCTTTCATTCATAAACATATCATTTTCATGGTCTAGCAAATATTGTTCTAAAGGATCACTAGGAGGTACGGCAATAGAAGCAAGACCAATAATTTCATCCTTACTAGGTAATTCTTCTTCACGGTGTTGTCTACTAAATTTAGAGAAATTAAATTCATGAGACATATCATCTAAACCGATAGTCACAACATCTCTTTTGCAATCTATGGTAGCATTAACAGTTTAAGAAGGGTCTACCAAATATAATGGGGCAAAAGCTATCTTGTGGGGAACCAAGAACAAGAAAATCAGCAGGATATTTAGTTTTCCCACACAAGACTTGAACATCTCTAACAATTCCCATTGGTGAAATAGTATCTCTATTGGCAAGTTTAATTGTGACATCAATATCTTCCATCTCAGCAGGTGCAATATCATGCATAACTTCTTTGTATAAGGAATAAGGTATTGCACTAGCACTAGCACCCATATCACATAAGCCATGATAACAATGATCTCCTATTTTAACAGAAATAACAGGCATGCCTACCACAGGTCTAGGTTTATCTTTAGCACAGGGTTTAGCAATTCTAGCAATTTCATCACAGAAATAAATAGCATGCCCATCAATATTATCGGACAAGAGATCTTTAACAATAGCAATATTAGGTTCAACTTTAACTTGCTCAGGAGGTGTATATGTTTTAATATTGCTTTTATTGCTTTTACGAACTACAGTTGAAGCTTTAGCATGATCCTTTATCCTAACAGGGAAAGGTGGTTTCTCAACATAAGAAGTAGGAACAATAGGGTCATTATAAGTGACAATCTTTTCTTCAACTTTAATAGGTGCAGCTACTTTTACCTCTATGGGAGGATGATATTTAAACCACTTCTCCTTGGGGAGATCAACATAAGTAGCAAAAGATTCACAGAAAGAAGCTACTATCTCAGAGTCATGTCCATATTTAGTGCATGTTGGTCAGCAGCGTGTGAATCCGGGCTGTAGCACTGGGCTAACAGGACTCCGGTGAACCGGGCTGTAGCAGGCTAGGAAAGACTCCGGATGTCACCGCGTGACATTTCCCCGAAGGGACAGACACAGGAACGAAGTGAAACACATGCCGGCCAGACAAGTGTCCTGAGCAGTAGTGCTGGGCTAGCAGGACTCCAGCAGGACTCCAGTGAACCGGGCTGTAGCGGACTACTATGGCTCATGGAAGCACAAGACTACATTTCCCCATAAGAGAGGCTACCAAGGATAAACAACTAGGTTGTCGGATCCCACACATACCAAGCATTTCAATCATACACACAATATGCTCGACATGTGTAAATACAACATGGCATCACCAAATAACTCTACGACTCAATTATTTATTCATTATGCTCCGAGGAGCGAGATATTACAAACATGGGTCTCATGACCCAACATTCAGAGCATACAAGTCAAAGCACATGCGGAAGCTTAACTTGTCTGAGTACAGACAACTAAAAATGAAGAAGGCTGAGGAGCCTGACTATCTACCAGACCCTCCCAAGGGTACAAGATCGTAGCTGAGGTAACAAGCTAAACGTCGAAGCCCACGTGGAACTACTAGCGAGATTGAAGTCTCTCTACAAAACACAAAATAAGCAAACGTGAGTACAAATGTACCCATCAAGACTTACATCAGAACTAACTACATATGCATCGGTATCAACAAAGAGGGTGGTGGAGTTTAACTGCAGCAAGCCAGCTTTGACTCAGTGGCTAACCTGAACTACGACTTCAAGTAACTCTTTTGAGGTGGCGCACACGAGTCCACAAATTCACCATACCAATACACCACTGTGGATCCGCTCCCGTCTCCCTGCGAGAACGCCATCCATAGCACTCACGCTTATCTTGCGAGTTTTAGAGTATCCACTTTCACTTGTCTATGAACTATGCAAGGGGTCCAAGTTTCCATATCCGAGGAATCCGGCTATTCGAATAGATAATGATAACCTTGGAGGGGTGTACTTCTTCACACACGCTCTCGCCAGTTATCGCCCTGTACCTCGGCAACCTTCAAGCGGAAACCGGGCGAGGGAGTCGGCCACGACCTAACTAACCAACAAGTCTCTAGTCCAGGTTTATCACCTATTCGGGTTCCATCCGCAAGGAGATCCGGCCGGGGTGTCGCTCACGGCCCCAAATGATGTGTGCAGGGTTCCCAAGCCCACCATCCGGGTGCCACTTGGTACACCGTGCCACTGTGCCTAGTCTGTCCCAAGCCCACCTGTAACGGGTGCCACTTGGTAGACTACTAACACTACCTAAAAACACCAGAAACTAGTTGCAACTCCTGGACAGAGATCGAGTTGACTAATAAGCCGAGAGGGGCCGAGTTACCGGAACCCAATGTGTGGTAGTAACTGTTCATGGATCACAAACACAGAACTCAGTTCCTGAGGACGGTTGCAATGAGACAACCCACCATGTACTCCTACATGGCCTCTCACCGCTACCTTTACCAAAACGTCTTCACACACTTAGCTCTCAACGGTAGGACATGTTCACCATGTTCCAATTCATTCCCAATGAATCAGACCGGACTCAACTCTAAGCAGTAGAAGGCATGACAAACAAGCATGAATGAGTAGGCACATCAGGGCTCAAACAACTCTTACTCATGCTAGTGGGTTTCAACTATTTACTGTGGCAATGACAGGTCATGTAGAGGAAAGGGGTTCAGTTACCGCAGCGTGTAACCGTTGAATCGTTGTTGTCTAATGCAGTAAAAGAGAGCAGGAGCGAGAGAGTGTGATTGTATCAGAATGAACAAGGGGCTTTTTCTTGCCTGGCACTTCTGAAGATAATATAGTTCTTCATCGGTGTCATCGATCACATCGTCGGAACCACGTCTATCGGGGGGGAACAATCACCGGCAAACACAGAAAGAATATAATCAATGTAATGCACGATATGATGCATGATCATGACATGTCAATATGCTGTGATTTGTACTAATGCATCTAGCAACAATTTAAATGAAGTCCATATGAACCAAGGGTTCATATGCAAACTCCTTAAGGGGTATTTAAAATGCCATTATCATGTTTTCACTTATACAGGGGGTATAAGTTGGTTGAACATGCATGAAAGTAGCATAAATGGATAGATTGAATTTTTCTGATCATTTTTCATATATAATTTATTTCATTTGGAGTTACAGATTAATTTCTATGATTTTTAGAAGTTAGCACTATTTTCTGGAATTTCCTGAATAAAAATAAATCCAGAAAATGCATTACTGCGTTAGCATGACGTCATTGTGATGTCAGCGGTCAACAGGCGCGGTCCAGGTCAAACCTGACCAGCAGGGCCCACTGGTCAGTGACCCAGCGCTGCCTATTGTCACAGACGAGTGGGGTCGGGTCAAAGGGCACGTCAGCATAGTCAAGCTGACACGTGGGCCCACTGCAATTAGATTTAACCTTAATCTATTTTAGTTAGCCGGTTAATTAGGCGGTGGGACCCGGCTGTCATTGACTCCAGGGGGTAGTTAGTAGGGTGCTTAGGCCCTAATGGCCGGTTACGTCGGCGGTTAGCCGCCGGCGACCATAGCCGACGACGGAGGTACTCCGGCCGGCCGATTTCGGCGGCCGTTCGAAGCACGGCTAGGCTATTCCGAAAGCCCGCAGAGAGGCGCGTCGGGTGGTGCAAGTGGCAGCTGCAGGGGAGGGCTGTAGCGTCGCCGGCGTCGAGGTGGGTGGCGGCGGCGCTCGGGCGGATGCGAGCAATGGTGCTACGGGGCACGAGCGAGCAAGGTGAAGGTCTAGGCAACCTCCTGGGATCACCAGGATCTTGATGCGGTGCATAGGAGCGGCTGTATCGAGCACAGGCCACGACGATAGCAAGGCAGGCGGCGGCCGGAGCTCGGCTAGCACGGCCTAGGCGCTAGGGTGCGGGAACGGCAGTGGAAAAGAGGGGGGGAAAGAATCGGGGGCTCACAGCGCATCAGATGGGGTCGTCGACGAGCTCGGGGACGAACAGTTGACGGCGAATCGACGGAGACAGCCAGCGAGCAGATGCGACGGTGACAAGCTCGAAGGCGGTGATTCGAGGCATCCGTGGACATGTGTTGCGGCGTGAAGCTTCACATCATCGAGGCGGATCAAGGGAACACGTCCACGGGGCAAGGGGTTGGCAGTGGGCACGGTGTTTTGCGGCGGCGCATTCCGGCTCGTTCGGGCGCCCGTGAGAGAGAGCAGAGGGGAGGGGAGAGACCGCGTGTGAGAGAGAGAGGGCAGAAGGAAACGAGGGCATCTCCGTGGCGCGGTTGGAAGCGCCGAGACGCCGTGAGGTGGCAAGCAGGGGCTG
Source organism: Triticum urartu (assembly GCF_056163025.1). Taxonomy (NCBI): domain Eukaryota; kingdom Viridiplantae; phylum Streptophyta; class Magnoliopsida; order Poales; family Poaceae; genus Triticum; species Triticum urartu. The sequence goes on from NC_141879.1 coordinate 541,301,308, forward strand.
GCGCGGCTCGGCTGTGTGCCGGGCACGCAGCTGCTTCTCCTCCTGGCAGGAGGAAGAAGACAGTGCTGCCCTTAGTGGGCTGGGCCTGCAGCAGTGGTGGGCTGCACAGGGCAGGCCAGGTAAGTGGCTCATGTACTCTCATTTTCTTTCTGTTTTGTTATTTCTCTTTTGTTCTGTAAGTTTGTGGCATTACTAAAAATATCTAGGCACTTTCAAAAATCACCAAACTGTGCATGCCCAATGTTTAGAATATATCAAACATGGAACATTTTGGTTTGGGATTATTTGGACATTTAAAATACTCACTAGCATTTAAATGCCCAAATGCAATTAACTAATTATTTAATCCAGTGACCCTCTGTTGTCCTAGAAAAGTGTGCACCATTTTTGTCAGAGGTTCTAGACCAAGGCAAAGATGATGAACATTTTAGAAGGGCATTTCAGGTTCATTGAAAAAGATTTTAGTAAATCCTAGTTGGATTAATGGGGTGCTGGGTGTTCTATCATCCCCATTTCAATTTTCTGAGTAGAGTAGACATGATGCAACACCATATGTTAGCACTAGGCATTACCAGAACTTGGGATGTGACAACTCACCCCCACTAAAACAAGAATCTCGTCCCGAGATTCAAGAAGTGGAGTAAGAAGACAGAGGGGTCACAAAACTATCACAGTCTTCTTGATCCAACTGCCCTTCTCGAAGATACCGATATATTGCATCACATTGCTCTTGACGTCTTTGTCTTCGAGATCTTCATCCAACACGATGAAGAGGGAAGGTAACTCTACAGGAAACGTTCTTCTCAAAGATCGAGCAACTCAAGATCAACTCATGGAGTGAGACATTAGAACATCTCTTGAGCTGAGACACAAAACACACATCGAGAGAGATGGAAGGTAATAGATGACAAGGGTTCAAATCGGTAGGCAACAATTCCACGCTGGAGTAGGATGGTGCATGGTTTCAAAGTAGCGAGGAGGTAATTGCCATGATTCCATAACGGGACACCTTAGGGAAAGGTGACTCGTAGAGCATTTCCCTTAAGTGGCAAAAAGAATTACTTTTGATACAAAGATCATTGAAACTGTTTATACCAGCCTGAGGTAATCACAATCGATCGTTGGAACGGGTTCGAAAGAATGGCATACTCCGACTAGGATGGATGATGTGGACTACCTTGTTGAAGACAATGTAATGGATGAATTTGCTTGCGCGTGCTCTCAAGAACTTGAGCATTTCCATATTCATCAAGGTTCTACCAACATCCGTGGCAAGGATCCTGGCAACACGACATACTACCATGATGACTAGTGATGGATGATGCGGATACAAAGGAACATAACACCTTCTCAGACCTTCCCTTAGCGAGGCTAAGGGAACAGAATCTGGACGATCGACCGGGAGACATTTAGCACTTCGCTTCTAATGTTCTCCTTGAAGTGCTAGCGTAATCCATTCATAGATATGGTTTGATATCTAGAACATCAAGTAAAAGGTCGGACTTCGGAAGCTCAAGAATCCATAAGGAATAACTACAGAGGCAGATCCTGCGAGATCCTTATGGGGAGGTGACCAACTTCTTCAACCAAGCTACTACAATAATAGGCCTTCCGGCTAGGTGTGTTGGCCACGACATCCACGTTACCGGTTACAGAGAGACCAACATTATAGTTCTTGGAGTATGTTCCAACCATCATATCTGCCTGAAATTCAGATCCGATTGGTGATAGGATACTTCAGACTCAGCATGTCTGAAAAGAAAGTTGGCAACACAAGTTGATGAGATGGCGTTGCAAGATTCTCGGGAAATGAACTACGATAGAAAGCTCCAAAACATGAGCTGGTTCTGCTACAAACCTATGAACACGCTGTCCAAGACAAGCATGATCACATAGTAGTCTTACAATAAAACACTACCGGGTTCAGATTGGAACCATCATTGAAATAATGAAGTCTTGTGCATGTCCGTCTGGGCCCTTCGGGAATAGCATTTGAACTTCTTATCCTTGAACAATTCAATCAGTGGCTTCGTGTGCTAGGGATACATACAGAATGAAGATGATCAGTCTATCAAACCATAGAATACTTCGCACATGCATGACTAACTTGGGATGATTCCAGAGGAAGCAAAACAAACTTTCTCAAATTCATGGCGGCAACTTGCACCTAATGCACGTGAACTTGGAGAAAGTCACTTCTTTCACCCAAACATATACCTCAGGAGCGGAACACGAAGGCAATGCTTACAAAAGTTTCCAACACTAGCTCAATGTTTAACACGAATCATGGGGGAGACAAAATGCTGCTGATGGGCTCAACAGCAACTCATCGGAATTTCCATATCACTGGACTTCCACCATTATGTGAACACGGTGATAGCATTGGTCAGACCAAAGAATGTAATGGTGTATGCTCGAGGGATCAACCACGAGTAAGACAACATTACAAGAATCGTTGGTTCTGATTTGACTTGACGATAGCCCACACTCAAATCAAAGTTTGGGTGAGACAATAGCACCGACAATTGATCACGAGGATCAATTGATGAAGATATCATCTTTCTTCAACACACACGCACACAAGGATATCCCTTAGTGATGAACTAAGTCGGACAAGCTTTCATCTTCCAACTCTCGAAGTTGTTGTTTAGCTTAACCAACTAGCTCAGGGTATCCAACATAGATTCTTGAAGAATGGGTGGTTTGGAGGAAAACCAACATGATCATGAACTCAACATAGCGGTCAGGTGACAATCGGGTAATACTTCCGAGAAGATATTCAGGAAATCACGAACCACCGATATGATATTAAGCTCGAGAACAATCTTGCTTTTCAGGCAAGACGATATGATCAAGGAGCGAGGGATTGTCACAATCCTAACTCCTTGGTCGATGAGTGCACCCGGAAATATGGACTAGGTAGCATGATCAATCTTAGGATGATGATTCAATAACCAGCACGCTAAGATTGAGAGTATTGTCCATTAACTACCAAGCAACGGAGTTGCTAGGAGTATTGATTTCGCACATCACAGTACACTTGTCGGCATTCCGGTTATAATAACACGGAACCAAGGAATGAACAATGATGGCAAGAAGTATTACTGCATCAATAATTTATAGGAGGTGGTGCAATTCCCATGACACTCCTGACAGAAAGATGGTAACACTCCAAGGTAGAACAGACTAGAAGCTGGATTAGCATTCTTAATCTGCGGAATACAATTGCTTTGACCCAATCCTAGATATGGATGAGGTGCTGGAGTTTGTTTCTCCTAGTCATTCCAGAATAGAATGGCTTGACGGGCCACAAGAATAATAGGCATCGATGAGCATGAATGCACAACTAGTCCTGACTATCAAGTGATAGAGTAGGGTCGGGATACAACTGAGGAGGGTCAACTCAAAGAACATATAACTTTTTGAGTTGTGGATGCATAGATTAGTATGTTGAACCAAGTTCGACATGTTTCTTCCGGGTAACCCATGCAGAGAGGTAGGACTGGCAGAGTCACAATTATGAATGGAGAACTCCTCAAGAGTACTCTGATTGTGATCTTTTGGTTCAAATAACTTCTGCCATATTGGCTCATGGTATTGGAAGAACGATATACCACAGACCTCGAGGACTATCGCAAGGGTTGCTAATATCCTGAAGGAACTAGCAACACTATCAACAAGAGGTAAGTAGAGTGAAACTTGGGCTCAAAAACCCAGAAATAGAATGCCTACTACTAAATGGCATCATTGGATGCTTCCGAGAATGGTGGCCAGAATCATCACACTGGGGATACGAAAGCGTTGCTAAATTACTGAGTGGTTCTCAAGGACACCTAGGGTCATAACACTAACTCCAACATACATATCAAGGCAACGGAGTACCTCAACAGACCGATTAGTGTGCTTAATCTGGCCCAAGGAACATCGAGAACGGGAGGAAGGGATTTGCAAATGCATCGGACTATTTAGAAACCTGGGATGACTCGGACAGCACAACAGCTGTAAATGCTCAAAATGATTTGAGACATCCTGCAAAATGGTGGCATAACCACTCAACATCACAATATCAAGGTTCTGAGGCCAGCTATGAACATATGGAAGTAGTAGGAACTGAACTGAGGCTTGAACTCACCAATCCTAGGAAACTACGGTTTTAGTAACACGTCATCCTGAGAGATAGAAGAGAAGCCTAGTTCTTAACCCCGTAGAAAAGATAAGATGACTCAGATCAGAAGGTCATGTGGATAAGGAGTAAAAAGAGCCTTACGTTCCCTTCCACAATCAATTCCCTTATATAACTAAAGCATTTCTAGACTCAACTTCGACCAGCTTGGCTTGGTAATCCTACAGGAAGTCGGGCTCTGATACGAAAGCTGTCAGGACCCCGATTCTAAGTCACACCGATCTAGCCTGTAACACCTCATATCACTTTGCGGCCTCACGCACGGTATCCCCACGGGTGTCGCCTTACCATGGCCCTGGACCGTTTGCGCCTTTTGGCTCACGTATATGATAGTGTCGCTAGCATCCATATGACAGAGAACCCGGGCCGACATGACTAGTCGTGAACCCAAAGTGGCACTAACTTACGGGGACAGGCATACATGAATCAACATCGAGCATGTCGGTCAGTAACGTGTGAATCCGGGCTGTAGCACTGGGCTAATAGGACTCCGGTGAACCGGGCTGTAGCAGGCTAGGCAGGACTCCGGATGTCACCGCGTGACATTTCCCCGAAGGGACAGACACAGGAACAAAGTGAAACACATGCCGGCCAGACAAGTGTCCTGAGCAGTAGTGCTGGGCTAGCAGGACTCCGGTGAACCGGGCTGTAGCGGACTACTATGGCTCATGGAAGCACAAGACTACATTTCCCCATAAGAGAGGCTACCAAGGATAAACAACGAGGTTGTCGGATCCCACACATACCAAGCATTTCAATCATACACACAATATGCTCGACATGTGTAAATACAACATGGCATCACAACATAACTCTACGACTCAATTATTTATTCATTAGGCTCCGAGGAATGAGATATTACAAAAATCGGTCTCATGACCCATAATTCAGAGCATACAAGTCAAAGCACATGCGGAAGCTTAACTTGTCTGAGTACAGACAACTAAAAATGAAGAAGGCTGAGGAGCCTGACTATCTACCAGACCCTCCCAAGGGTACAAGATCGTAGCTGAGGTAACAAGCTAAACGTCGAAGCCCACGTGGAACTACTAGCGAGATTGAAGTCTCTCTACAAAACACAAAATAAGCAAACGTGAGTACAAATGTACCCAGCAAGACTTACATCAGAACTAACTACATATGCATCGGTATCAACAAAGAGGGTGGTGGAGTTTAACTACAGCAAGCCAGCTTTGACTCAGTGGCTAACCTGAACTACGACTGCAAGTAACTCTTTTGAGGTGGCGCACACGAGTCCACAAATTCACCATACCAATACACCACTATGGATCCGCTCCCGTCTCCCTGCGAGAACGCCATCCATAGCACTCACGCTTATCTTGCGAGTTTTAGAGTATCCACTTTCACTTGTCTATGAACTATGCAAGGGGCCCAAGTTTCCATATCCGAGGAATCCGGCTATTCGAATAGATAATGATAACCCTACAGGGGTGTACTTCTTCACACACGCTCTCGCCAGTTATCGCCCTATACACGTCATGTACCTCGGCAACCTTCAAGCGGAAACCGGGCAAGGGAGTCGGCCACGACCTGACTAACCAACAAGTCTCTAGTCTAGGTTTATCGCCTATTCGGGTTCCATCCGCAAGGAGATCCGGCCGGGGTGTCGCTCACGACCCCAAATGATGTGTGCAGGGTTCCCAAGCCCACCATCTAGGTGCCACTTGGTACACCGTGCCACTGTGCCTAGTCTGTCCCAAGCCCACCTGTACCGGGTGCCACTTGGTAGACTACTAACACTACCTACAAACACCAGAAACTAGTTGCAACTCCTGGACAGAGATCGAGTTGACTAATAAGCCGAGAGGGGCCGAGTTACTGGAACCCAATGTGTGGTAGTAACTGTTCATGGATCACAAACACAGAACTCAGTTTCTGAGGACGGCTGCAATGAGACAACCCACCATGTACTCCTACATGGCCTCTCACCGCTACCTTTACCAAAACGTGTTCACACACTTAGCTCTCAACGGTAGGACATGTTCACCACGTTCCAATTCATTCCTGATGAATCAGACCGGACTCAACTCTAAGCAGTAGCAGGCAAGACAAACAAGCATGAATGAGTAGGCACATCAGGGCTCAAACAACTCTTACTCATTGTCGGGGATATACCCCGCGGCGTAAACTGGTCGGAAGTATAACCCGGCCGGACTAGGCGTTTCATTGGTAAACCGCCAGAGGATTGGCGGTTTACGTGTCTGGCGGTTCACTGGTATGACGATTCACGTGCCTGAAGACTCATTGGTGACCCGGCGCGTATCCCAGATGGATGACAAGGCCCAAGGCCCTGCAGGCCGGTTTAGGTTAATGGTGGGCCAGTTTAAGAGGAAAGGCATGAGGAACATTTATCTTACAAGGAGCTAAGACCTGGACTTGTATCTGGTTTGTATTAGAGATAGACTAGTCCTAATCCTAATAGGACTCTACATGTAACCCGCCCCTCCAACATATATAAGGAGGGGCAGGGCTCCCCAAAAGGGGACAAGATTCACAAGTTCCACGAGCTAGACAAGTTAGGTTTAGACAATAGCTCTCGAGATAGAGCACTCTTGTAACCGTGGTCATCATCATCAATATCAATGAAGCAGGATGTAGGCTTTTACCTCCACCGTGAGGGGCCGAACCTGGGTAAAACATCGCGTCTCTCGTCCCGCTCAACCCCTCTCAAGCTACCACATAGATGCGTTGGCCTCGCGACTAAGTCCTGACACTAAGGACATCTGCCGTGACAATTCCACGACAGTTGGCGCCCACCGTGGGGCCTGCGCACGGTGGTGTTGAGTTCTTGGAGGATGCTATCTCAGAGATCAAGAAGCTCCGTCCGGCTCAATGAAAAAGTTCCGGTCGGTTTGTTGGAGAGCTCTAGCCGGCTCGCCGAAAAAGTTCCGTCAGGCTCATCGAAACGTTTCGCCGGTTCGTCGGAAATTTCCGGCCGGATCATTGAAAAGTTTCGACCGTCTCGACGAAAGGTTCTGTCTGACTCATCAAAAAGTTCCGATCGCCTCGACGAAAAGTTCAGTCCGAATCGCCAAAGGGTTCCAGCCGCATTGCCGAAAGGTTCTGTCCGAGTCGTCAAAGAGTTCCGACTTCGGCTATAGAAAAGTTCCGAATTATCAAATACTTCCGGATTAGCAAAAAATTCCGGCCGGATTATCAAAAATTCCAGTTGGATTATCAAGAGGTTCCGGTTCAAAGGTTCCGGATTATCAAAAGTTTCGGCCGGGTTATACAGAGGTTCCAGCTCAAAAGGTTCCAGATTATCAAAAATTCCGGTTGGATTATCAAGAGGTTCCGGTTCAAAAGTTCCGGATTATCAAAAGTTCCGGCCGGATTATCAAGAAACTCCGGTTCCAGAAATTCCGATTCAAAAAATTCCGGCCAGGTTATGTGGAGACCTCAGGCATTACAAGACACATAACCAATCAACTCTTTTATCAAAACAAAAGTAGCACTATGCATTATCCGGCGCCAGCATCCGGCAAAAAATACCAGGTGCTATCATTTCTATGTATTTTATCAGTACATGTTAATTCATCCGACAACAATTACTCTGGCCTGTAATATTTTTACGCAAGGCAACTATTAAAAGAAAAAGGGGTGGTGTTATACCACGGATGCACGTTCGGCTGTATCGTGCGGCTTCACGGACAGGGTGTCGCGGTCCGGTTTACGTCAACGTACCGGCTGACTTGCCCGTCTGCATCACCTTACAACACCACGGACGACTCGCCCGTCCGCCATGGCCACCGGTTCATGCGTCCATGCCGGCTTACAGCGTGGAGGACAACTTGCTCGGCCGCACCGGCTTACAACGCCGGTCCGACTCATCTGTCTGCTCCTATGGTTAACTCGGCCGTGATTAATTTTAGCATCACTGTGGTGATCATCAACTCGATGGCGGATAATTTCCGGCCTAGCACATCAGGTGATATCCATCTAAAATATATTTTATTAGCACATATTAATTTTGTCAAAAAACAGTTTACCTTTGCCTTGGTCTGCAATATTGTTTATGCAGGACAATTGTTCATTGCAAAAGCTATGGCTGTGTCATGGATGTATAAACTCGCGCAACCATTATGAATGCGCTAGTATCTTACCATGCCATCAAGCTCGGTGAATATATGTGCAAATCGCCATTCTGCAGACCGGTTTACATCAATATGACGTGGCTAATTCGCCCGTCCACGCCAGTTTACAATGCCGCGGCCGACTCATCTGTCTGTGCCGCCTTTGAAAGCCGCGGTCGTCTTTGCTGTCCGTCGCTCACGGCCTGGTCTACATCAACATATCAGGCTGCACCTGTCTGCATGAGCTGTTTATTGGGTATGAGCAAGTCACAGCTTGGGTAGCCCTGTTTTCTTTCAAATTGGAGACAAATTATCATCAACCGCCGTTTGCACTGGATGGTTCAATGGGCAGGCGCACAAGTCGCCGCCACTATAGTTTTGATTAACTTCAAATCGCTAGTTGGAAGGAACCATTGGCCGAGTTGCTGACACGGCTCATATGGGATCATTTACAACCCGCCGCAGTCACCTCAACCTTCTATGGATTCACATCGTGCTATCAATGCCAATGATATACAAGTTGTACCGGTTTATATCATGGTCAAATATGGAGAGTCTCAAGCCAACTCCTCGAGTCACCTTTGAGGCTCGGGGGCTACGATGACATGACTCAGCAAATCTTGCCAGTTTCAGCAAATTTAAGAACCCCAGGACGATGGAGGGAAGGATAACCCGGTCCCAGAGGCTACTGTTATATTGATGAAAGTTTAAGGGCCGTCAGAAAATTGCCGGCTTAGAAAGTATATGACAGTTATAAAATCCCGGCTCAATGAAGAAGTTCCGGGTCATCAGAAATGACTCCGGTTTAAAATCCAGCTCAAGGGAAGTCAGTCTCACTGAAGCTCTCAATATCCGGTTTACAATCCGGTTCAAGAAAAATCTATTTTCCCACAAAGCTATGAAGCGCTCAAATCCGGTTTAACAATGTCCGGTTCAAAAGGGAATTAACTTCTCGCAAGTTCAAGTTTAAAGGCCGTGAGAAAATTTCCGGCTGAAAATGAAGATTCCGGTTTAAAATCCGGTTGAAGGGAAAGATGTCTCCCACAAAGCTTTGAAACTCTTAATATCCGGTTTAACATCCGGTTCAAGAAGGATTTATCTCTTGCAAATAGTTAAAAGGTGCCAAAGAGGACCTGCTGCCATGATGCGCGGTTCAAACATGGGTATCCTGCCTTATTGGCTTATCATATTATTGATCACTTGGGGGCTTTGGTCGCGTCCAAACCATAGCAACACCTTTTGATAGGCGTAAAGCCACAACATCACTTGGGGACTCGTGGTCACGTCTGAACCATAGTCACGCCTCTTGATCGGCCTAGTGCCACAACATCACTTGGGGGCTTGGTCGAACCCGAACCATAGCTACACCTCTTGATCGGCGTAATGCCAAAGCATCACTTGGGGACTTGTGGTCACGTCTGAACCATAGTCACGCCTCTTGATCAGCCTAGTGCCAAACATCACTTGGGGGCTTGGTCGAACCCGAACCATAGCTACACCTCTTGATCGGCGTAATGCCAAAGCATCATTTGGGGACCTGGCTGACTCGAACCATAGCTACGCCTTTTGGGGGGCTTGGTCATGTCCGACCATGGTAATGCCTCTTGATCGGCTCAAAGCCTCATTTGCAATGGTTTTATTTTTGCCTTTGCTTGAATTCTGTTCTTTTTTGCTAAAGACCTTTTACTTCTGTTGCATTTTTAAACCAACATTGTTAATCCGGTTCGACTGTCAAATTACAAATTGGCGGAACACGGTGAAATCTTAATCCGAAGACTATCTGCCCGGTTTGGTTTTAAGTTACCATCCTATTATGGAGTAAACCGGTGTTTATCAACCCGGCTCGGCTTTCAACTACAAGTTGTTAGTACACGATCAAATTATAACCCGGAGACTATCAGCCCGGTCTGGTTTGACTACGAGTCGCCAGTATTATATATGGTTAAACCGGTGTTTATCACAACCCAGCACGGTTTTATCATAAACCGGCACAATATGGAAGGAGTTGTCAGTACTCAAGATTTGGGTTATCACCCTTACTACAAAAAGTTGGTAAAACCAATAATGTGATTCAATGTCACAGGTATCATATATTTCATATTTGATTATTCTTAAGTGCAGCCTTGATTATAAACCCGGGTTATTTGTTGGGCGTTATGATCCGTCCGGCGGTAAACCGCCAGGATACTTTAAACTTGTTGTATGCAGAAACAGGTTGAATAAAGCATAATTACAAATCACCGGTGTTTATTGAGCCGGCCTAGCTTTGGACTATAAGTCGCCAGTATATATTTGGATTGCGCCATTGGAATTGTGCGCTTATAAATCATTGGGTATATTATTCAAATAGCCAACATGGCTGGATTTTTATTATGATTATCAGTAACCAGTAACCAGTATTATGATTAAAGTTTTCAAAGTTGCTTTAGTGCAATGTGTATTATTTTATCAAAGGATATGATTTATTCTACAATGGAAGGAATAGTCCCGAGTCGCTACAAGCTTACCACCCGGCACTTGGGGGCTACATTATTCAAATTGAGATTATATGCAAGTCTCATATCGCTGCAAGCATGAACCATGACACTTGGGGGCTAATGCAAAGTCATTTTTACTAGTCTTATTGAAGACCCGACTCGTCATATTATAATGAGCCGGCCCTTGGGGGCTACCAATTACTCCTGTCAACAATTCAAGGTACACAAGTTTTCGTCCATAATATTGAAGGATCCATTGCTCAGTTGGTAAAGCACAAAGCTCTTAACCTTGTGGACGTGGGTTCAAGCCCTACGATGGAAGCTACATTGTAAGATGTTATTTTCATTGAAGTATATATCAAGTCCCGGTTCAGTATTATCTTACTAAGCCGGCCCTTGGGGGTTACACATCACTGCTAAAATCTACATGCTTATATTTACAAAGTCCCTGCTCATTATTGCATAATGACCTGGCCCTTGGGGGTTACACTGATTGAAGTTTTTATAAGCAATTACAAGTTCCAGGTTGCTGCAAGCATGACAACCCGGTACTTGGGGGCTACATATATGGAGTATTCAGTTTATATGATTGAGATGAACAAACCGGATTTCTTCAAGGTTGAAACACTTATTGGAGCAAGTCTTAAGTTATCACTATGTTCTCCTCTTAAGACTTGGGGGCTACAGGTATTATGCATATAAAGGAGGAACATCTTCATTTTATCAGTTTTGAGAAAATCAGGAAGATCAATTACATGACCCGGTGTCGACAACAATTATGACCCGGTGCCATCAATATTTATAAACCGGCCATTTTGATAATATTAAACCGGCAAGTTTTACATCTTCAAACCGGCTGAATATCAGATAAGTATTTCAAGACCCATATTTCGTAAACCGGTGCTTTGGGAGCTGAGTCAAAGGGGTTATTCTTCACAATATTTCTCTATGACAAACCAATGTCGGCAAATTGATTATGAAGCTGGTTTGTTGACCCGGATTTCCCAGAAGGAGGAAATAACAAGGATTTAAGGGTGATCAGGTACCGCTTTACAAGAATTCTTAACCCGGAGCATAACCTGTCAAATTTGTTCTTGTGTTTATTTTGCAGCATAAGTTTACCATGGATAAATCCAAGCTAAACTTGGGGGCTAATGTCGGGGATATACCCCGCGGCGTAAACCGGCCGGAAGTATAACCCGATCGGACTAGGCGTTTCATTGCTAAACCGCCAGAGGATTGGCGGTTTACGTGTCTGGCGGTTCACTGGTATGACGATTCATGAGCCTGAAGACTCATTGGTGACCCGGCGCGTATCCCAGATGGATGACAAGGCCCAAGGCCCAGCAGGCCGGTTTAGGTTAATGGTGGGCCAGTTTAAGAGGAAAGGCATGAGGAACATTTATCTTACAAGGAGCTAAGACCTGGACATGTATCCGGTTTGTATTAGAGATAGACTAGTCCTAATCCTAATAGGACTCTACATGTAACCCGCCGCTCCAACATATATAAGGAGGGGCAGGGCTCCCCAAAAGGGGGACAAGATTCACAAGTTCCACGAGCTGGACAAGTTAGGTTTAGACAATAGCTCTCGAGATAGAGCACTCTTGTAACCGTGGTCATCATCATCATTATCAATGAAGCAGGATGTAGGCTTTTACCTCCACCGTGAGGGGCCGAACCTGGGTAAAACATCGCGTCTCTCGTCCCGCTCAACCCCTCTCAAGCTACCACATAGATGCGTTGGCCTCGCGACTAAGTCCTGACACTAAGGACATCTGCCGTGACAATTCCACGACACTCATGCTAGTGGGTTTCAACTATTTACTGTGGCAATGGCAGGTCATGCAGAGGAAAGGGGTTCAGCTACCGCAGCATGTAACCGTTGAATCGCTGTTGTCCTAATGCAGTAAAAGAGAGCAGGAGCGAGAGAGTGTGATTGTATCAGAATGAACAAGGGGGTTTTGCTTTCCTGGCACTTCTGAAGATAATATAGTTCTTCATTGGTGTCATCGATCACATCGTCGGAACCACGTCTATCGGGGGGGAACAATCACCGGCAAACACAAAAATAATATAATCAATGCAATGCACGATATGATGCATGATCATGACATGTCAATAGGCTGTGATTTGTACTAATGCATCTAGCAACAATTTAAATGAAGTCCATATGAACCAAGGGTTCATATGCAAACTCCTTAAGGGGTATTTAAAATGCCATTATCATGTTTTCACTTATACAGGGGGTATAAGTTGGTTGAACATGCATGAAAGTAGCATAAATGGATAGATTGAATTTTTCTGATCATTTTTCATATATAATTTATTTCATTTGGAGTTACAGATTAATTTCTATGATTTTTAGAAGTTAGCACTATTTTCTGGAATTTCCTGAATAAAAATAAATCTAGAAAATGCATTACTGCATCAACATGACGTCACTGTGATGTCAGCGGTCAACAGGCGCGGTCCAGGTCAAACCTGACCAGCGGGGCCCACTGGTCAGTGACCCAGCGCTGCCTATTGTCACAGACGAGTGGGGTCGGGTCAAAGGGCACGTCAGCATAGTCAAGCTGACATGTGGGCCCACTGCAATTAGATTTAACCTTAATCTATTTTAGTTAGCCGGTTAATTAGGTGGTGGGACCCGGCTGTCATTGACTCCAGGGGGTAGTTAGTAGGGTGCTTAGGCCCTAATGGCCGGTTACGTCGGCGGTTAGCCGCCGGCGACCATAGCCGACGACGAAGGTACTCCGGCCGGCCGATTTCGGCGGCCGTTCGAAGGGCGGCTAGGCTCTTCCGAAAGCCCACAGAGAGGCGCGTCGGGTGGTGCAAGTGGCAGCTGTAGGGGAGGGCTGTAGCATCGCCGGCGTCGAGGTGGGCGGCGGCGGCGCTCGGGCGGATGCGAGCAACGGTGCTACCGGGCACGAGCGAGCAAGGTGAAGGTCTAGGCAACCTCCTAGGGTCACCAGGAGCTTGATGCGGTGCGAAGGCGCGGCTGTATCGAGCACAGGCCACGACGATAGCAAGGCAGGCGGCGGCCGGAGCTCGGCTAGCACGGCCTAGGCGCTAGGGTGCGGGAACGGCAGCGGAAAAGAGGGGGGGAAAGAATCAGGGGCTCACAGCGCATCGGATGGGGTCGTCGATGAGCTCGGGGTCAAATAGTTGACAGCGAATCGACGAAGACAGCCAGCGAGCAGATGCGACAGTGACAAGCTCGAAGGCGGCGATTCGAGGCATCCGTGGACATGTGTTGCGGCGTGAAGCTTCACATCATCGAGGCGGATCAAGGGAACACGTCCACGGGGCAAGGGGTTGGCAGTGGGCACGGTGTTTTGCGGCGGCGCATTCTGGCTCGTTCGGGTGCCCGTGAGAGAGAGAGCAGAGGGGAGGGGAGAGACCGCGTGTGAGAGAGAGAGGGCAGAGGGAAACGAGGGCATCTCCGTTGCGCGGTTGGAAGCGCCGAGACGCCGTGAGGTGGCAAGCAGGGGCTGGCGCGGCTCGGCTGTGTGCCGGGCACGCAGCTGCTTCTCCTCCTGGCAGGAGGAAGAAGACAGTGCTGCCCTTAGTGGGTTGGGCCTGCAGCAGTGGTGGGCCGCACAAGGCAGGCCAGGTAAGTGGCTCATGTACTCTCATTTTCTTTCTGTTTTGCTATTTCTCTTTTGTTCTGTAAGTTTGTGGCATTACTAAAAATATCTAGGCACTTTCAAAAATCACCAAACTGTGCATGCCCAATGTTTAGAATATATCAAACATGGAACATTTTGGTTTGGGATTATTTGGACATTTAAAATACTCACTAGCATTTAAATGCCCAAATGCAATTAACTAATTATTTAATCCAGTGACCCTCTATTGTCCTAGAAAAGTGTGCACCATTTTTGTCAGAGGTTCTAGACCAAGGAAAAGATGATGAACATTTTAGAAGGGCATTTCAGGTTCATTGAAAAAGATTTTAGTAAATCCTAGTTGGATTAATGGGGTACTGGGAGTTCTGTCATCCCCATTTCAATTTTCTGAGTAGAGTAGACATGATGCAACACCATATGTTAGCACTAGGCATTACCAGAACTTGGGATGTGACATCTTCAGAGTTGCATTTAATTCTTTCCAATAAATCCCATTTGAATTCAATAGTCTTCATCATAAAAGAACCAGCACAAGAAGTATCAAGCATGGTGCGGTTGTTATCAGAAAGCCGAGCATAGAAATTTTGAATAATCGTTTTTCTCGAGAGCTCATGATTGGGGCATGAATATAACATTGATTTAAGCCTCCCCCAAGCTTGAGCGATGCTTTCTCCTTCATGAGGCCAAAAATTATATATGTAATTGCGATCACGATGAACAAGATTCATAGGATAAAACTTCTGATGAAATTCCAATTTCAATCGTTTGTAATTCCAAGACCCCATATCATCACATAGCCTATACCATGTCGATGCGTCTCCCTTCAAAGATAAAGGGAAGACCTTCTTCTTAACAACATCTCCGGGTACACCTGCAAGCTTAAATAATCCACAAACTTCATCCACATATATTAGATGCTCATCAGGATGTTTTGTTCCATCTCCTAAAAAGGATTTAGCTAGCAGTTTTTCTATCATACCCAAAGGAATTTCAAAGCAGACATTTTCATTTTCATTTTCATTTTCAGTAGTTTGAGTAGGTTGAGGAGCAACTCTTTGCTCTACTGGTCGGGGTGAAGATACCCCGAACAAGCCCCTCAGAGGATTACTTTCCATAGTAACAAGTGACAGTAAATTTCAGCACACTATATAAATTTTTCCTTACCAAATTCCACCTACCAAAGGCGCTTCACTCCCCGGCAATGGCGCCAGAAAATAGTCTTGATGACCCACAAGTATAGGGGATCTATCGTAGTCCTTTCGATAAGTAAGAGTGTCGAACCCAACGAGAGCAGAAGGAAATGATAAGCGGTTTCCAGTAAGGAAATGATAATGATAGTTTTGTGATAGGATAATTTGTAATGAGCAACAAGTAACAAAAGTAAATAAAGTGCAGCAAGGTGGCCCAATCCTTTTTGTAGCAAAGGACAAGCCTAGACAGACTCTTATATAGAGAAAAACTCTCCCGTGGACACGTGGGAATATCGTCAAGCTAGTTTTCATCACGTTCATATGATTCGCGTTCGGTACTTTGATAATTTGGTATGTGGTTGGACCGGTGCTTGGGTACTGCCCTTACTTGGACAAGCATCCCACTTATGATTAACCTCTATTGCAAGCATCCACAACTACAACAAAAGTATTAAGGTAAACCTAACCACAGCATGAAACATATGGATCCAAATCAGCCCCTTACAAAGCAACGCATAAACTAGGGTTTAAGCTTCTGTAACTCTAGCAACCCATCATCTACTTATTACTCCCAAATGCCTTCCTCTAGGCCCAAACAATGGTGAAGTGTCATGTAGTCGATGTTCACATAACACCACTAGAGGAGAGACAACATACATCTCATCAAAATATCGAACGAATACCAAATTCACATGACTACTAATAGAAAGGCTTCTCCCATGTCCTTAGGAACAAACGTAACTACTCACAAAGCATATTCATGTTCATAATCATAGGGGTATTAATATGCATATAGGATCTGAACATATGATCTTCCACCAAATAAACCAACTAGCATCAACTACAAGGAGTAATTAACACTTCTAGCAACCTACTAGCACCAATCCCGATCTTGGAGACAAGAATTGGATACAAGAGATGAACTAGGGTTTTGAGAAGAGATGGTGCTGATGAAGATGTTGATGGAGATTGCCCTCTCCCGATGGGAGGAGCGTTGGTGATGACGATGGCAATGATTTCCCCCTCCGGGAGGGAAGTTTCCCCGGCAGAACAGCTCCGCCAGAGCCCCTGATTGGTTCCGCCAAGGTTCCGCCTCGTGGCGGTGGAGTTTCGTCCGAGAAGATGGCTTCTTATTTTTTCCCATCGAAAGACTTCATATAGCAGAAGATGGTCACCGGAGGGCCACTAGGGGGGGCACGAGGTAGGGGGCGTGCCCAGGGGGGTGAGGCGCGCCCCCACCCTCGTCGGTAGGGTGTGGCCCCCCTGGTGAAGTTCTTGCTCTCAGTATTTTTTATAAATTTGGAAAATGTCTTCCGTGGAGTTTCAGGACTTTTGGAGCTGTGCAGAATAGGTCTCTAATATTTGCTCCTTTTCCAGCCCAGAATCCCAGCTGTCGGCATTCTCCCTCTTTATGTAAACCTTGTAAAATAAGAGAGAATAGGCATAAGTATTGTGACATAATGTGTAATAACAGCCCATAATGCAATAAATATCGATATAAAAGCATGATGCAAAATGGACGTATCACGCGCCATGGTGACGGTATGTGCCGAGTCAAGGGGGAGGGGCCTAAGGAAGATGTAGTCTCCGTAGGGACTGTGGTACGCGCCCGGTCGATGTGAGAGTTCTTCCGGGGTTGTGCTGCGTGTGAGCCGTGTGTAGCCATGTAGCCACTGTAAGGAAGAAAAGGATTGGGGCGTTCGTGCTTCCGTGGCGGCATTCGTGCGCCGGCCGGAAAATCTTGTGTCCACTATTCTTCTTCTTCCACCTCCGTTCGAGTGAGAGGAGAGGTAGGTAGAGGGATGCGGTTCCAACACGGAATACCCAGTCAGTGTGCTCCTGGTGCACCGCGGCTCTCGCGGAGCTTGCCCATTCGTTGTTGACGAGCACGACGACTGCACGTGGCAGCATCGTCCGCAAGATGGAGGCGGCTCGGCCGTCAGGGCAGCGCCGCTCCCGCGATGGGCACCTCGGCCCAAGCATGGACGCGCGCTCTCGCGTGACGCCGGCTTCCCCTCCGTGCCCGCGTCTGAGGACAGGACGTTCGCGGCGGGTAGGTGTTGTTGCCGTCACTAGAGCTCAGCTCCTTGGCCTTGTCCTCTATGTGGGGTTTGACTGCGGGGGCAAGCAAGACGAAGCACGCGGCCGCTCTTCGGCCGCCGGGGACACATATGAGCATCTACACCCGGGAGTCTCAAACCGGTCTCTAAAACCCGGACGGCCCGCCCGGTCACTAACCGGTCATGAAAATCTGATTAGGCCGGGCGACTCAAATGGCCCTCAAACGTCCGGATTGTCCGACGTCCCTCATATCCAGCAATATGGGGTGGATATGAGGCGCCTGGACACGCCCGCTACGTCGGCCCAACCCACTCCGACCACACCCCGTCCCCATAAATATCCCTAATCAGAAAACCCTAGCTCACTTCACTCTTAATCTGTCTCTACTTCTTTCCTCCTATTTCTCCGATTCGATCCCCTTCGACCACTCCGACCATGTCGAGCATCGGCAGCCACTCCTTTTCCGGCTCTGACGATAAGCTAGCCCTCCACATTGCCCTCGAGAAGTTCAAGGTGGACACGGGTGGTAGTTCCGGATCGGCCTCGCCTCTCCCCCATCGGTGCAGCGAGGAAGCCGGCGGTGGATCCTCCCGGCCCACGCTTGGCTGCGTGTGGGCTGCGTAGTCCGCGTCCCCTCCCCCCACGCCATCCCCTAGCCTCGCCGCCTGCTACTCCCCCACGCGGGCAGTGGTGGGTGCTTGTGCCCGCCCCGCCTGCCCGGACACGCACACTGGAGTCAGAGGCGCGCGCCTCCCGCCGCGAGAGGCATCGGGCAAGGAAGAGGGACGCGCGGAGAACTCTGTTCGCCGCCGCCGCGGGTTACCCGCGGAGCTCGACGAGGACCAGCGGCTCCTCGCGTGGGTCTACCGTCGGTTTCTTATGACGGCGGAGACAGACACTCGGTAGCGCCGCTCGAAGAATGCAAAGGCTCTCCAACTAGCTATCAAGCAGTCCGAGCGTGAGGCCAGGGAGAAGGCGACGGAGGCGGCTCGGCTAGCGAAGCTCAAGCGCCAGTAGGACTGAATCGTCCAGCGCCTCAAGGACCTCATCATCGTCTCCTCCGACGACGACGACGACGACGACGGCGGCGGTGGCGGCGGCTCCTTGTCCGAAAACTCGGACGATTCTCTGATAACCCACAAGTATAGGGGATCGCAACAGTTTTCGAGAGTAGAGTATTCAACCCAAATTTATTGATTCGACACAAGGGGAGCCAAAGAATATTCTCAAGTATTAGCAGCTGAGTTGTCAATTCAACCACACCTGGAAACTTAATATCTGCAGCAAAGTGTTTAGTAGCAAAGTAATATGTTAGTAGTGGTAACGGTGGTAAAAGGTAACGGTAGCAAAAGTAATATTTTTGGTGTTTTGTAGTGATGATAACAATAGCAACAGAAAAGTAAATAAGCGAGGAACAATATATGGAAAGCTCGTAGGCAATGGATCGGTGATGGAGAATTATGCCGGATGTGGTTCATCATGTAACAGTCATAACATAGGGTGACATCGAACTAGCTCCAGTTCATCAATGTAATGTAGGCATGTATCCTGAATATAGTCATACGTGCTTATGGAAAATAACTTGCATGCCATCTTTTGTCCTACCCTCCCGTGGCAGCAGGGTCCTATTGGAAACTAAGGGATATTAAGGCCTCCTTTTAATAGAGTACCGGACCAAAGCATTAACACATAGTGAATACATGAACTCCTCAAACTACGGTCATCACCGGGAGTGGTCCCGATTATTGTCACTTCGGGGTTGCAGGATCATAACACATAGTAGGTGACTATTGACTTGCAAGATAGGATCAAGAACTCTCATATATTGATGAAAACATAATAGGTTCATATCTGAAATCCTGGCACTCGGGCCCTAGTGACAAGCATTAAGCATAGCAAACTCATAGCAACATCAATCTCAGAACATAGTGGATACTAGGGATCAAACCCTAACAAAACTAACTCGATTACATGATAAATCTCATCCAACCCATCACTGTCCAGCAAGCCTACGATGGAATTACTCACGCACGGCGATGAGCATCATGAAATTGGTGATGGAGGATGGTTGATGATGACGATGGCGACAGATTCCCCTCTCCGGAGCCCCGAACGGACTCCAGATCAGCCCTCCCGAGAGAGTTTAGGGCTTGGCAGTGGCTCCGTATCGTAAAACACGATGAATCCTTCTCCCCGAAAGTGAATATATGGAGTCAGGGTTGAGGTCGGTGGAGCGTCAGGGGGCCCACGAGGCAGGGGGCGCACCCAGGGGGTAGGGTGCACCCCCCACCCTCGTGGACAGGTGGAGGCCCCCCTGACATGGATCTTCCTTCCAGTATTTTTATATATTTCAAAATAATTCTTCGTTGATTTTCAGGTCATTCCAAGAAATTTTATTTCTGCACAAAATAACACCATGGCAATTCTGCTGAAAACAGCGTCAGTCCGGGTTAGTTCCATTCAAATCATGCAAGTTAGAGTCCAAAACAAGGGCAAAAGTGTTTGGAAAAGTAGATACGACGGAGACGTGTCAACTCCCCCAAGCTAAAACCTTTGCTTGTCCTCAAGCAATTCAGTTGATAAACTGAAAGTGATAAATAAAAACTTCTACAAACTCGGTTTGCTCTTGTCGTTGTAAATATGTAAAGCCAGCATTCAAGTTTTCAGCAAAGATTATGAACTAACCTTATTCACAATAACATTTATGTCTCATGTTTACTCATATCAATGGCATAATCAACTAGCAAGCAAGAATAATAAATCTCGGATCACAACACTTTCTCAAAACAATCATGATATGATATAACAAGATGGTATCTCGCTATCCCTTTCTGAGACCGCAAAACATAAATGCAGAGCACCTTTAAAGATCAAGAACTTACTAGACATTTTAATTCATGGTAAAAGAGATCCAGTCAAGTCATACTCAATGTAAACTAATAGTAATGGATGCAAATGATAGCGGTGCTCTCCAACTGGTGCTTTTTAATAAGAGGATGATGACTCAACATAAAAGTAAATAGATAGGCCCTTCGCAGAGGGAAGCAGGGATTTGTAGAGGTGCCAGAGCTTGGTTTTGAAATAGACATGAATAATATTTTGAGCGGTATACTTTCATTGTCAACATAACAACTGAGAGATGGCGATATCTTCCATGCTACACACATTTTAGGTGGTTCCCAAACAAAATGGTAAAGTTTATACTCCCCCTGCACCAACAAGCATCAATCCATGGCTTGCTCGAAACAATGAGTGCCTCCAACTAACAACAGTCCCGGGGGAGTTTTGTTTGCAATTATTTTGATTTGATTTGCATAAAGCATGGGACTGGTCATCCCGGTGACCAGCCATTTTCTCGTGAGTGAGGAGCGGAGTCCACTCCTCTTGAGAATAACCTGCCTAACATGGAAGATACGGACAGCCCTAGTTGATACATGAGCTATTCGAGCATACAAAACAGAATGTTTATTTGAAGGTTTAGAGTTTGGCACATACAAATTTACTTGGAACGGCAGGTAGATACCATATATAGGTAGGTATGGTGGACTCATATGGAATAACTTTGGGGTTTATGGAGTTGGATGCACAAGCCGTATTCCTGCTTAGTACAAGTGAAGGCTAGAAAAAGATTGGGAAGCGACCAGCTAGAGAGCGACAACAGTCATGAACATGCATTAAAATTAATCAACACCGAATGCAAGTATGAGTAGGATATAATACACCATGAACATAAATATCGTAGAGGCTATGTTGATTTTGTTTCAACTACATGCGTGAACATGTGCCAAATCAAGCCACTCGAATCGTTCAAAATGGGATACCACCCTATCATACCACATCACAACCATTTTAATAGCATGTTGGCACGCAAGGTAAACCATTATAAGCTCCTAGATAATTAAGCATGGCATAAGCAACTACAATCTCTAATTGTCATTGCAAATATGTTTCTTTCATAATAGGCTGAATCAGGAACGATGAACTGATCATATTTGTAAAAACAAGAGAGGTCGAGTTCATACCAGCTTTTCTCATCTCAATCAGTCAATCATATATCGTCATTATTGCCTTTCACTTGCACGACCAAATAGTGTGGATAATAATAATAGTGCACGTGCATTGGACTAAGCTGGAATCTGCAAGCATTCAATTCAAGAGAGAAGACAAGGTAATATGGGCTCTTTGTCAGATCAACAATAATGCATATAAGAGCCACTTTAACATTTTAATTATGGTCTTCTCCTCTCGACCCCCAAAGAACAAGAAAAAAATAAAACTATTTACACGAGAAAGCTCCCAACAAGCAAAAGAAGAACGAGAAATCTTTTTCGGTTTTCTTTTTAATTATTACTACTACAGCATGAAAAGTAAACTAACTAAAAGCTACAACTAATTTTTTTGTTTTTCTTAAGGTTTATTAAACACATAAGAAAAAAGTATAAAAAGGAAAATAAACTAGCATGGATGATACAATGAAAAAGTATGAGCACCGACAACTAGCAGGAGTGTGTGAACATGAATGTAATGTCGGTGAGAAATACATACTTCCCCAAGCTTAGGCTTTTGGCCTAAGTTGGTCTATATCCACGGCTGGCCTGGCGGATATCCAAAGTTATAGTTGGGGTCGTACTGAGATGCAACAGCTATTGCCTCATGAGCTGCCGCTTGGAGACGGGTCGTCTCCGTCCTCCTCTTATACTTGTCCGCCTCCTCCCTGGTTATAACATATCTCCCTTTTGCCTAAGATTCAAAGAAAGCAGGAGCAGGGAGAGCGACGTGATAGGTGCATCGTCTGTCAAAGATTAGCCGGTATTGGAGGAACTGATCGTTCCTCTCAACAAACTGATGACGAACCATGGCCTCATAATCTAAATAAACATGAGGCAACTCAATATCATACCCACGTATGGGTATATCAAGAAAATTAGCTAGATGGGTTGCATAAATTCCACCAAAGATATCTCCATTAATTCTATTATTATGCAACCTATGTGCAACAATGGCTCCCAAATTATAATGTTTATCTCCTAATACAGCACTCCTGAGAACACTGAGGTCAGGGACACACATGTGACATGCTTCATCCTTACCATTTATGCACCTACCTATGAAGAGAGCAAAATAATGTATAGCAGGAAAATGAATGCTCCCTATGGTAGCTTGTGTTATGTCTCTAGATTCCCCCACAGTTATACTAGCAAGAAAATCTCTAAATTCAGATTTACGAGGTTCATTAGGACTACCCCATTGTGGAAGTTTGCAAGCAGTGTTAAAATCCTCTAAGTCCGTAGTATAAGAATTTTCATAAAGATCAAATAGGACAGTTTGAGAATTGCGTGATGATGAAAATTCAAACCTTCTCACAAAGGAATCAGTGAGATAGTGGTACTGGCGGCACTTATCTCCCTCGAAGCTCTCAAGATCAGCATTACGCACATATGCGTTAAATTCTTCCTTGATTCCTACTCGATCCATAAAGTCCTCTGAAGGCCATTCACAAGCCCGCACTTGAGCTTCCCTCGGTGGTTCATCATCGGCATCGCGTATTGCGAGCCTGGGTCCTTGCTTCCTTGAAGGACCACCTTGGTACATTTTTCTAAACATATTTCTTCCTCTGAAAAATTTCTGAAATTTTAGTAACTTCAAAATAAAAGTGAACCAAACTCAAAAAAATTGATAGCAACTACTCCCACAAGTGCTTAGAGGATATATCATGCATTAAAACTACTTTTGACCATATAAATTTGACATGCAAGCTCAAGAACAAGGTAACCTAAGCAGCAAAAATATGCAATGAATAAAGCACTAGAACAAAAACTAATTGGACCATTAGAGGAGTCACATACCAAGGAACAATCCCCCAAAGCAGTTTTTTGAATGGAGCTTTGAGCAAGGAGATCGAAAATGGCAGCACAATGAGCTTGGACTCGGGTTTGACCTGGTTGGTGATTTTTGTGGGAGGAAGAAGGAGTTTGTGGTAGCTGGAATAAGTGGAGGGGAGCCACCATGGGCCCAAGAGGAAGGGGGCGCACCCAGGGGTGGGCGCGCCCTCCACCCTCGTGGCCAGGTGCTTGCTCCCCCTGCTGTGTTCTCAGTGCCAGATATTCTCAAATTTTCCAGAAAAAATCATATTTAAATTTCAGGGCATTTGGAGAAATTTTATTTTTGGGGTATTTTTTTATTGCATTGATAATTCAGAAAACAGACAGAACTTACTATTTTTGCTTTATTGAATATAAATAACAGAAAGTAAAAAGAGGGTACAGAGATTTGTGTTTTCTAAATTCATCCATCTCATGCTCATCAAAAGGAATCCACTAACAAGGTTGACTAGGTCTTGTTAACAAACTCATTCCGAATAACATGGAACCGGAGAATTTTCGAATAACACTAGATTACCTCAACGGGGATATGCATGTCCCCAACAATAAGGATATCATATTTCTTCTTGATAGTAGGAAGAGGAAATTCAAAATCTCCAATAGTAATAGTTGGAATTTTTCCAATAGAATTGATACTGTGGACTTGAGGTTGTTTCCTCGGAAAGTGTACCGTATGCTCATTACCATTAACATGAAAAGTGACATTGCCTTTGGTGCAATCAATAACAGCCCCTGTAGTATTCAAAAAGGGTCTTCCAAGAATAATAGACATACTATCATCCTCGGGAATATCAAGAATAAAAAAGTCTGTTAAAATGGTAACTTTTGCAACCACAACAGGCACATCCTCACAAATACCGACAGGTATAGCAGTTTATTTGTCAGCCATTTGCAAAGATATTTCAGTAGGTGTCAACTTATTCAAATCAAGTCTATGATATAAAGAGAGAAGCATAACACTAACATCGGCTCCAAGATCACATAAAGCAGTTTTAACATAGTTTCTTTTAATGGAGCATGGTATAGTTGGTACTCCGGGATCTCCTAGTTTCTTAGGTATTCCACCTTTAAAAGTATAATTAGCAAGCATGGTGGAAATTTAAGCTTCCGGTATCATTCTTTTATTTGTAACAATAGCCTTCATATACTTAGCATAAAGATTCATTTTAAGAATATCAGTCAAACGCATACGCAAGAAGATAGGTCTATCATTTCAGCAAAGCGCTCAAAATCCTCATCATCCTTTTTCTTGGATGGTTTAGGAGGAAAAGGCATGGGTTTCTGAACCCATGGTTCTCTTTCTTTACCGTGCTTCCTAGCAACAAAGTCTCTCTTATCATAATGTTGATTCTTTGATTGTGGGTTATCAAGATCAATAGCAGGGTCAATCTCTACTTCATTGTCATTACTAGGTTGAGCATCAACATGAACATCATTATTAACATTATCACTAGGTTCATGCTCATTACCAGATTGTGTTTCAACATCAGAAATAGAAATATCGTTGGGATTCTCAGGTGTGTCAATAACATGTTCACTAGAAGCATGCAAAGTCCTATCATTTTTCTTTCTCTTCCTTTTAGAAGGACTAGGTGCATCAATATTATTTCTCAGAGAATCTTGCTCGATTCTCTTAGGATGGCCCTCAGGATACAAGGGTTCCTGAGTCATTTTACCACCTCTAGTCATAACGCTAACAGCATTATCATTTTTCTTACTATTTAATTCATTGAGCAAATCATTCTGAGCTTTAAGTACTTGTTCTACTTGAGTGGTAACCATAGAAGCATGTTTACTAATAAGTTTTAGTTCACCCTTAACATTAGCCATATAATCACTCAAGTGTTCAATCATATAAGCATTATGTTTCAATTGTCTACCAACATAATCATTGAAGTCTTCTTGCTTAACCATAAAGTTATCAAACTCATCTAAGCATTAGCTAGCAAACTTAGTAGGAGGGATTTCAGCTTTATCATATCTATAGAGAGAATTTACCTTTACTACCTGTGTCGGGTTATCAAGACCATATGTTTCTTCAACAGGCGGTAAATTAAGACCATGTATTTCTTCAATAGGAGGTAAATTCTTAACATCTTCAGCTTTAATACCTTTTTCTTTCATAGATTTCGTTGCCTCTTGCATATCTTCGGGACTGAGAAATAGAACACCCCTTTTCTTTGGAGTTGGCTTAGGAGTTGGTTCAGGAATTGGATCAGGAATTGGATCAGAAAGTGTCCAATTATTTTCATTAGTCAACATATTATTCAATAAAATTTCAGCTTCATCTGGTGTTCTTTTCCTAAAAACACAACCAGCACAACTATCCAGGTGATCTCTGGAAGCATCGGTTAGTCCATTATAAAAGATATCAAGTATTTCATTTTTCTTAAGAGGATGATCAGGCAAAGCATTAAGTAATTGGAGAAGCCCCCCCCCAAGCTTGTGGGAGAATCTCTTCTTCAATTTGCAGAAAATTATATATTTCCCTTAAAGCAGCTTGTTTCTTATGAGAGGGGAAATATTTAGCAGAGAAGTAATAAATCATATCCTGGGGACTACGCACACAACCAGGATCAAGAGAATTAAACCATATCTTAGCATCACCCTTTAACGAGAACGGAAATAATTTAAGGATATATAATAGTGAGTTTTCTCATCATTAGTGAACAGGGTGGCTATATCATTTAATTTAGTAAGATGTGCCACAACAGTTTCAGATTCATAGCCATAGAAAGGATCAGATTCAACCAAAGTAATTATATCAGGGTCAACAGAGAATTCATAATCCATCCAAGATTATATTTCATTCTAGCATAAGCAGGATCATATTTCATTCTAGCATTTAAAGTTTTTTGTTTCAACTTAGCTAATAATTTCTTAAGATCACTCCTATCATTGCAAGCAAGAAAATCTCTAGCAGTTTCTTCATCCGTAACATAGCCCTCTGGCACAACAGGTAATTCATATCTAGGGGAGAATCTTCATCATCACTTTCAACAATATTATCAGTTTCAATAATTTCATTCTCTCTAGCCCTAGCAAGTTGTTCATCAAGAAATTCACCAAGTGGCACAGTAGTATCAAGCATAGAAGTAGTCTCATCATAAGTATCATGCATAGCAGAAGTGGCATCATCAATAACATGCGACATATCAGAATTAATAGCAGAAGCAGGTTTAGGTATCGCAAGCTTACTCAAAACAGAATGTGAATCAAGTGCAGAGCTAGATGACAGTTCCTTACCTCCCCTCGTAGTTGAGGGATAAATCTTGGCTCTTGAATCTTTCAAGTTCTTCATAATGATAAGCAAATATAAATCCCAAGTGACTCAAAGAATAGAGCTATGCTCCCCGGCAACGGTGCCAGAAAATAGTCTTGATAACCCACAAGTATAGGGGATCGCAACAGTTTTCGAGGGTAGAGTATTCAACCCAAATTTATTGATTCGACACAAGGGGAGCCAAAGAATATTCTCAAGTATTAGCAGCTGAGTTGTCAATTCAACCACACCTGGAAACTTAATATCTGCAGCAAAGTGTTTAGTAGAAAAGTAATATGATAGTAGTGGTAACGGTGGTAAAAGGAACGGTAGCAAAAGTAATATTTTTGGTGTTTTGTAGTGATGATAACAATAGCAACGGAAAAGTAAATAAGCGGAGAACAATATATGAAAAGCTCGTAGGCAATGGATCGGTGATGGAGAATTATGTCGGATGCGGTTCATCATGTAATAGTCATAACATAGGGTGGCACCGAACTAGCTCAGTTCATCAATGTAATGTAGGCATGTATTCCGAATATAGTCATACGTGCTTATGGAAAAGAACTTGCATGACATCTTTTGTCCTACCCTCCCGTGGAAGCAGGGTCCTATTGGAAACTACGGGGTATTAAGGCCTCCTTTTAATAGAGTACCGGACCAAAGCATTAACACATAGTGAATACATGAACTCCTCAAACTACGGTCATCACCGGGAGTGGTCCCGATTATTGTCACTTCGGGGTTGCCGGATCATAACACATAGTAGGTGAATATTGACTTGCAAGATAGGATCAAGAACTCTCATATATTGATGAAAACATAATAGTTTCAGATCTGAAATCATGGCACTCGGGCCCTAGTGACAAGCATTAAGCATAGCAAAGTCATAGCAACATCAATCTCAGAACATAGTGGATACTAGGGATCAAACCCTAACAAAACTAACTCGATTACATGATAAATCTCATCCAACCCATCACTGTCCAGCAAGCCTACGATGGAATTACTCACGCACGGCGATGAGCATCATGAAATTGGTGATGGAGGATGGTTGATGATGACGATGGCGACAGATTCCCCTCTCTGGAGCCCCGAACGGACTCCAGATCAGCCCTCCCGAGAGAGTTTAGGGCTTGGCGGTGGCTCCGTATCGTAAAACACGATGAATCCTTCTCCCCGAAAGTGAATATATGGAGTCAGGGTTGAGGTCGGTGGAGCGTCAGGGGGCCCACGAGGCAGGGGCGTGCCCCCCACCCTTGTGGACAGGTGGAGGCCCCCCTGACATGGATCTTCCTTCTAGTATTTTTTATATATTCCAAAATAATTCTCCGTTGATTTTCAGGTCATTCCGAGAACTTTTATTTATGCACAAAAATAACACCATGGCAATTCTGCTGAAAACAGAGTCAGTCCGGGTTAGTTCCATTCAAATCATGCAAGTTAGAGTCCAAAACAAGGGCAAAAGTGTTTGGAACAGTAGATACGACGGAGATGTATCATTCTCCACCAGCCGCTGATGGCTACAGCTACACCGGCGACCTGAAGGGGAAGGGGCCGGCCTGGAAGTGGTGAAGATCTGCCTTTATTCAATTTAATTTCAAGTTTTAGATGTAGTTTCAAGTTGTATGTTGTTTATGTGAACTTTGGTGGTCATTTGAACATACGGCCTTTTGGTGAAAGTGTGCTTGCCTATGTATGTTTGCTGATCTACGTAGTTTGATCAACGTTGCATAGTTTAGTATGGATATAGGGGATCGGATATGAGATACACGGATGTGGACGACGCTATTTGAGAACTACCTGTTCACTACCCGCGGACGCGTCCAGGCGTGTCCGCGGGCATTTGAGATGTTATATTTGTCCTTCGCAGTTGTAGATGCTCTAAAAAGGGTGACGAAGAGGAGGACCTTCTATTCATTAACAGGTGGGGCCCACGTCTCATTTGTCACATCAGTCGGTCAAAAAATTCGGTCTTCGCCATGTCAGCCCAACAAGTGGGACCAACTTATCATTTTTGTTGTTTTCACAGCTTATGAGACAATCAGTGCTCTCCATTATAGGTTAGGCCAGAGTTAATGGTTTTTTTTGTGCCTTAACATAAGTACGATACCAAGTTGTTACCTTAATCTTAGTTGTGATGGTTTTGAGTAAATAACTCTAAGTGTGTTTCCCGCAAAAAAAATTCTAAGTCTGTTTAACACTCTTTTAAGGTGCGAGTTGTGTGGGGAAGTGCATGGATGAACCCGGGTACATATGAACCCACTTCGGAAAACATATTTCTAAGAGAAAAATTCACTACATGTCATGGTTTTGTCACGGGAGATGTCCTCGTGAAAGGACTTAGTCGTGGAGCCATCGCTACGGGTTAGCTTAAAGGGGTTAAACCGGACAAGGGACACGAGAGTTTTATACTAGTTTGGCCCCTTACGATGAAGGTAAAAGCCTATGTCTAGTTGTGATGGGACTGCTGGGGTTTCGATGACCAGGGAGTGAATCCGCTTTGCCTGGCTCTCGAGTTGTTGTTGTGTGTTGTCCCTAAACCGCCGTCGGGTCATCCCTTTATATACATAGGTCGACGCCCGTCGGTTTACAGAGTCCCGAGGCTGGATCATCAACATGTCCAACTCGGTCTCTATCTCTCCTATCTTACAATACAAGTTACATGATAATGCCGGTTTACATCTACAGGCCTTAATCCGCCTTTGGGCATTGGGCCTTCGTAAAGCGCCACCATCCTTGGCCTTCATGGGATTCTAATCTTCATAGAGTTAACCCGGCCACTCTTGGCCGGTTTACGTCCAGTAGTAATATCCCCAACATTAGGCCCCAGATTGATTTGAACTTGTTCATATCAATCTTTCAACACTTAGAAAAATTCTTTCCCTTGCACCTCCGCATAGATCTTGTAAACCGCCCTGACATGATCCTCCGGATTTGTGGTAAACCGCCGTGATGTCATATATTCATTGAAGCCGAAGATGCCTTTTATTAATGAGCATCCAACCATCAAAGCGTTAAAGATCCATTTTTGAGCTCCTCGATTCTCGTGCCTGTCGATTATCTCTTCGCCTTATAAATAGCGCTGAGACCCCTTTTTCTGTTTCCTCCGCTAGCTCTTCATCTCTTCTTCCTCCTCGCGATGTCCCTGCGCCCGAACGCCGCCGCCGTCGTCGAACTTTGCCCCTGCCTCATCGTCGGCCGCTGCATCGACCTGACTAGACCAGAAAAGTGTGGCGCATCTCCTCCATTCCTGTAACACTGGTAAGCCCTCTCTCTTTCTGCCCTAGATCTTCGCCATTAGGGTTTGTATTCATCGGAGTTCATCGAAGTTCTAGAGTTGCTCTTCCTTGTTCTTCTTAGTAGCATCGTAGGCTAGTCTTAGATCTGCTTTAGCCCTTGCGCGACCGTAGCCAGAATCTCATTCTTCCTTATTAGATCACCCCTTTACATAGACAACAACTCTTCTGATTCTGACGAACTGGTTAAACACCTGAAGTTTGAATATATTCAAGTTTTCTGTCACCCCTTAGATCTGAAATCACCATATAAATCTATGAAACATGTTTCCCTCACTTAGATATTTTTAGATATGTATTCCTCACACCAATATAAGCGGTTTAACTTTTTGATGTATGATAATCCGGCAGGTACCATTAGTCCCCTTCTAAACCGCCGATTCATTTATACTCCGGTTTAATAAGATGCACGTACCTCTGCTTCTTTTCATTGCTTTGCCACTCATAAACACTCTGTCGTAGGCGGTTTATAACTTCCTCCGATTTATCAGTTTCACATGCTTGGATTCCTTTTCCCTCAACCTGTTGTACCTTATGCATCATCATTAATGAATCATAAATCGGCATTATGTTCTTCCCAGCTCTTCACTTGCAATGGCCAAACAGTTCTATTCCTGTAACTAGGTCCCTTCCCGGGTTACTGAGGAGCAACTGAACGGAATGGTCAAGATTGGCACCTTACCGAAGAAGAATGAGATCCGGTGGCGAGTTCCTGGGCTGGAAAATCCTCCTACCCCCAAACAGGGTGAAGTAGTGGTGTTTGTTGATCATATAAGACGTGGCTTTAAACCGCCCGGATCTAAGTTTTTTTGAGATGTACTTGCCAGCTTTCAGCTCCACCCTCAATACATTGGACCCAACTCAGTATCCAATATATGCAACTTTCAAGTTTTTTGTGAAGCGTACCTATAAGAAGAACCAACTGTTGAGCTGTTCCGGGATTTCTTCCATTTAAACCGTCGCACTGAATTTGTAGACGGGCCCAATACTGAACTTGGCAGCGTCTCTATTCAGAAAAAGGAAAGAGGTTGCGTTTTCTCATGCCAAACTTCACAGTCACCCAAAAGAGTGGAATCAAACTTGGTTTTATTGCAAAGACACCTCTCCTGAAGATGAGAACCCTCTGTTGGGTTATTGTGCTCACCGGCTTGCTAATACTCATCCACTTCCGCAATGACTAAGTTCCCAGGAACGGGCCTCGTACGCCCCTCAACTCGCCAAGCTTAGAGCCTTTATGGCCAACGGTTTAACAGGTGTGGACTTCGTCCGTTGCTGGATATCTTGGAGTATCCTGCCGTTAAGTCGCCGCGCCGGTTTAACGTGTGAGTACACTGGTGATGTACAAGACTCTCAACGTCATATCAATATTCAGCTAACAGATGAGGAAGTCACTGAATCTGTCAAGAAAATGTTGAATGAACCGGAAACTGTCTGCAGCAAGACCGGGTTAAGCCCCTTTTACACGCAAAACAAACCGCCCGCTGTAAGTATTGTCTGTACTTCCGCTTTACACCTGATATTTTTGGACTCTGCAGTCTTTGAATACCCTCTGCCCATTTTTAAACAGGGTGATGATCCATTCTGGAAAAAGAAACCTCAAGATAAAGCGGTAAAACATTCTCGTCCTAAGATGAAAGCCATCAAGAAAACCACAAAGAGGAAGGCACCTGAACGCATCGGTTTAGAGCTGGATGACGTCCCGGATGAACCGGACGCAGAGGTAGAACTTGATTCACTTGGTTCACTTTTCATGCATCTCATTGACAATGATATTTATCAGGAGGACGTTGAGGGAAGCCAAGCTGACGATGCAGAGGTAATTATCCTTTCCTCCGGTTTAGAATCTCTGCCGACACAAAAAATCCGTCAAGCAGTCCGGAAAGTAAGATTTTCTCACCCTCTTGCTCACTTGGACCCAAAATTTCTTTTGAAGAAGCAGCAGCACGAGGCTCGCCGCACAACCTGGCACAGCGGTCAAACGGTCACCTCATCGATATGCAGCCATGAGTGGATCCTTAGAATCCCAAGTGCCAGATACCTGCTGAGCCACCAGGTCCGAGTCACCGAAGCACTTAATTCGGCTTAAATTCATCTCCTTAGCCATCCGAAGGCCATGGAGCAAGGCCTCATATTCAGCTGCATTGTTAGTACAAGGGAACATTAAGCAGAGAACATAACAAAACTTGTCACCTCGTGGGGAAGTTAATATGACTCCATCCCCCGAGCCCTCCAATTGTCTGGACCCATCAAAATGAATAGTCCAGTACGTGTTATCCGGCTTCTCCTCTGGTGCCTGCAACTCTGTCCAATCATTAATGAAATCCACAGGTGCTTCTGATTTGATTGTTGTGCGACGCATATATTTTATCCCGTGAGGTCCAAGCTCAATAGCCCATTTGGCAATCTGGCCAGTCGCCTCTCTATTTTGGATGATATCTCCCAGAGGGGCTGAACTAACCACTATGATAGGATGACCTTGAAAATAATGCTTGAGCTTCCGGCTTGCCATAAAAACTCCATACACCAGCTTCTGCTAATGCGGATACCTCTGTTTTGATTCAATAAGCACCTCACTGATGTAATAAACCGGCCGTTGAACCGGATACTCCTTTCCGGCCTCCTTGCGCTCCACCACAATAGCCACACTAACAGCCCGGGCGTTAGCAGCCACATATAAGAATAAGTGCTCTTTATCAACTGGAGCCGCAAGGACCGGCAGCTCGGCCAACTGTCTCTTCAAATCCTCAAACGCTTTATCAGCCGCGTCACTCCAAACGAAATCATCCATTTTCTTTAGCATCTGATACAAAGGAATAGCCTTCTCCCCAAGCTGGCTGATAAACCGGCTTAAAGCTGCAATCCGGCCCGCTAAACGCTGAACATCATTGATACATGCCGGTTTAGCCTGGGACGTGATAGCTGGGATCTTTTCCGGGTTAGCCTCAATGCCTCTGTTGGACACCAGAAAACCCAAGAGCTTGCCTGCCGGAACACCAAAGACACATTTGGTCGGATTAAGCATCATCTTATAGACCCGAAGGTTGTCAAAAGTCTCTCTCAAGTCATCTATCAATGTTTCCTCCTTCCTGGACTTCACCACAATATCATCCACATAAGCATGGACATTGCGCCCAATCTGTTTATGAAGACAATTCTGAACACAGCAATGATAAGTCGCCTGGGCACTCTTGAGCCTGAAAGGCATAGACACATAGCAGAAGGCTCCAAAGGGAGTTATTGTCAGGACCCCGATTCTAAGTCACACCGATCTAGCCTGTAACACCTCATATCACTTTGCGGCCTCACACACGGTATTCCCATGGGTGTCGCCTTACCATGGCCCGGGACCGTTTGCTCCTTTTGGCTCACGTATATGATAGTGTCGCTAGCATCCATATGACAGAGAACCCGGGCCGACATGACTAGTCATGAACCCAAAGTGGCACTAACTTACGGGGACAGGCATACATGAATCAACATCGAGCATGTCGTTCAACAGTGTGTGAATCCGGGCTGTAGCACTGGGCTAACAGGACTCCGAGAACCCGGGCTGTTGCAGGCTAGGCAGGACTCCGGATGTCACCGCGTGACATTTCCCCGATGGGACAGACACAAGAACGAAGTGAATCACACGCCGGCCAGTCAAGTGCTCCGAAGCAGTAGTGCTGGGCTAGCAGGACTCCGGTGAACCAGGCTGTAGCGGACTACTATGGCTCATGGAAGCACAAGACTACATTTCCCATAAGAGAGGCTACTAAGAATAAACAACTAGGTTGTCGGATCCCACACATACCAAGCATTTCAATCATACACACAATATGCTCAATATGTGCAATACAACATGGCATCACAACAAGACTCTACGACTCAGAGTATTATTCATTAGGCTCCGAGGAGTGAGATATTACAAACATGGGTCTCATGACCCAACATACAGAGCATACAAGCAACAAGCACATGCGGAAGCTTAACTTGTCTGAGTACAGACAACTACAAATGAAGAAGGCTCAGAAGCCTGACTATCTACAAGACCCTCCCAAGGGTACAAGATCGTAGCTGAGGTAACAAGCTAAACGTCAAAGTCCACGTGGAACTACTAGCGAGACTGAAGTCTCTCCGCAAAACATAAATTAAGCAAACGTGAGTACAACTGTACCCAGCAAGACTTACATCAGAACTAACTACACATGCATCGGTATCAACAAAGGGGGTGGTGGAGTTTAACTGCAGCAAGCCAGCTTTGACTCAGTGGCTAACCTGAACTACGACTGCAAGTAACTCTTTTGAGGTGGCGCACACGAGTCCACAAATTCACCATACCAATACACCACTATGGATCCGCTCCCGTCTCCCTGCGAGAACGCCATCCATAGCACTCACGCTTATCTTGTGAGTTTTAGAGTATCCACTTTCACTTGTCTATGAACTATGCAAGGGGTCCAAGTTTCCATATCCGAGGAATCCGACTATTCGAATAGATAATGATAACCCTACAGGGTTGTACTTCTTCACACACGCTCTCGCCAGTTATCGCCCTATACACGTCATGTACCTCGGCAACCTTCAAGCGGAAACCGGGCAAGGGAGTCGGCCACGACCTGACTAACCAACAAGTCTCTGGTCCAGGTTTATCGCCTATTCGGGTTCCATCCACAAGGAGATCTGGCTGGGGTGTCGCTCACGGCCACAAACGATGTGTGCAGGGTTCCCAAGCCCACCATCCGGGTGCCACTTGGTACACCGTGCCACTGTGCCTAGTCTGTCCCAAGCCCACCTGTACCGGGTGCCACTTGGTAGACTACTAACACTACCTACAAACACCAGAAACTAGTTGCAACTCCTGGACAGAGATCGAGTTGATTAATAAGCCGAGAGGGGCCGAGTTACCAGAACCCAATGTGTGGTAGTAACTGTTCATGGATCACAAACACAGAACTCAGTTCCTGAGGACGGCTGCAATGAGACAACCCACCATGTACTCCTACATGGCCTCTCACCGCTACCTTTACCAAATCGTGTTCACACACTTAGCTCACACACAGTAGGACATGTTCATCACCATTCCAATTCATCCCCGATGAATCAGACCTGACTCAACTCTAAGCAGTAGCAGGCATGACAACAAGCATGAATGAGTAGGCACATCAGGGCTCAAACAACTCCTACTCATGCTAGTGGGTTTCATCTATTTACTGTGGCAATGACAGGTCATGCAGAGGAAAGGGGTTCAACTACCGCAGCATGCAACAGTTGAAATGTTGTTGTCCTAATGTAGTAAAGGAGAGCAGGAGCGAGAGAGTGGGATTGTATCGGAATGAACAAGGGGGTTTGCTTGCCTGGCACTTCTGAAGATATTATAGCTCTTCATCGGTGTCATCGAACTCATCGTCGGAAGCACGTCTATCGGGGGGAACAATCACCGGCAAACACAAAAAGAATATAATCAATGCAATGCACAATATGATGCATGATCATGACATGGCAATATGCTGTGATTTGAGCTAATGCATCTAGCTATGATTTAAATGAAGTTGGTTTGAATACATGATTCAAATTCCAACTCCATATATGATTATTTAAATGCCCTTTATTTGTTTTGTCCAAAATAGAGGACAAACATTGTTCAAACATGCATGAAAATGGTACAGATGATTCCTTGAATTTTTCTGATAATTTTTCATATATAAATCTTTCATTTGGAGTTATAGATAATTTCTATGATTTTTAGAAGTTTTGGGCATTTTCTGGAATTTCCTGAATAAACTTAAATCCAGAAAATGATTTATAGCGTCAGCATTGTGCAAGCATGATGTCAGCGAGTCAACTGACGCTGACCAGGTCAAACCTGACGACCGGGTCCCACATGTCATTGGCTCACTGTTAACTGGGAGTTAATCCCGTGTTGACTGGGATTTGACCCGCTGCGGGCCCGCCTGTCAGTGTCTGTTAGAGAGGGATTAGTGGTGATTAGCGCCTAACTAAGCGACCACGTCAGCCCGCCGGAGTTCGGCCGACGGCGACCTCAACTGCGGCGGAAACTCGCCAGAAAAACAGCTACAGGGCTCGGTTTTGCACGTGGTTTGCGTCTACGGATAGCTGAAAGTGCGCCGCATCCAACTGGGCGAGCGACAGTGGCTGGGGTGGCCTATACTCACCGGAGACGAGCCCGCGGCGGCGGCTGGAGTACGGGCTCGACGGCTAAGACACTACGGTGCATGCGAGGTCGAACGGACGGCAGTTCCGGGCTCCTGGGAGTGTTCTGAGGACGATAGCGTCCTCGGATGCGACATGCGTGGGCTCTCGCCATGACAGCGACATGGATGGCAGCGAGCAAGCTTTCGGTCATGGTGGGGCTACGGCCTAGAGGGCGAGCGCGGCCAGGGGAGAAGGGGGAGACGACGCGGGTGCTCACAGCGCGTCCGATGGCGTCGTCGGTGAGGTCAGGCGCGGTCGGGTTGCTGCGAATCAAAGACGACGACTGCCGGTGCAGAGGATGAAGATGAGCTCGATGGCGACGATGGGCTGCTCCCGCGCTCGGGGTCTTCGACTTGGAGAAGCTCTGGTCCAGGGCGGTGCTGCTGGACGTGGCAGTGGAGCTAGGGGTGGCCGAAGAGGGCGGTGGCAGCAAGCGGCGGCGGCGGGCGCGCTCGGGCAAACGAGAGAGGGAGCACCAGGGGAGAGGAGAGAGCTCGAGGGAGAGTGAGAGGGGTCGAGCGGTTCGGGATGACGTCGGGGCATTCACCCACGCGTCCAGGGGCTCGGCGGTAAGCAGGAGGAGGCGTGGCGCCTCGCGCGCGCGTGCGATGTCCCGCCTCTGCCTACTGGCAGAGGTTAGGGATGACTTGCAGGGGCCAGCTGGGCTGGGCCGGCTTGCTGGGCCGCAGGTAAGGCCAGGTAAGTGCTCTGCCTTTCTATTTTCTGTTTGTTCTGTTTTCTATTTTTTTGAAGTTTGTTTTAAGTTTGGTTTTCAAACAAACCAATTTTTATGCTTCTGAAAATTATTATGTGCACTTAGGAAACTAATTCAGAGCCACATGCAAAATTTCAAAATTATTGGGCTTATATCTATTTTATAGTAAATATAAATCCAAATCAAATAGCTAGTGATTTAATTCAAATGCCCAAGAATAATTATTTCTGTGATTCCAAAAATATTGGTTTGAGTTATAGCTCTTGCCAATATTTTTAGAGGTTAGCAGGAACATTTTGTTGGGCTCATTTGAAACAATTTTTAATGTTGATCATTTTTGTAAAAGACTTGTGAGGCTTTCCACTTTCCCCAATTCAACTTTCAATAAAATTTAAACATGATGCAACAAGATCAAGCAAGGAAAACAGGGGCTGAGCTAGGGCTGTGACAACTCACCCCTACTAAACAAGAATCTCGTCTCGAGATTCAAGACGTGAGGTAAGAAGACAGAGGGGTCATAAGGCTAACACAATCTTCATGATCCGATTGCCCTCATCGAAGATGTTGATTCATTGCTTCAAATTGATCTTGTCTGCCTTCTGGATCTTCATCCAACACGATGACGA
Organism: Triticum urartu; assembly: GCF_056163025.1. Classification (NCBI taxonomy): domain Eukaryota; kingdom Viridiplantae; phylum Streptophyta; class Magnoliopsida; order Poales; family Poaceae; genus Triticum; species Triticum urartu. The sequence continues at coordinate 541,338,924 of NC_141879.1, forward strand.
CAGAAGAAACTCTATAGGAATCGATCTTCTCGAAGATCAAACAACTCACGATCAACTTATGGGGTGAGATGTGGGAACATCTCTCGAGCTGAGACACAAAACACATATCGAGAGGGGAGGAAAGAAACAAATGACGAGGTTTCGATCTGGCAGGCTACAATTCCCCACTCGAATAAGATGGAGCATGAATTTCAAAGTAGCAAGGAGATATTTGCCATGATTTCACAACGTGATACCTTAAGGAAGGTGACTCGTAGAATTATCCCCTTAAGTGGCAAAAAGAATTACTTTTGATACAAGGATCATTGAAACTCTTTATACCAGCCTAAGGCAATTTACGAACGATCGTTTGACGGAGTACGGAAGAACGACATGCTCGGGCTAGAATGGATGATGTGGACTACCTTGTTGAAGACAACATAATGGATGATTTTGCTTATCATCAAAAATGGATGGGACCCATGGTAGGTCCGCTTTTGATGATGATCTTGGACAACAACTGCTGAGAAGGCGGATCATTGTGAAAGGGCACAATGGTGGGTGCAAGCTGGGGACAAAATGCAAATGTTGGGATTGATTATAGTAACTGGGGAGAACCCAATAGTAGAGAGATATTCCACTATCGGAGAGGTTATAGCATAACCGAGGAAACTGAAAGCATATCCCAATTAATGCCGACGATAAATCCTAGTGATTTCGCATGCTCTCAAGAACTTGAGCATTCCCATATTCAACAAGTTTTACTAATATCCGTGCCGAGGATCCTGGCAACACATCATACTACCATGATAAACGGTGATGGAGGATGCAGATGCAAAGAAGGACATCACTTTCTCAGATTTTTCCTTAGCAATGCCAAAGAAGCAAATCTGGATGATTGACCGAGAGACATTTAGCACTCCGCTTCTAATGTTCTCCTTGATGTACTAGGTACCATGATCAATGCTTAAAAGCATCAACATGGCCATCAAGTAAAGGTCGGACTTCGGGAGCACAAAAATCCATAAGGAACAACTTGTGGAATAAGTCATACGACATCCTCATGGGAAGTGACCAAATGGCTTAATCAAGATACTACAATAATAGTGCTTCCAGCTAGGTGCGTCCACTTCACTGGAATCTATATCATAGTTCTTGGAAGAAGTTTCAACCATCATATCTGCCTGAGATTCAAATCTGGATGGTAACAGGATAATTCAGACAACATGTCTGGAAAAGAAAGTTTGCAACACAATTCGACGAGATGGAGTTGCGAGATTCTCGGGAAATGAACTACGATAGCAAGCTCCAAAACATGAGCTGATTCTGCTACATACATGTGAGCACACTGTCCTAGACAAGCATGACCACATAGTAGTCTTATATTAAAACACTACCGAGTTCTGGTTGGGAACCATCATTGAAGATAACGAGGTCTTGTGCATGTCTGTCTGGGCCCTTCGGGAATAGCAGTTGAACTTCTTATCCTTGAACAAAATCAATCAGTGGCTTTGTGTGCTAGGAATACATATGGAATGGAGATGATAAATCTATCAAACCATAGAATACTTCGCACATGCGTGACTGACTTGGGATGATTCCAAAGGAAGCAAAAACAAACTTTCTCGAATTCACGGCGGCAACTTACATCAGATACACGTGAATTAGAGGAAGTCACTTCTCTCATCCAAACATATACCTCAGGGATGGGACTCGAAGGCATTGTTTACAAAGTTTCCAACACTAGCTTAATGTCCAGAAAAATCATGGAGAAAATAAGGATGTTATCGATGGCCTCAACAACAATTTATCCAGTTTTCCATATAAGTGGAATTCCATAATTATGTGAACAAGATGATAGTATTGGTCAGACCCAAGGATATAATGGTGTATGCTCGAGAAAACAACCACGAGTAAGACAACATTACGAGCATCATTGGTTCTGATTTGATTTGACGATAGCCCATGCTCAAATCAAAGACTGGATAAGACAATAGGCCCAACAACTGATCACAGGGACCAATCGATGAAGATATATTTCTTCAACTAACACACAACACAAGGATATCCCTTTGAAACGAACTAAATTATGTAAGCTTTTATCTTCCAACTCTCCAAGTTGTTGTTTATCTTAACCAACTAGCTCAGGGGTATCCATCACGGATTCTTGGAGAAGGAGTGGTTTACAAGAAACCAACTTGATCACGAACTCAACATAGCGGTCAGGTGACAACCTGGTAACACTTCTGAGAAGATATTCGGAAAATCACGAACCACCGATATGTTACTAAGCTCGGGAACAATCTTGCTTTTCAAGGAAAAACGATGTGATCAGAAGAGCGAGGGATTGACACAATCTTAACTCATTGATCGAAGGGTGCAGCAAGAAAATGGACTAGATAGCACAATCAATCTTAGAATAGTGGTCCAAAATCCAACACGCTAAGAATGTATTATTGTCCGTTAACTACCAAGCAACACGGTTGCTAGGAGTATTGATTTCACACCTGACGATTCACTTGTCGGCATTCCGGTTGCGACAACACGACACCGAGGAATGAATAATGATGGCGAGAAGTATCATTACGTCAAGAATTCATAAGAGAAGGTGCAATTCTCATGACGTTCCTGACATAAAGTGGGTAATACTTCAGGGTAGAATAGACCAAAAGCTTGATTGCATTTGATCTGCAGAATACAACTGCTTTGACTCAATCCTGGAAATGGATGAGGTACTAGAGCTTGTTTCTCCTAGTCATTCTGAAATAGAATGGCTTAACGAACCACAAGAATAATAAGCATCGATAACACAGATGCACAATTACTCCTGACTATCAATTGATAGACGATGGTCGAAATACAAATGAAGAGGGACAACTCAAGAGGGCATATATCTTTCTGAGTTGTGGATGCATAGATTAATATGTCAAACCAAGTTCAACAGGTTTCTTCCAGATAACCCATGCAGGAAGGTAGAACTGGCGTAATCACAATTATGAATGCAAAACTCCTCAAGAGTACTCTGATTGTGAGCTTTTGGTTCAACGAACTTCTGCCTTAATGGTTCATGGTACTTGGAAGAACGAAATACCATGGACCTCGAGGACTATCGCAAATGTTACTAATATCCTAAAGCAACTAACAAACACTATCAACATGAAGTAAGTAGGGTGAATCTCGGGTTCAAGAACCCAGGAGTAGAATACCTACTACTAAGTAGCATCGCGGGGTGCTCTCGAGAATGGTGGCCAGAATCATCACACTGGGAATATAAAGCATTGCTAGATTACTGGGTGGTACTCTAAGATACCCTATCATCACAAAAATAGTTCCAACATATATATCGAGGCAATGAAGTACCTCAACACACTCGTTAGTGTGGCTAATCTGGCCCAAAGGAACATCGGGAATGGAAAGAAGGGATTTGCAAATGCATCAGACTATTTAGAAACCTGGGATGACTCGGACAGCATAACGGCTGTAAATGCTCAAAGATATTTGAGTCATCCTGCAAAATGATGGCATAGCCACTCAACATCACAATAACAAGGTTCTGAGGCCAGCTATGAACAAACGAAAGTAGTAGAAGCTGAACTGAGACTTGAACTCAACAATCCTAGGCAACTACGGTTTAGTAACACGTCATCCTGAGAGATAGAAGAGAAGCCTAGTACTTAACCCCGTAGAAAAGATAAGATGACTCAGATCAGAAGGTCGTTAGGATAAGGAGTAAAAAGAGCCTTACGTTCCCATCCACAATCAATTCCCTTATATAACTAAAGCATTTCTAGACTCAACTTCGACCAGCTTGGCTTGGTAATCCTACAGGTAGTCAGCCTCTGATACCAAAGCTGTCAGGACCCCGATTCTAAGTCACACTGATCTAGCCTGTAACACCTCATATCACTTTGCAGCCTCACGCACGGTATTCCCACGGGTGTCGCCTTACCATGGCCCGGGACCGTTTGCGCCTTTTGGCTCACGTATATGATAGTGTCGCTAGCATCCATATGACAGAGAACCCGGGCCGACATGACTAGTCGTGAACCCAAAGTTGCACTAACTTATGGGGACAGGCATACATGAATCAACATCGAGCATGTTGGTCAGCAGTGTGTGAATCCGAGATGTAGCACTGGGCTAACAGGACTCCGGGAACCCGGGCTGTAGCTGGCTAGGCAGGACTCCGGATGTCACCGCGTGACATTTCCCCGAAGGGACAGACACAGGAACGAAGTGAATCACACGCAGGCCAGTCAAGTGCTCCGAAGCAGTAGTGCTGGGCTAGCAGGACTCCAGTGAACCGGGCTGTAGCGGACTACTATGGCTCATGGAAGCACAAGACTACATTTCCCCATAAGAGAGGCTACTAAGGATAAACAACTAGGTTGTCGGATCCCACACATACCAAGCATTTCAATCATACACACAATATGCTCAATATGTGCAATACAACATGGCATCACAACAAGACTCTACGACTCAAAGTATTATTCATTAGGCTCCGAGGAGCGAGATATTACAAACATGGGTCTCATGACCCAACATACAGAGCATACAAGCAACAAGCACATGCGGAAGCTTAACTTGTCTGAGTACAGACAACTACAAATGAAGAAGGCTCAGAAGCCTGACTATCTACAAGACCCTCCCAAGGGTACAAGATCGTAGCTGAGGTAACAAGCTAAACATCGAAGTCCACGTGGAACTACTAGCGAGCCTGAAGTCTCTCCGCAAAACATAAATTAAGCAAACGTGAGTACAAATGTACCCAGCAAGACTTACATCAGAACTAACTACACATGCATCGGTATCAACAAAGGGGGGTGGTGGAGTTTAACTGCAGCAAGCCAGCTTTGACTCAGTGGCTAACCTGAACTACGACTGCAAGTAACTCTTTTGAGGTGGCGCACACGAGTCCACAAATTCACCATACCAATACACCACTATGGATCCGCTCCCGTCTCCCTGCGAGAACGCCATCCATAGCACTCACGCTTATCTTGCGAGTTTTAGAGTATCCACTTTCACTTGTCTATGAACTATGCAAGGGGTCCAAGTTTCCATATCCGAGGAATCCGGCTATTCGAATAGATAATGATAACCCTGCAGGGGTGTACTTCTTCACACACGCTCTCGCCAATTATCGCCATGTACACGTCATGTACCTCGGCAACCTTCAAGTGGAAGCCGGGCGAGGGAGTTGGCCACGACCTGACTAACCAACAAGTCTCTAGTCCAGGTTTATCGCCTATTCGGGTTCCATCCGCAAGGAGATCTGGCCGGGGTGTCGCTCACGGCCCCAAACGATGTGTGCAGGGTTCCCAAGCCCACCATCTGGGTGCCACTTGGTACACCGTGCCACTGTGCCTAGTCTGTCCCAAGCCCACCTGTACCGGGTGCCACTTGGTAGACTACTAACACTACCTACAAACACCAGAAACTAGTTGCAACTCCTAGACAAAGATCGAGTTGATTAATAAGCCGAGAGGGGCCGAGTTACCGGAACCCAATGTGTGGTAGTAACTGTTCATGGATCACAAACACAGAACTCAGTTCCTGAGGATGGCTGCAATGAGACAACCCACCATGTACTCCTACATGGCCTCTCACCGCTACCTTTACCAAATCGTGTTCACACACTTAGCTCACACACAGTAGGACATGTTCATCACCATTCCAATTCATTCCCGATGAATCATACCTGACTCAACTCTAAGCAGTAGCAGGCATGACAACAAGCATGAATGAGTAGGCACATCAGGGCTCAAACAACTCCTACTCATGCTAGTGGGTTTCATCTATTTACTGTGGCAATGACAGGTCATGCAGAGGAAAGGGGTTCAACTATCGCAGCATGCAACAGTTGAAATGTTGTTGTCCTAATGCAATAAAGGAGAGCAGGAGCGAGAGAGTGGGATTGTATCGAAATGAACAAGGGGGTTTGCTTGCCTGGCACTTCTGAAGATATTATAGCTCTTCATCGGTGTCATCGAACTCATCGTCGGAAGCACGTCTATCGGGGGGAACAATCACCGGCAAACACAGAAAGAATATAATCAATGCAATGCACAATATGATGCATGATCATGACATGGCAATATGCTGTGATTTGAGCTAATGCATCTAGCTATGATTTAAATGAAGTTGGTTTGAATACATGATTCAAATTCCAACTCCATATATGATTATTTAAATGCCCTTTATTTGTTTTGTCCAAAACAGAGGACAAACATTGTTCAAACATGCATGAAAATGGTACATATGGATTCCTTGAATTTTTCTGATAATTTTTCATATATAAATATTTCATTTGGAGTTATAGATAATTTTCTATGATTTTTAGAAGTTTTGGGCATTTTCTGGAATTTCCTGAATAAACTTAAATCCAGAAAATGATTTATAGTGTCAGCATTGTGCAAGCATGACGTCAGCGAGTCAACTGACGCTGACCAGGTCAAACCTGACGACCGGGTCCCACATGTCATTGTCTCACTGTTAACTGGGAGTTAATCCCGTGTTGACTGGGATTTGACCCGCTGCGGGCCCGCCTGTCAGTGTCTGTTAGAGACGGATTAGTGGTGATTAGCGCCTAACTAAGCGACCACGTCAGCCCGCCGGAGTTCGGCCGGCGGCGACCTCAACTGCGGCGGAAACTCGCCGGAAAAACAGCTACGGGGCTTGGTTTTGCGCGTGGTTTGCGTCTACGGATAGCTGAAGGTGCGCCGCATCCAACTGGGCGAGCGACAGTGGCTGGGGTGGCCTATCTCGTCGAAGACGAGCCCACGGCGGCGGCCGGAGTACGGGCTCAACGTCTAAGATGCTACGGTGCATGCGAGGTCGAACGGAGGGCAGTTCTGGGCTCCTGGGAGTGTGCTGAGGAGGATAGCGTCCTCGGATGCGACGTGCGTGGGCTCTCACCATGGCAGCGACATGGATGGCGGCGAGCAAGCTTTCGGTCATGGCGGGGCTATGGCCTAGAGGGCGAGTGCGACCAGGAGAGAAGGGGGAGACGACGCGGGTGCTCACAGCGCGTCCAATGGCGTCGTCGGCGAGATCGGGCGCGGTCGGGTTGCTGCGAATCGAAGACGACGGCTGTCGGTGCAGAGGACGAAGATGAGCTCGATGGCGACGATGGGCTGCTCCCGCGCTCGGGGTCTTCGACTTGGAGAAGCTCTGGTCCAGGGCGGTGCTGCTGGACGTGGCGGTGGAGCTAGGGGTGGCCGAAGAGGGCGGTGGCAGCAAGCGGCGGCGGCGGGCGCGCTCGGGCAAACGAGAGAGGGAGCACCAGGGGAGAGGAGAGAGCTCGAGGGAGAGTGAGAGGGGTCGAGCGGTTCGGGACGACGTCGGGGCATTCACCCACGCGTCCAGGGGCTCGGCAGCAAGCAGGAGGAGGCGTGGCGCCTCGCGCGTGCGTGTGTTGTCCCGCCTCTGTCTACTGGCAGAGGATAGGGATGACTGGCAGGGGCCAGCTGGGCTGGGCCGGCTTGCTGGGCCACAGGTAAGGCCAGGTAAGTGCTCTGCCTTTTCTATTTTCGGTTTGTTCTGTTTTCTATTTTTTTGAAGTTTGTTTTGAGTTTGGTTTTCAAACAAACCAATTTTTATGCTTCTGAAAATTGTTATGTGGACTTAGGAAACTAGTTCAGAGCCACATGCAAATTTTCAAAATTATTGGGCTTATATCTATTTTATAGTAAATATAAACCCAAATCAAATAGCTAGTGATTTAATTCAAATGCCCAAGAATAATTATTTCTGTGATTCCAAAAATATTGGTTTGAGTTATAGCTCTTGCCAATATTTTCATAGATTAGCAGGAACATTTTGTTGGGCTCATTTGAAACAATTTTTAATGTTGATCATTTTTGTAAAAGACTTCTGAGGCTTTCCACTTTCCCCAATTCAACTTTCAATAAAATTTAAACATGATGCAACAAGATCAAGCAAGGACAACAGGGGCTGAGCTAGGGCTGTGACAGTTATGAAGGTTGTCTTCTCCTGGTCCTTAACTGCCATTTTAATCTAATGATAACCAGAATAAGCATCCAGAAAACACAAATGGTCACAACCCGCCGTAGCATCAATAATCTGATCAATATGCGGGAGAGCAAAGGGATCAGCTGGACAGGCCTTGTTCAAATCTATGTAATCCACACACATATGCCAAGTGCCATTTTTCTTAAGCACCAGCACCGGATTAGCTAGCCACTCAGGGTGAAAGACCTCCACAATAAACCCTGCTGCAAAAAGCCGGGCTACCTCCTCACCAATATCCTTACGCCTCTCTTCGTTGAAGCGGCGGAGAAACTGCCTGACCGGTTTGAACTTAGGATCTATATTAAGGGTGTGCTCAGCGAGTTCCCTCGGTACACCTGGCATGTCAGAAGGCTTCGATGCAAAGATGTCCCGGTTCTCACGGATGAACTCGATGAGCGCGCTTTCCTATTTCGGATATAGGTTAGCGCTAATGCTGAACTACTGAGATGAATCGCCAGGAACAAAATCAACCGCTTTAGTGTCTGCAGCCGATTTAAATTTCAGCACCGGATCATGCTTTGTAGTTGGCTTCTTCAGAGAAGTCATATCTGCCGGATCAACATTGTCCTTATAAAATTTCAGCTCCTCGGTGGCACAAACCGACTCAGCATAAGCCGCATCCCCTTCCTCACATTCTAAAGCAATCTTCCTACTTCCATGTACCGTGATGGTCCCCTTATGACCCGACATCTTAAGCTGCAGATAAACATAACACGGCCTCGCCATGAACTTAGCATAAGCCGGCCTTCCGAACAGGGCATGATATGGGCTCTTGATTTTCACCACTTCAAAAGTCAAAGTTTCTGATCTTGAATCATGATCGTCTCCAAAATCCACCTCTAGGGCTATCTTGCCAACTGGGTATGCCGATTTACCAGGCACCACTCCATGAAAGATGGTGTTCGACGGTTTAAGACTCTTGTCTGTCAGCCCCATGCGACGGAAGGTATCATAGTAAAGGATATTGATACTGCTCCCTCCATCCATAAGCACTTTGGTGAACTTGTAGCCCTCGACTTGAGGTGCCACTACTAAGGCCAGATGACCCGGATTATCATCCTGGGGCGGATGATCTTCTCAACTCCATAAAATGGGTTGTTCAGACCAGCACAAATACTGAGGCACCGCCGGTTCAACGGAGTTCATGGCCCTCTTGTGAAGCTTTTGATCGCGCTTACACAAGCTAGTGGTAAAAACATGATACTGCCCACTATTCAATTGCTTTGGATTGCTCTGGTAACCCGACTGCTGCTGCTGATTCCCCTGATGGTTATAACCTCCGTGATTGCCCTGGTTACCTTGATTACTGTGTCCAGCTTGATTACCTTGCAATCCTGAACCGGAGCTGCTGCCTCCGTAACTCGGCCCATGAAAACCACCTCCTGAACCGCCAGGCGGGCCATTGTCGTATTGAAACATATTGGAATTTTTGAACTCCCGCATGATGAAACAATCCTTCCAAAGAAGCGAAGCTGGCTTCTCCTTCGATCCGTGCTTTGGACAAGGTTGATTTAGTAGGCGCTCCAGATTGGGGCCTAACCATCCACCCCTCTGGGGTGGTTTACCCTTATGATGCTGACCGTTATCCCGAGCGTTGGTGTTAGCCACAAAATCCAGGCTATTGTCCGCTTTGCGCTTACCATTGTTCCCATGACCTGTCGGGTTATGCTACTGCCCCTTGGCACTGTCGTTCTTTTTCCCTTTCCCTGGTTTGTCCTCTTCAGAATCAGGGTCCTTGGTACTATCTGAATCGGCGTATTTAACCAAAGCGGCGATAAGCGTTGACATGTCATTACAGTGACGTTTGAGCCTTCCCAACTTCAGTTTTAATGGCATGAACCGGTAGTTGCCCTCCAACGTCAAAATTGATGTATCTGCATTGATGCGGTCTGATGAATTCAAAATAGCTGAGACTCGCTTCACCCAATGGGTCGTAGATTCCCCATCCTCTTGAACACAAGCGGCTAGGTCCACAATTGACATGGGCTGCTTACATGTATCCTTGAAATTCTGGATAAACCGGCTCTTTAACTCGGCCCATGACGCAATGGAATTAGCTGGTAGACTCTTTAACCAGGTACGGGTCGTTCCTTCCAACATCATGGTGAAATACTTAGCACACACCGCTTCATCCACATCCAGCATCTCCATTGCCATCTCATAACTCTCAACCCATGATTCAGGGGGTAAATCGGCAGTGTAATTGGGCACCTTGCGAGGGCCTTTAAAATCCTTGGGCAGTCGTACATTATGCAAGGCCAGGGTGAGGCATGGCACCCCCAAAGAACTGAAGACCACACCTGGCTCCATTGAGGTGGTCGGACGAACCGGAGTAGGCTGACGAGCTGCGTGCTGAGCTGCTAACTCGGCCTCTCGACGTGCTCGGCCATGATCCACCACATCTTGTGCATTAGCACCACCACCTGCCGGGTTACGGTGACGCGCACTGCTTGACACAGCCGGTTCATCAATATGCCTGTTGTAGCTCCGGCTTGGACGGGGGGTGGAATGGATCCTCTCACGACTATGCGAATAAGCCCGCTGGTGGGTTAAAGCCGTTTGGAGGAGTTCCCTCGCCCGTCATGTCTCAACCGCCACCGATGACTTTCCTTCGATCGGGAGAGCTGCCAATCGTGAAGCGGCGGCCATAATGTTATCCAACGGGTTGGAGTAATGCCCCGGGGGCGTCGGAACGCGTTGTGGCACAATGTTGTTCTGACGAGGCGGGTCCATCATGCGCGTCTGAACCGGTGCTCCTGTTACCGGTGCCTCAGTCCAGTTTACCACTGGCTGGTTACTCATTCCCGCTCTGGGCGTGTTGAAGAGGTTCCTTGCCTCCAAGGCTGACGGAAGGCGCTATTGGTATCTTCTTCTCATGACATCATCCGACGCGCTCCGATCCAGCATAAGCCGGTACGCCTGAGCCTCCAATCCGGCCCGCTCTGCAGCCATCCTGGCGTTTTCTGTTGTCAGGTCCGCTTTAGCTTGAGTTATCTGATCCTTCACCTTTGCAATCTCCGCGTTGTGCTAATCCCGGTTTGCCGCGTCCACCTCCGCTGCTAGTAACGTTGCTAAAGTGTTGAACTGATCAGACAAAACCTGAGCCGGAGGCGGTGCAAAGCCCCCTGCTCCCGCCGGCGTTGCTGTTGCTGAACCGGAGATCATTGCCGCGGCGGTAGAAGAGTGTTGCGCTGGGTGTGTACCGGCCATGAAGACCGCGACCCGGCTTCGCAAATCGAGGGGGTCCGGAATACTGTTGCCATCGGAACCTCCACTAATCCGGCCATCCTGTAGTTGGTACAGGGACTCGGTCTCTCCGGTTGAAGACTCGTCGTCGGAACAGATAACGGTTTCTCCATCAGATGCCGGTCCATCCTCATATTCCGCTCCATGGATGACACCTACGAAAACATGCCTTGCTGCGGGCTGAACCTGGGCCGGGCTTGCACGCTGAGCCGTCTCAATGATGTCGGTGCAGGTGTCCAGCTCAGAGCCCGGTTCGGCGATCTTGCCGATGAAGACGTGAATCCCACCAAAGGGGACCCGGTACCCGTATTCAATTGAACCGGCCTCGGGACCCCATCCTGCGTCGTCGATGTAGAGCCTGCCGCGACGACTTTTAGTCATCCGGCCCACAGCGTATCCCTTGAGCCCTTCGAAGCTGCACTTCAAGAACTCAAAACCATCGTGCGATAGCCCCACAGTGGGCGCCAACTGTCATGGTTTTGTCACGGCATATGTCCTCATAAAAGGACTTAGTCGTGGAGCCATCGCTACAGGTTAACTTAAAGGGGTTAAACCGGACAAGGGACACGAGAGTTTTATAGTAGTTCGGCCCCTTACGATGAAGGTAAAAGCCTATGTCTGGTTGTGATGGGATTGCTGGGGTTTCGATGACCAGGGAGCGAATCCGCTTTGCCTGGCTCTCGAGTTGTCGTTGTGTGTTGTCCCTAAACCGCCGTCGGGTCGTCCCTTTATATACATAGGTCGACGGGCGTCGGTTTGCAGAGTCCCGAGGCTGGATCATCAACGTGTCCAACTTGGTCTCTATCTCTCCTATCTTACAATACAAGTTACATGATAATGCCGGTTTACATCTACAGGCCTTAACCCGCCTTTGGGCCTTGGGTCTTCGTAAAGCGCCACCATCCTTGGTCTTCATGGGCTTCTAATCTTCATAGAGTTAACCCGGCCACTCCTGGCCGGTTTACGTCCAGTAGTAATATCCCCAACACTGCAAGTCCTCATACTCGTCGCTTTAGCCACATTTCTCCCCGTACTTGCAAATACCCGAAATGCAGTCCTACAACTTGTCTCAGCGGTTCATCTATGGTCCAAAATACCGTTTGCTCTACGTATCTGTTGATCTGGCTATTGACTGGTGCGTCCACGCGGGCTTTGACCGCCACCTCACTACCGTACGCCCTGGGTCGCTCGATTCGGGGAAATGCGGGGGGGGGGTTGCAAAATCGCTGAATTTACATTGTTCCCCCCGTCTGGTTGGACCGCGTGTCACCTGGTCGGTCGCCAGGGAATAAAGCATTACCCACCTGGTCAGACTGATCCATCCACCTGGTCGGACCCGACCAGACTGAGTCGCTCCGCTCCCCTGCTCTGCTCCGCTCCTCCCCTGCTTTGTTGTCACTGCCGAGGTGCCTCGCCGGGCCTGGCGGTCTTTGGCGACGCCCGCAATGAGCTCGTCGTCGGACGCCGAGCCGCCGCCGACTGCTTCGTTTGGTAGGGGACTGTGTGACGTCCCTCTCGCTCCCTCCCGTCATCAGGATCATGCCTCGCCGCCAATGTATGGTACGTCGCCGTCGTCACCACCTTCTCTGCCCGATCTGTCCGTTTTAGCTCCGGGAAAGAGTGCGTGTCCTACTCAATTGCGCATACGGGATAGGGTTTAGGGTTCTTGACCCTCTTTTTTGTCAGGGATGGGGTGCGCATGGTAGGGTTTTAGTCGTGGATGGTGAAGTTAGTGGCAGATCCAAATTAGGGTTTCATGAGGCCTTTCGGTAGGTTCTTTGTAGATGAACTATGATTGTACAGAGGTGATTAAGGTTTTGATTGCTCGAATTGTTAGGCAAAGGGTATGCCCTGTTTTTTGGCTGTATATGTTAGCTTAAATTAGGTTACATGCGTCGAACATATGTTGTTTTGTTAATGAGATGACTGTTTGTTTGCCAGATCCCCTAAAAGAACAGGCTTTTGGATGTGAAAGGTCATACATTTGTTACTTGATATGCCATGAATTCCATCATTTTGTTGTGGAAATGTCTGAACTTTCAGTGTCTGAACCTGTCTAAATTATCTATTTCTGAACCTGTCTGAAAATTGACATTTTGGTTAGATTGGTGTAGTTACACTGAGCCATTTGTAGCAAAGATGCTTTCAAATACATAGTTGAACATGTAATTTTGGTTAGGTTGGGTCATGTCTTCAAGTGGCTAAACATTTTTGTCTGAACATTGATAGTTTTGTTATTACTATCTGAACATTTTTTTGTCTGAACACTGATAGTTTTGTTAGACTGGTGCAGTTACATTGTGTCAATTTCCTAGCTCAGATGCTCTCAAATAGCATGGTTGTGTCACCGTGTAGTTGCATTGTCTCTTCCCCTATGTTATTATTGTATGTCTGGACATTTTGTCATTTCATTTTGTTTTGCAGGCCCCCTAAGCAACCACTTCTCTGTTGAGGTCATACATGGTGGCTATTTCCCATGTGTAGGCAAGCATAGGGGTTATCACAAGGGCCACTCCATTTGGTATGACTACTGTGATGTAGATAATTGGACACCTACAGTTGTTGCCAGTCTGGTGGAGGAAATTGGGTATGAGTTTGAGGGTGGGATAAGGGCTTACTGGTGTGTTCCTGGACTGACAGTGTATAAGAATGGCTTAAGAGAAATTAAGTTGGGGGACAACACAATGACAGAAAACATGAAGGATTGTGTTCTCAATGGGAACCATTTCCAGCAGATATTTCTTGATCATGATGACAGTATGAGGTCATATATTTCCCCTATTACAGTTCATTCTGATGATGAGGATCCTCCTCAAGCCAAATTCAGTGGCCTGAGGCCTAAGAAGGAGCAAGTGCAAGAGGAGCAGTCACATCAATTGCTAGTGCAAGAGGATCATTCTGACCAAGTGCAAGAGGAAAATGTTGATCAAGTGCAAGTGTTACAGGAGCAGGCTGAGCAAGATCAATTGTATGATGCAGAAAGTGAGGAAGAGTCAGAATAAGAGGAGTACATACCAGGTCCTCCTCAGCCAGGAGAATATATTCATACATTTCAATTTGAGTCCATGGGTAGAAGGAAAACCTGTAAGGTTTTAAACATGGATGCAGAAGATGGAATTGGTGATTCAGCAATGAGATCTTCAGCAATTCATGATTCTGATGAAGATTTCAATCCACAACTTGTTGATTTAGATATTGATCTGCAAGATGATGATGACTTGTTTGACAGAAATGTTGATTGTGATAAAGGTAAAGGTTTAGCAGTCCAAGAAGAACCTGATGATCCAGTTGAAGATCTGGACCTGTGTTTGCCTTCTTCTGATGAAGATAAGGTTAAGCTCAATTTCAAATGTTTCAAAGAAGAAGACCTGTCTAAACCAGAGTTCCAAGTGGGACAGACATTTGCAAGTGTTGAATTACTGAGGAAAGCTATCAAAGAGTACAGCTGTAGGGAAAGGGTTGACATTAAGTGCCCCAGAAATTATAGGAAAAGACTGCAAGCCATTTGTGAAGAAGGTTGCCCTTGGTCTTTGTTTGCATCATTTGATTGCAGAACAAAATGCTTGATGGTCAAGAAATATAACCCAAAGCATACTTGCATAAAGAAATGGTCTGTGAAGTCGTTCACTGCTCCATTCATGGCAGGAAAATATATTGATTCTTTCAGAGTAGATGAAAACATGAACATGAAATTTTTTGCTAGGGTGGTTCAGAAGGACTGGAACATGACAGCTACAAGGAGCAAATTTAGAAGGGCTAAGAGACTAGTGAAGAAGGTCCTTGAAGGGGATGAGTTAGAGCAGTACAGCAGCATGTGGGATTATGCATAAGAAGTTAGAACATCAAACCCAGGTAGCTCTTTCTATGTGGGTGTCAATGATTATTTGGAAGTTGCTATTTCTCTCTGGATGCCTGCAAAAGGGGTTTCATGCAAGTCTACTGGCCTGTCATATGTTTAGATGGATGTCACCTGAAGAGCAAGTATGGAGGTGTTATGCTGTGTGCTATTGGGATGGATCTCAATGACTGCATTTACCCTCTGGCATTTGCAGTTGTGGAGGTAGAGAACATTGATACATGGAAATGGTTTTTGTCAAACCTGAAGAGTGACTTGGGAATACTCAATACAGAGCCATGGACTATTATGTCAGACAAGCAAAAGGGGCTGATCAAGGAAGTGAGGCAGCATTTTCCTGATTCAGAGCACAGACATTGTGTCAGGCATATATGGCAGAATTTTCAGCAGACACACAAAGGAGATGTACTGAAGAACCAGTTATGGAAGTGTGCAAGGAGCACAACACCTGAACTGTGGGCTGCAAACATGGAGGAACTAAAGGCCATGAGCTTGGAAGCCTACACATGGCTTGAGCAACTACCACCAAACACTTGGGTCAGGGGTTTCCAAAGAGATTTGCCTAAGTGTGATATCCTTCTGAACAACAACTGAGATGTTTTCAACAAATATATCCTTGAGGCTAGGGAGATGCTGATCAGATCAATGGTTGACAAGATCATGGTCAGATTCTACAATAAGAGAAAGGAGGCAGAGAACTGGCATGGCTCTATATGCCCAAAAATAAGGAAAATAGTTGAAAAGAATATTGAGCTGTCAGCTACATGCATGGTTTCAAGGGCTGGTGATGGCATTTTCCAGGTTGACAAAAAGAACATGACATACATTATTGACATCAAGGAAGAGATTTGTACATGCAAGAGGTGTGATATTAGTGGAGTTCCATGTCACCATGCAATTGCATGCTGCAGACATGAAATAATTGACCCTGAGACTTTGGTGCACTCCTGCTACAGTATTGAGGCATTCAAGCTAGCATACCCACCCATTATCAAGCCTTGCAGAGATCGGAGAGAGTGGGAGAAGATGAATGGGTGTGAAATCAAGCCACTGTCTATGAAAAAAAGTAGGGAGTCCTTCAAACAAGAGTAGGAGAAAGTAGTCTTATGAGATTGAAAACAAAGATGGAACCAAGGTAATGACTAGACATGGAGTTAAAATAGCATGCTCCTACTGCCATGAACAGGGCCATAATATCAAAGGATGCAATGTGAGAAAGGCTGGCATTTTGCCAAAGAAACAAGTGAGAAGGGGGCCAAGGGCTATACCTGATGATGTGTCAGATGATGACCAACAAGCTGCTGGACAAGTACCACATGTTGCTCAAGAAGAAGGCCAACTCCCACAGCAGGAAGTCAATCTAACACAAGATGGTGGCCAACTAACACAGGATGAGGTTAATCTAGCAGAAGATGATGCCCAAGTACCACATCAGGAGGTCAATGTAACACAAGATGATGGCCAACTCACACAGGAGGAGGTCCATGCTGCTCAAGAAGATGAAGAATATGATACACCAGTTGTATTTCAGGCAAGTGTCAGATCTTTTGTCCACTTCTTATCAGTTGTGTCCAATCAATTAAAGTGTAGAATGCTTCATAGGATGCTAGGATGCTTATCAGTTGTGTCCACCTCTTGTCTTTAAATAAGTGCAGGACTTTGGATGTACAATGCTTCACAGGATGCAGCAAGCTAGACCAGTGCTTAGAGATTACAATGAAACCACTGTGCCAGATTCAGCATTTATCTCTATGGCAGCTAATTCTCAAGCTACAACACATACAACAACAGCTACAACTGATGGGAGCCTGACCATGAAACTGTTGAAGATGAAGAAGGACAAAGAAAGGCAGATGGTAGCCAGAAAAGATGCAGCACTAGAGGCCATGAATGAGTTGGCAGAGAAAATAGCAGAGGAGGTAGAAGCAAAAAGGCAAGAAATTGCTCTCAGGAAAGTAGAGAAGGCAGCAAGAAGAAGAAGAGCAGCAAAAGACAAGAAGTCTGAGGAAATAGCAGCAAAGCAGCAAGCAACAGCAGCAAGGAAATCTGCATTCCAACAAGAGAAGTAAGCAAAATCAATTGAAGCAATTGCAGCTAAAGCATAGGCAGCACTTAAGAGAAAAGAAGAACAAGAAGCAAAGAGAGCAGAGGCAGCACTTAAGAGAAAAGAAGAATAAGAAGCAAATAGAGCAGAGGCAGCACTGAAGAGGAAGGAAGATCAAGAAGCAAAGAGAAAACAGCAAGAAGAGGCCAAGAGAAGAAGAGCTGAGGAGAAGAAGCAAGCAGGGCCAAGTGGACATGTGCCCAAGAAGCAGAAAAGGGTCAATATGTTTGATGAGTTTAGATGAATCAGTGTTGTTGCACTTGCAGTCATCTGATTTTTTGTCAAAAACTTCAATCTGGGTGCTTGAAACTGTTCAAATGTACCAGCTATTCAGTGTTTGAAAGTATTGAAATGTAGTTCAATCATTGGCTCATTTAGTTAACTGCATTTTTGACTAAAATTTATGCAAGTTAGTACTCATCTCAGCTGAATGTTTTGACTGAAATTTATGCAAGTTAGTACTCATCCCAGGTGTAGTACACTAACTTGTAATGAAAATTAATTTTTGATTGAAAAAAGATAAAAAAATGGTTGGCCTAAATGTAACTAGGTTTTAGTACTAACATGTAGTGAAAATGAATTTTTGATTCGAAAAAACAAAAAATGGTTGGCCTAGGGCTCGAACCCAGGCCTGTGGTATGAAGAGATGCGTGCAATGCCAGTGGGATAGTACTAGTAGTCTGATCAAATGCTACTTAACACACCCCTTATTATTTCGTGGTGGCCCTCAGGTCCAGCGTTCGTTGCACATTATGTATGGTGATCGTGCACTGTGTTGTCTGCATGCCGTTTTGGTTTCTCCCCCTCTGTCTTTAAGCCCACCCACCCACCCGCCGCTCTCCACTCGCCACTCGCCACAGTCCACCCACGTCGCCTCGGTTTCTTCTCGCTCAGTCAAGAAACCCTTGCCGCCGCCGACATGGAGAACAGCCCCGCCTGGCAGAGGGTTATTGATGACCTCGCCGACGACGACAAGGCGATGCACGCGGACCTGACGGAGATCGGGAAGTGGTTCCCGAGCATTGCCATGCTGCGTCACCATGCGTGTGGCCTCCTCAAGGTGATGACTGACGACGAGCTGGACCGCGCATGCATCGACCGCTTTGGTATCCATCCTGCGCTCGTCCTCCGCTTTGCGATGGAAGAGATGCGCTCCGACGACCCGAGCCAGCGAGCCCGGTGGTGGATGTACCGGTCCGCCACCGCGCCGCGGTAGCCGGATCCGTCACGCGTTGTCTCGCGAGCGGAGCGCGTCCACAACGTCGACCTAGCCGTCCCCGCGCCTGTCAACACGGCCTACTGGGACTACTACCAGCCCGATCTCCTCGGGCGCGACGGCGTCTCCGATTACATCTCAACGGACTCAGAGTATGACTCTGGCTCCGACGACGACTCTGGCTATGCCGCCGACTCGTCTTGGTCGACTGGCGAGCCGGACATATCGGTGGTTGTCATCTCTGACGATGAGACGGGGGAGCCAGAGGAGGCGGAGGAGCCGAAGGTCCAGATGGTGGAGCCAGTCCTCGACGCGAAGGAGGGTGATAAGAAGCGCCCAATCGACGTCGACCTGCTTCCAGAGGTGGCAGAGAATAACAAGAAGAAGGAGGTTGCAAAGGTTGCAGTCATGGTCAAGCAGGAGGTGGAGGTGGTCTTGGCACTTGAAGCACATGCAGAGGTGGCAGAGAACAAGAAGAAGAGGAAGATGCCTGAAGAAGGTGCAACTGGGGTTCGCCGGTCAGAGTGCCTGAAGAAGATCAACAACTGAAATGTGGGCTGAAGAAGTGAAGAAGGTGGTTAGTTAGGTATGCTGGAAGTATACTATTTTCAGCATATAAGTTATAAGTAGAGATGTTTGGTTAGGTGTGCTTGTATAATGTGAGCACATAAGTTAACTATTACTGTCTGCTGGTCTTCTTTTGGTAATGTGATGTTATGGCTACTGCTGAACTTTATATTTGTGGACAAGTACTATGAAATGCATCTTCAGTTGTCAGTTACTATGTTGAGCAACTGTTGTTGTCATTGTTGCTGTCATCTTTAGTTGTTGTCAGTTACTATGTTCAGCAATTGTTTCAGTGTTGCTGTCATTGTTAGGTATGTTGAATGTTGTCAGCTAACTGAGTGTTGATGTTTAACTGAATGTTGTCAAATTTCAGTTAAGCATTTCTGTCTTTTGTCAACACCAAATAAACATCAACTAAATGAATTTTGCAGTTATTATCTATGTCATTCAATATTTAGTTAGTCATCTCCAACTGGAAATTTGTTATCTATGCATATGTGGTTAGCTGTTGCATAAATAAATTCACTTGAATACCAAAACCATCAACTGGAAATTGAGCATCTAGTACAACATCAGTTCAATCAAATTCATTAAGCATCTAGTACAACATCAGTACAACATGAAATTAGTTAAATCATTCAGCATGTAGTACAACATCTTCTCAATCAAAATCATCCAGCATCCCCTTAAGCTTCCTTATCTTCTCCTTGGTGTCCTCTTTGTGTTTGAACAAGTCACCAATCATGTATTCAAGCTTTCTCTTCTCTTGCTTTAATTTCTCCCTCTCTCCAATGACTTGGTCCCTCTCCTGCGTCACTTGATCTCTCTCTTTTTCTGCATTAGCCCTGAAGACCTGATGAATGCTTGTTATTGTTTTGTCATTCATCTTCCTCTTCTCAAGCTCTTCCATAAGATCAGCCATAGCAATTTGTGTGTTGCCTAATTGGCTAATTGCCTGCTCCTTCTCAGCCACCATATTAGCAAAATCAAGTTTGAAATTGCTAAGCTCTTTTTCCAACTTATTCTCTTCCATAATCTTCAAGTTTTCCTCAGCATTCAAAACATTTTGTCTCAGATTCTGTTTTGTCTCCTCTTCATACATGCTCCATATCCTAGCTAGGCCCATCTTCATAGCATCAGGCCACTCAGGGTCAACCCACTCCACATAGTTGCAGCTAGGTACTTCCTATGAATTTAAGACAAACATAAATTTAGTTAACTAATCAAGTAATTCAGTTAACTAATCAAGAAATTCAGTTAACTACTCAAAAAATTCAGTTAACTACACACAACACTTTAACACATAGCACTCTAATGGCATACAAATTGACTACTGAAAAATAACTAAAATTTAAGCTTTCTAAACTTTTGATAGTGTGAATGAATTTGTACTAACCTTCTGGGCACAGGTTAGGAACCTCCTGCCAGTATCAACTGATTCAAATGCCACAACCTTCTCACACAAAGTTCCATGCTGATATGTAAAACTAGGCAAATTTGTGGCCAGGCCTCTCCATTCCTCACAGAAGATTGTGGCAGGAGCCTCAAACAAATTCAGATTGGATTCAGAATGAAGAAAGAAAACCCTAGTTGTTGGTAACCCTAGTAGGAGATGAGGAGGAGATGACCCTAGTAGGAGATGAGGAGGAGATGACCAACCTTGTTGGTAACCGAGTCGTCTCCAAAAGAGCTAGGGAGATCATCCCACGATACCATGGTTGATGCTGGAGGAAGAAGAGAAGAAGGGGAACGAGTAGTGATGGATCTGGTGGTGGAAGAACAGAGAAGAGAGATACTTGTGGCTGGGGAGGAAGCAAAGGTGGATCTGGTGGTTGTGGATCAAAGGAAAACGTACAATGCAAGTTGTAGGGTGCCAGTGTGCATGGGTGTAACTTCATTTAAGTTAACCGAATCTTTGTTCAGTTAAGTTCAGTTACATTTTGGCCATATCAATCAAGCTCATTTAACTAAATCTTTTTTCAGTTAAGTTCAGTTAAATGATTTGTTCTCCATATAATGATTTATCAACATCTTAAACATAAAATTTTGGCTATATTGTAATACATGTTGGCTCAGAAAAGACAAAGACAAAGTTCAGCTCAGAGAGCTCAGAGAAGACATAGTTAACTAATATTTTCCAGTTAAGTTCGGCTCAGAAAAGACAAAGTTAACTGAATATTGACAACAAATTGGAAGATTCAACATTGACACTGAAGCCTTCATATTACTTGATAGATACATATCCTTTACAACCATACAGCCAAAATAACATCATATCCATTACAACCATAGATACATATTCAGCTAAGGCACCCACTAATTTATCAACATCTCACTTCTTCACAATGAAGATGAAAGACATCACACAAAGCACCACAACACTGGTCATAAGAAGCTTTAGCACTAGCAGGATCTCTCTACCTAATCCAAGAAGCATAGCAACTTGCTGCTTGGTAGCAAGGTTTTTCTCACTAGGGCTGTCAAAACTCACCCTGCCTGCAATGCCTCTTCCATCCAAGGCCCTTCCAGCTAATTTTCTTCCTGCCATCCACTCAGTCCTCTTCCTCTCAAGCTCTTCCCTCCTGTCCTCAGCTACACCAATTGCATCTACAGCAGCATTACCAACAAGAACCCTAGTTTCAACCAGATGCTGCACATATTCCATCTCCCAACGCCAGAAATCACAGGTGACCTACCACCAAAGCAATGCAATGTGTGAAAATGACTGAAAAAGTCCAGTTCACATGAAAAAATGTCTAGTTAACTACTAAAATTCAGTTAACCAGGCAAGTACTCTCTGTATTTGTTGTGGAAATGTCTGAACTTTTAGTGTCTGAACCTGTCTAAATGTTCAGTTAACTACTAAAATTATCTATATAGAGTGTCTGAACCTGTCTAAAATTCAGTTAACCAGGGCAGTTAACTACTAAAATTCAGTCTAAGCACATCATGGCTACTGAACATTTAGTTAACATGTTAACTTCTAAGCACATCACAACTAGTTAACCCATCATGGGTACTGAGCACAGCATGGCTACTGAACATGGCAGATTCATGAATCGAATAGAGAAGGACTGAAGCTTACATTGTCGTGGGTGCACTTATAGAAAACCCAATTATCGTGCTCATTGGTGCTAGAGCGGTAGCACTTGACAGGTTCGGCATAATCGGGGCATCCCACCAATGGCACGTCAACAGAGCGGCCACGCAGACCGGAGCGGGAGGATCTCCGAGATGACATGTCGTCAGCGAGAGGTGGCAGCAGATCCAGGCGGTGGTGGCTGCGGCGACGGCAGCGGAGGCGGCGACGGTGACTAGGGTTCGAGACGGGAGAGGAGAGGGGAGAGGTGCAGTGGGTATGGAGAGGTGCGGTGCGGTTGGCCCCGACCTGGTGTGCTGCGCTCGGTCCGACCAGGTGCGGCGGCCCAGGTGACGCACGGTCCAACCAGGCGGGGGGACAACGTAAATTCGGCGATTTTGCAACCCCCCCCCCCCCCCCGCATTCCCCGAATCGAGCGGCCCAGGGCGTACGGTGGTGAGGAGGCGGTCAAAGCCCACGTGGACGCACCAGTCAATAGCCAGATCAGCAGATACATAGAGCAAATGGTATTTTGGACCGCAGATGGACCCCTGAGACAAGTTGTAGGACTGTATTTCGGGTATTTGCAAATACGGGGAGAAATGCGGCCAACGCGACGAGTATGAGGACCTGTAGTGAAATTTTCTCTATTTCTAAATGCTAAAAAGCCTGAAAATGGTTGCACAGATACGTCTTCATGTTCTATGTGTGTGCATAAAGTTTCACGGAAAAATACTTTTTTTGTGGCGTGTGCAAAAAAGACAAAAACTTATGTCGTGAAACGCTATTTAGAAGCACTGAAATTTGTCTTTTTTACGGAGACAAAATAAAAAGATATTTTTTTCACAAAACTTTGTGCCGCACACACATTTGCAAACATGTATGCGTGATTTTTTTTGATTTTTTGACTTTTTAAAATGTGCTTAAAGTGCAATTTTTTGGAAAGTTGGTGCATATGCCCATGGATACAAGAGGTGCCCTCTCGAGTTGTGTGTTGTATACTGTGTATGTACTACCAGGAAAAAAAAGATGATTTGGTTAATTTAGATGTCGTCATGGCAGATCCATCAACATGGACAAGTCCGTGCGCTCATGACCCGCAATCCTACTTAGGGTGCTTCAGTGTTGAGGTTGATTCAAACATCCAACCACTCTTATCTGCTTGATCTTGAGCCTTGGGCTGAAGACCACGTACCTGAATCTGAATTTCCCAAACAACCACCAGTGCAAGTGGCCACTAGCTTGATTATTGTTGTGGGAGTATGGTTATATCATTTGGCTATTCTTTTAGGGTATCTCCAACTGCAACCCGCAAAAAAACTCCCGTATCTATCCACGGACAGGGGATTAGTCCGCGGATATGGATGCGGGAGGCAGCCATCTGATGCTAGCCGCATACATTTCAAGCTATTTTTTTAACAAATCGGGTGAAATTCATGCAAACATGGGCGGATTTCGTACAAACATGACGGATTTATCTACATTTCGAACAAAAAAAATCCCCTAAACCTATCATATGGCAGCGGCGTCCGGCGTCCAAACCCGTGTCGTCCTTCTTCCGCCATCTCCATGAGCACCGGCGATAAGACCGATGAAGTGAAGGTGCGGTCTACAACGAGGAAGAGTAGAACACGGGAGATGGCCCGACCCACATGGGATACCAGGCATCGTCGCCTCCCGTGGCCTACTCATACTAGGAGGAGTCCGCGCCTTGTCCGTTGCCGGTGGACGTGAGGTCTACGA